>NW_019102013.1:49753-415031 GCF_001856785.1 Myzus persicae | reverse complement strand
GTTAAGTTTGAATTCAACAATAAAAAATCATTGTATACGAAAAACGATTCTATGCGACGACTGTCTGTCAGTCTATAGTAACGTGATGAGAGAAACAAAAAAATAAAAAATAAATTGTAAAATCAATGCATTCATCGCTCCGCTCGGAATTTGAAAGAAGTTAAAAAGTTAAAATTGACATAACTTAAATTGTTCAACTCGTATACACTCAGGTTTAAATAACTACAACATTTTAGAATATTTGAACGCCTGTGTCTATTTATTGCTTTACTATTTATTATATTTTATAAAGATATCTATACTAGTATAAAAGTATATTTTTCATAATCACTCGTACGGGGTGATTACTTCTTAGGATAATGAGTTTACCCCTATGTGAACATTTTTGTTTTTTGGATACAACTATAATATAATTTAATACTATTATATTATAATAGAACAATGAAATATATATAACACTAAATTAAAAGTGTCCTTTAACTGCTAACTTTGGATTTCAAAAAAATTATAAGTTTGTTATAAATTAAAATTGTGTCTTATGAGTAATCACTTATAACGAGAATTTCTAAATTAAACCGTATAATATATATCTATTTAAAGTACTTAAAAATTGGTTATTATTATAAAATTACCCTACCATCAGGGAGCAGAAAAACGGCAACGACGAGCGGCGTTTGTATATTATTGGATCTCTCGTATTTTGTGCATTTGCTCTCAGAAATAAAATATGTGTCTAAACAATGGTAGCATATTTTTCATGAAATTAAATTTTTTATTTTAAATATAAATTTAAGCACCAAAAAAGTATGAAACTAAAATTTATTACTTTAAATAGCGACGCTTTCGAGCTTCGGCAGAATTCCTGATATTGTGTGTGCACTGCGGAATAAATCAGATATACGACTGAACTTAAGTCTGAAAATATTGAAATTTATTATGAAAAAAAAACTGTACGGATCGCTTCATGTTCCTTGTTCAGTTGTTCATGTCTGCAGCTTTGCTAACTGAAATTTTAGATCGACTGCGTCTTTGAAACTACTTTGACATTCGCCACGGATTGCATTATAATTTATACTACGTCAATATGATAAAACCATAGATTTAAAGTATATTACAAAATTGTATATCAAGAAGGTCCGTGCTTGAGATTTGATCATTAAGATAATGAAATGAGGTATGACAATAACCAAAATAGTTTATAATTTTAAAATTTAAATTACAACAATATATCAAGTACCCATTATTTTAATTTTTAATTTAATAATTAATTAAGGTGGTGTTTAAATATTCGAAGCACAAGCATATTTTTTTATGAGTTATTAAATAAAAATCTTTTTGTAAATAAATGTGATTACTACTTTTTAGATTTAACATAAAGTTATTCAGTGCCCAATGCATCACATTTACCGTACATCGACTATACCAACCTTAGTTTGTAAAATTCCAAGTTAAATCTTTTCTCTGAATACTGTCGAGCACGAAATTAATAATTAATATTTTTTTAATTAATTTTGAGTGCATTGGTTAGGTATATTTTAAGCTATTTGGGAATATTTAAAATTTCCTTATTTAATTTCCGATAGATATTCCATAACCAACAGAGCGACTCTACCAGTTTTATAAAATAATTTGATGTTTGATGTACGACGGCGTCACTTTAATTCGCGGATCGACCATAAGCAGACGGCATAGTAATATTCATATATTTCTCAACATTTATATAAACTAAAAATAAAATTTGTTGAATTTTTCGGGACATAAGAAAATGTACTGTACTACTGTAGTATGACTAGTATGTATACAACACTATTTATATCTATTTAATTGTATAAATATGTTATTATTCTGCGACCTGGATATGCCGTCGTCGTTTGTGCTATAAGCGTATTTTTTTGTGTTGCGCGCTCGGGAACAAAATATATGCCCCTACTTTACCCGGGTAGCAAATTGTCTGTGACAATAAATTTGAATTTTGAGACCAAAAAGTAAAATATGTAAGCCCCAAAAGAATAGGTAATCAAACTTACGTATGCTCTTCGTATATCAACTGTTCGGGAAATATATAGCTGCAAGGACATATCTGGAGTGCAGACACCATATCGAGGAACTTCTTTCTTCATCTAAACCCGAACTGAAAAAATCGAGATTTTTTTATAAAAATTACTTGAGTAGAATGAAATATGTGAGCTAATTTTTATTGTTGCCTTACACATTTCTCTTTTGTTCAATGAAATTATTAGAATTGTGAATCGTCTCCGACGAGTGACGACGATCGGCTTTTGCCATAGATTATAGATATAATATAATATGTTGTTATCAGTTTTCGAGTTTTTGAATTCTTTGGATGACACGATACATTTTTTATTTCAGATTCCGAAACATAATATTATTCGGAGTATTTAAATCTAAACAATTCAGAACACGGAACTCTGCGTATAGGCCATTTTGATACACTACTGTCGGGAGTCCATTTTTTTGTCCGGCATCTCACAATATTGTTTTTAGTCTTAACGGTTAAACTATAACTTAAGGGGATTCAATACCGTCATTTTCTGTTTTTGTCTAACACACGCGTGACATAGTAATTTAGACTTGTTTTTTGCCAAATATACTAATTGATCTAATGAAGTGATAATAAATTTGAAAACAGATTTGAATTTGTCGTTAAGTCTACTTAAAATCGACTTTCCCACATTTTTGATATTATCCCCCAAATTCCTAAAAATTTCATATTAAAAAAGAGCATTTAAAAATTTTTGTATTTCAATTTTCGGAGAAGTTAAAATCAAAAAATCATAAATGTGGGAAAGTCGATTTCAAGTAGACTTGACGACAAATTAAAATCTGTTTTTAGAATTCTTATCGCTTCATTAGATCAATTGGTATATTTGGCAAAAACACGTCTAAAATTACTATGTCAGGCGTGTGTTAGACAAAAACAGAAAATGACGGTATCGAATCCCCTTAATATAAAACTCTAGAAGTGTCGAGACATGAAAAAAATTCAAAATTAGGCTTTGAAAATTTACAGAAGTAATAAAAAAATGGATACTTTAATCGTGAATATATAAATATAATATTCTCTCAGGGCTCGGCATAAATATGTTATAAAAATCAAACAATATTATTCTATAATAATAGTGTGCAGTATTTGCTAAAAAATTATGTGATTATATTATACTACTACATTATAGTGTAATAAATAATGTAATATATATACAGCCGTGTAGGTATCTAACTAATAATAGATACCTATAATCTATATGTATAAGTATCCAATTGTGTGATACCTCAGACTTGTCTATGTAATAGCAAAAAGTGCACCTAATTAATTTTGGGCGAGTTTTTTATCATAGACCATAATAGTAAGTTATTTGTTACTTCATAGTTAATTGTACAACGTGAAATTATTACACTACTGTCTACTACTGTTACATAATGTCAGAATGTGTATTTAATATTTATTACGTAATATAAGAAACATTATTATAATTACCAATTTTTAGATAATTATTTAGTTGATTACCGATTGGGTACAGTTAATACTTAATTTACAACTCGTACTGCAATCTCTGTATTCATAAGTGCGATAATAAAATATATATTTTTTTACATACTTGTCTCATGCTTTTTTACTATCTTAATCCTTTTAAAATTTTAATCTCGTATTAATTAAGTGGTGAATGTTACATACACATACCACTATACCAGATGTCGAACTCATTGCAAAATATATTAATTAATAGATGGTATATAAATGTACAATGGACCCCTCATTGTAATTTGTATTGTTTAAAAAACATGCAGTACGACATAATACGCTTACAGGCTGCAGAAGTCAGGGCCGTATTACCGCTTAGGCTGTGTAGGCTAAAGCCTAGGGCGGCAAATTTTTTTTTGGTGTGACCCAAAAACTACGTTAAGATATTAGTAAAATATCAATACCTATGTCAATTAGGCGGTAAATTTATTTCAGCCTATGGGCGGCAAAAACCTTAATTCGGCCCTGGCAGAAGTACATATATAATCGGTATCAACACAGAAGAAACTCTTCCATAAGCAATTTAATGGTTGTGAGAGCACCTGTTTATAATGTATTCTTATAATCTCCTTATTCTTGATTCATTTTATAAACTAAAATGGCACAATAATATATGAATATGTGAATGTTCAACACTGAGACCTGGGTATTACTTTTAGACATTAATGTTGAATTTAAAATGCTTAAAATATAATTTGATCAAATTAAATTTTTTTTACATTCATTCGGCATTGTAAAATGCTTAAAACATTTTAGGCTACCATTGGATGAATCAAAATTAAACTATTAATTACAATTTAGGTTTATAAAAATAACTATTTTATTTTAACAAAAATATTCTTATCATACTAATTTTTAGATAAAATATAACATAATCTCAATTGGAGATAACAACATACATAATCCCCTATCAGTAAGCTAATGATCATTATAGTTCCATCATTCATAAATAATAAAATATTCAAAAAATATTAAAAAGACCATTTATAAATGTATAAAATTAACTATTAAATTTAATTGGCCGTGATTTCAAAATATTTCAATAATTAACAAATCAAAAAGAATAACTAATATTATGAATTATTACATTAAGCAACCTAAACAAAATAAACAGTCTTTACAAAATATAAACAAGGTCTAAATGTAAAACTTTTAAAAAGCCGTAATATACAATGGAATTTATTTAGTTTTTGTTGACTGTTAATATTTTAACAAAAAACAAAAATAATTAAATTATAAATGAATGAATTAAAAATAAATGGATAAGATGACCAAACATTTATATAAAAATAATAAAATAAAATTTAAATCACTTTTATAACATAAAATAGTAATTATGTACATAACAATTATGTTACAATATTATTCATTTAACACTTTTAAAGAACTAATATTTTAACATAACTACTTAATAAAAAAAACTCAAAAAGCAATACAACATAAAAAATAAAATAATACAAAGTGTATAGCTGAAAACATTAACAAAATAAAAATACATAAATATATATATATATATATATATTTAACAACTGTTTTATTAATTTTAAAGTTTTTACAATTGTATGGAAGCTGTCACATTATAAAATTAGACAAACAATGATTTATTCCCGTTAATATAACTGGAACTTACATTACCATTTTGCCAAAATGTAGAATTGTTTGTGTGTTGGTATGTCATTGGCAATATTACACGTTTCTGATCAGTTCGTCTGGCATCATATTTTGCCTAAAAAGAATGATTAAAATACATTTTTTTTTCACAAATAGTGATCTAAAAATACATACCTTATTATATGCAATAACACCAAAAAGAGCCATTGCCATACCACAAACATTATTAAAAGTAACTGGATTTCCAATCACAAATAAAGATGCAGCCACAACAAATATTCTTTTTGATGAACTGGCTACAGCGTATGTTAAAGATGTGACCATTGACATAACACTAAATGCTAATATATTTTGTAACCAACTAAGTATACCATCAGTAAACAGCAAACCTAATACTTTGTACGATTCATTATTCATCTGAAATTATTTTTAGGAAAACATATATATATGTATATATCAATGTCATTTATTGTAAATTGATAATTTATTTTATATTATTACTTTGAAATTTGAAACTGTCACTAGATGCCAAAAATCGAAATAAAGCCATACAGGTAGGAACATCATTAATGCAAGACGACCTAGTATATGTAACAGTCGTAAATGGTGAATACCAGTATCATGAAGTACTTTTTTAGAAAATATATTTTGCAATGTGTGTTGTAATGTAGCTGCCAAGGCACTCATCAACCCTATTACATCAAAAGATATCTCTGTAAAAGACGCAATGGCCACTCCAGCAATTATGGGTACTAATGATAGATAAACCTGAAATAAAATTTTTAAACACTCGATTAAACATATCACATAATATTGTTTTCAATAACTCACTTTTAAACATTGTTTTTCCCCTAGTATTATTCTTGATAATACAACACTAAATAGTGGCATGGTAGCTTTTACTAAAATAACAAATACAAAAATTATTAGAAACTGAAACCATGTATACATTGAATGTATTTTATTACTTGTGTGTGTATAGGAAACTGGTACTTTCCATAGACTGACATGCGTGAAAACTGATCCAACAAACTTTCCAAGAGCAAGTGGTACTATTAGCTTAAAATAATAGGGCCAACTTATGTCAACAAATCGTCTCACGCCCCATAAGTTGAAAAACGGACCTGAATAAACAGCTATGGACAGGAGCTGCACCATTGTCACAGTCATTGGATATGGGAATTGGTTTAAAAGCGTCTTGCCGACTACATTGCTACCAGAGCTTACTACGTACCATACACAGCACAACAAAGCCACGGTGACGACTTCCTTGGATGCCAAGACCATAATTACAACCTGTCCTTTTATCTTAAATATATCTCATAAAATTCATACTTTCAACTGTTTGAAATTATAAATTTAAACATTTTCACATAAATAATTGTAAGTCATTGAAAGGATAAATAAATAATTTGTTTTTAAACTAGGAATATATAGACACATTATTTTTGAAACTTAACTAAAAATGGAATATAGAACTAACTATCCCAATTTTTATAGTTAATACTGAATTCCAACATTTCGCGTTCGTGTTCACATTTCACAAATTGAGTATGGAACTGTTTGAGATAAGATAATAGGTGACTGGACACGGAATGATAAGCCATGATTGACCATGTGGCAAGAGAACTTGGAAGAAGAAATCAAAAGGGCGCAAACCGCGGAAGAATGGTCAACTATACTGTTCATAATACTAGACTACTAAATTAAATTAAATAAACCACTCTAGACGCCAGACGTATCCCAAGACCCCTATGGTCTTAAGTCTATTCTGTAGACTTCTATGACACAACGGGATCTAATTGACAGGCCCCAGGGAATTCAAATTACTCATTCATAAATCATATTATACAATGCACAGCGAAATACCTAAATACCGGACAATCTCAGTCCTTGAAATGGTGTCTGATATTCATCATTCAGAAAGTCCAGTTTCTAGGTTGTTCCATTAGTTGTGTATATTTACAGTTAATACCTCCCTTGGTCAACAACTACATACCCTGTTAATCCAATATATTATCATAAATCATATTTATTTTTGTGTTCTTGTACTTACCAAGTGGCCACTGGACATAGCCAACATCATTACATGGTTTAGCTTATGAATAACTGGCCATCCTAGCCAGGCCCATACCCAAACCATAACAATTTGGATTTCACAATTATTAAACTCTTGCAAAATATTATGTCCCAGGTCCAAAAGAATTTTACAATAAGCCCTGCATTGAACATAATCACATTAAGATTGTTTTGACATTTGATAATAATACATTATTATTTTTAAATTGGATAATAAATGGGTTTATTATTTGACCGAATAAAGTCAAAACCATCTTAAAACATTTTTACCTACTACATTCGAGTAAAAATAATTTAATAGATCACCATAACAATAATTATGCCATTGAAAATTAAATTCAATGAATTAAAGAAAATACAACTTATTAAAATAAGTTAATGAAAAAAAAAATGCCACATAATGATATTTAATTATTCATTACTTGTTAAAATCAGTTCTTTGTTTTTAAATAACTACTGTTTAAATAGCATTTATAAATAAAATTAAAAATAACTGTAACTAATTACATTTAAAAAGTACAATTACAACTACAGGCTGTTCCCACAGTTTATAAACTATAGGTAAAATAAATATTATAGACACAATATAATAATTCAATGTTATAATTCAAGTTCAATATAATTTTTGAATACTATAGTATAAGTTGAAAAGAAAATATGAGAATAAGATATTTAAATTAGGCATGACAGAAATAATTTCAATACTATGTTACAATAATAGATTTAATGGCTAAATAACTAAATATTTACAGAAAAAATAAACCCATGTAACAATAGTCAGCTTTAGGTATAAAATAGTTGAATAAATTATTAATATTCTTAGAAGCAATATACTTCTGATTAATAGAATAATACATAATATATATAAAATATAATAACTTAAATAATAATAAAATAATAATATAAATGTATAAATTTTGAATGATAAAATTATAACTTACATAAAAAATATTAAAATTTGTTGTTAACAACAAAACTATACAATATGTTATAAATACCGAAAAAGTAATAAAACCCATATCAATTAGTGTAAATATTATGATGTAATATAAACTGAGGTTTGATCCAAAAATATTATTTTCTATAATAATTAATAATATTATAATTTCTATTTTTAGTTGCTGTATTATTACCAGGAGTGCATTGATAAAACGGCGTTAATTTATCTATAATGGGTAAAAGAAAATTAAAAAAGGTGGATCAGCCTTAAACAAAAAATTAAATCTAGAAAAGATTCAATATTTTAGCACAAACTCAGTGCTAGATATGACATTTATCCAATGGTAATTTTACGTTGATGACTGACGATTAGATTTGGAATGGCTAATCAACCATTGCAAAGTAATATCAATGTTTTCTTGTTCTTTGCAAGATATCGAATAACAACAAATTTCTCGATCTTGAATTGCATTTAAATTCCTAAATAAAAAAATATAATAAAAGAAAAAATATTCATAAAACAATGAAACTTCAAACAAATGATTTACTTACATCCTGTCAATGAGTTCAACTTCATCTAGAGCATTTGGCAAATCTCTCTTGTTACCCAAAACTAAGACAGGTATACCAGCTAATTGTGGTTTATCTATTAAATTATGAAGTTCATTTCTTGAAGCTTCTAATTTATCAGTATCTGCTGCATCTACCATATAACTGTAAATATTTGCGAATTATATAGGTATGTATATAAGTATGAAATGTAAGATTATCTCTTTTAATTTTAAATATACATACACAATAGCATTAACTCCTCGACAATACCTCTCCCACATAGATCGAAAACGTGGCTGACCACCAATATCCCATATTTTAATAGTAACATTATTTTTTGTCACTTTTCGCATATTGAATCCAACTGTTGGTATCATATCTTGATTAAATTGTCCAGACTAAAAATGTATTTAATTGATTTGTTACCATATCAAAAATTGTTATTTTTTATTAATAATGAAAAAAGATGTTTGTAACAAACCATAATGTACCTAATGTCTAAATTATTTTATGTGTTATTAACAATAAAACAAAATAAATGGGAATTGGGAACTCCAATAGTTTAATTTGCATATAATTGAATGTTATATATTTATCATCTTCAACTACATTATATGAAAATGTAATACAATGTTAACAAGATCTTAATCAATAACAATTTACAAAATTTAAAAATTGTAATAACGTATGTTATAATATTGACCCTAAAAATCTTTGTTATTAAATAGGAACTTTATACTCCTAATCATTACTTGTGAAAATCCTAAACATTCACACTATCTCATTAATGAATAACTAAAGATCATTATATGATATAACAAATATTATTCATATTTTACAAGAGAATAAAACATAAATATACCTATTTCATCAAATAAATGTATAAAAATCCCCCTAATCTTATTATACTTTTATTCATTAGTTAGTGATATAACTAAATGTTTTGGATAATTATTATTTAGGAGGAAGAAGAATTAGACAACTCAGTAGTATCAATATAAATAAACAATAATAAAAATATATTGAACAATATTTATAGACCCCTCCCATATTATGATGAATCACTCTATAAAACACATAATATGTACTTAAATGGTATATTGTTACATAAAAGAAAATATAATTCTTATACACTCATTAAATTTGCTTTATCATTATAACAAAGCAAATAATTTATATTTTTAAATTGAAAATGTATTCAAACAGCTGTAGATACAACATAATATTAACCACTCACAGTGGACAAGTAATAAAAATGTAATTAAAAAAAAAGTTATAGTATGAAGAAACCATAAGTAACTTACTGCAATAACATGAACAAATGTAGTTTTTCCGGAACATTGTAGCCCAACAAGGGTGAGTTCCATTTCTTCAGTCCAAAATTTACTCTTAATCCAATCAAGTATCCGATTTATAAGGGTCATCATTTTGTATTGATTTTATTGAACTTTTTGACTGGTAATATTTACGATTAAGTTAAATGTAGAGCCCAAACAGTTGGGTAAAAACAAAATACTAACACTAACGAATAGTTTATGAACGTAGCAAATACTAAATTTGTAATAATCACCAAGAGGTACAAAGGCATTAAGTAATCAAATATTGTTATATTTAATATTCAGCCCCTTGCTTATCAATGTTCAACAAACAGCTGTCAGATAACAGATAATTATGAACATTATCTTTGGAATTTACTCACTACAGTCCGAGGTGTAATACAACTATAGTGTATTATAGTACACCTTGATTCAGTGACGTCAGTCACAACACCAAAATTCTTTTGTAGTAGGTAATGTTATTTGTTGTTTAATGTTCACTTTACTTGTACAATTGTAAGGTCTGAACTTCAGTTGTTCTGTGTTTCAATAGTCTGTACGACTTCACGACTGTTGTAGACAATCTGACGATAGTTAGTACTGTACAGCTCATGATATAACACGATACCTGATAAATGATAATTATTACACCCATCACAGAATTTATTCTGTGTACCGATCTTCGACCATATTATGAACTAATTAATTTTATTATTTTTATTAATTATTATATTATTATTTTAATTAGTATATATGGTCGAAGATAGCGATCATGGTACAGCTGTAATAAAATGATAATTAGACGGGTAAAATGTAGTAATAACTGATAAACCAACAATATTAATAAGTCTATTAACTATCTTTAATAAAATAGTATAATAATTTATAATAATATGTAAACAGTCGAAGTTGTAGACTAAAATAACGGATGACACTCGCGGCAGTCATAACATGTTAAATAATATTTATCCGCCAATCGCCTTTCACAAAAATGAATAAATCAATCAAATAAAGTTATATCTATTATCCGTAACAAATTTAAGACGATTGAGTTTGGAAAAATGTATAACAAAATATTATATTTGAATGTGTTGAATTACTTTTGTACCTATAGATTACTATGGACAGCTATAACTAGAAATATACATACCTAAATTAGGTCCTACTACACACAAATCCATTTAAATGTCCTTAAACGTGTTATCAGACTTTGCTCCATCACCCTCTCTCAATGCTCCATAGTAGTTATTCTGTTATTGTATTATAATTTATAACAGTTTTCATACAATCATAATTTATAATACCAACATTACTTAACATAACTTTTAAAAAAAGGTAGTTTAAATAACATAGATATTTAACACCCCCTTCCCCAATATTGAGAATTACTGTGTAATGTAAATATTGTAGAAGTCAGAAAAAAAATAAGTATCCAAGTCATAAAAAGCTCATTGTATATAATAAATTACTATATAATATAAATATTAATGTATTATTATAATTAATACCTACATTAATACCTACGTCTACGTGTAACCAAGTCAACTATGTATTTTTTTTTTAACTGTCAATTATTATCACAGTTTAATCAGGAAGACAACACCTATTGGTTACCAAGTTCTATTTTTTTTTGTTTACAAATAATAGGTAATCCAAATATTTATACAAAGTTTAAAGATTTGTTACATTCATTTTTTATTAGGTACCTACTCTGATATTACTAGAAATTACTATGGTATGACAAAAAAATTATTTAAACCTATATAAAATATTTTATAACTGTATGATATTTTAGGATTCAAAAAAGAGTAATGACGTTGAATGCCCTACATGTAGAGGTCTAGGAAAAGTTCCTTCAAATGGTGATATAATTGAATTCTAATTTCTTAAAAAAAAAATAAGCATTTAAATATAAACAATTTTGGTATATCTATTTTTGTTTTACCCTACACCCTTTTTTAAATTTGCTAATTTGTTTTTTTTTTTTTATGTAGTTTAACATGTTGAAAACGATAGGGAAGTCAGAATTTGGCAGTCGTACTTAGTTTTGAAGTTATAGCTGTTTGAAGTCCGAGACCCACTCTGCACTGGTTTTACAACACAAGCTGAAGGATGTTTTCGATTTTACTTGTCCAAGCGAGCGGGTTACCACGTTGGGTGTTTATAAAAATACTTTAAATTTCAATTAGTCATAACTTTAAAACTAAATCCAACCCCCGAATTCTGACTTCGCCATTGTTTTTAGAATGCTAAACTAGTAACAATTTTTATTAGTCGATTGACTTTCTCATTTATTAAAGTTCACATTTTTAAATTACATAGATTTACCAACTGTATATAATATTTTTAAATTTGTTATTTAGATCCAATACTAAATCAAAATGGACAAAATGAAAACTATACATTTGTAGTAGGTATACAATTATGTAATATTTTATTCATTGCGATTTATGAGACACGCTTGCAGATTAGAGAAAGGACTACTGTGCAGTGTGGAAGCATACGTGGTGATAATTAGTCTTCTTTTAGGAAGCATTTAGTAATTTAGAAATGTTAGTAGACTGAGCCGTCCTCTACAATCTTCACCTATCCTTTGTCCAGCGAAAAGCAAGCCGATTCCGCTCTCCCCACATGACACCCTGACCCTGCCATTAAGCTTCGTTCCATTATGGCAGAGTGTCGTGTGGGGATGCGCACAATAATCAATTTTCGTGTCGCCGAAGGGCTGAGACGTGTTCTCTCACTCATGGTAGTCCTTACTTAGACTTAACACTTTTAAAAATATTCCCTTAGCTTCACAATATATAAAAAAAATACTTTTCTTAAAATTTAAAGTTTTTATTTTTCTAGTTAATTTAAACATGTTTATACCTATGTGTGTTTTAATCTTTTCAGTTCTTATAAAAGTAGGAATTAAAATATTTTTTACAATAAATAAGTTTATTTTATAATTATTGTTTAGGAATCTAAGGCATTTGTACATGTTGGAGACCAAACAAATACAAACGTGACATCTGATTTCAACAATTTGTAAAAAAACAAATGTATATTTTTATTAAATTCAAACATGAATAAACATACCAGTTTATTTTTAGGAAATTATTAACGGAAATGGATACAATTATTGGATGTGTAACAGATTTATTGCCAGAAAAAGCACCACTTGATAATCCAAAAGAAGTTATCAAATCAGTACAAATTCGTTTGAAAAACACTAATTCGTAATTTTTTAACAATTACCTACTCTGCACACATGTGACATGCCTAATCAAAACGTATCTAAATTAATAATTTTAGAGAAGAACACATTAGAGCAATTTCTGATGCGGTACAAGTAGCACGAAATCACCAGAAATTATTAAAACCTCATATAAACCTGATTAATCAAAAAATTGTTCAATTTCTCAACAGTCAACGAATTTTTTATGTCCGATTAGCTTGTCAGTCAGCTGGCGAGCTCTTTAGAACAATGCGATGTACAGATCGACCAGTAAACTCATTATACCTATACATACCTACAATAAATTATTTTAATAGTAACTTAATTAAAATTGACAAATAATAAATTTGTTATAATTATTGTGTACCTATAGTTATTTGATAGCATTGTTACGGGACTTATGAACCGTACGGCAGATAAAAATCAAAATATCCGCATTGATGCAAATTGGGCTCTTGATAAAATGGTGATCAGCATTCCACCACTGTATTCCATAAAATCAATTGCCAACTGTAGTCAACACAAAAATCCGGCTGTTAAAATAGCACAGTTGCGATTGATGCATTGTGTTACTGTTATTGCAGACCCAATGAAAATATTAACTGGAATAACTGGACTAAAAAAAGCTAGACAATTAATCCTCAAAAATTGTGTAGCTACAATAGAAGATGCTAATGCAGAAATTAGGTAATTATACGCAACATGTATTTATAAATAAGCTTGATAGATAGATATAATAGTTTACGGGCCTTCTTTGTGAACAATGCCTACATCCTGGGTGCTCTAAAAATTAAAAAAATCCCATGTTCAATAATGACTGCAATCTCCAGATATCAATCAGTGAAAATTCAAAATATTACAATGAAAAAATTCAGTATCTATTTTCTGGTTTTCAAAACTTAATCAAAAAATCAAATTTTAGGTGCCAAAAATACATTAATTTTTCCTTCATACAGTTGGGTGATCAAAACTAGTGCCGACTACCCTAATATCAAATTGATACAGCCGGTTATTCTTAAGTTGGAAAGTGCTGGATGTGTCATCGTCCTATTATTTACTAATTATTGTTAAATTAATTATCTTTCTTCCAATTTTTAATGACAGCCAGTACCTATACCCACTTACCCACCTAATAACTAAATAGGGGCCGAGGTCACCAGAAACCTCCTATCCATGTCACTGAACCAGGAAGTATCAAAAATGTAAAGTTCAATATTATCTCTTTGGAAAAATAAAACAATAGTAGACTAGTATCAACCACTGTATTAAAGATATACAGAATATTATATAGTAGGTACTAGGTAATAGGTATACGTATACCTTTATATATAAATCGTGGTAATAACTAATAACACAAATATCTAATATCTAATATACCACTTGCAGTCACGGTCATTAATCTAATTGCACATTGAGGAGAATAAAAATATATTTATTTACCCTATCTAATATCTTAATACATAAGCCATGTTTGTATGTTTATGATTTTTTATGATTTTATATATTGATCAAATGTTTTTAAAGGTTTCTGTCAAAAAAACTTATGCAACTTTTAAAGAGTACTTGTTATGAAAGTTTCTGCTCGTCATTGGTTCAGGATATTAGTTGGGACGAACTAAAAATTGCTGGAAAGGTATTTATTTAAAAATGTATCAAAAATATATTAATCACTATTGAGCATTGGCTATAAATTATAATTAATTATTATCTTTATGTATATGTATATAAAACATACACATCAAAGATCAAACCCTAAATTAAAATATTAAATAACACTATTGATAGGCAACCCGAACGCAATAATTTATCACGCATTATGCCATTATTTTAATTATATAAACCATTAATTGACCGCTTGGACAGAATAGGGTATTTAGGGTATTACAAAATACCTATAATAGCAAATTATAAAAAATTTAAAATACCTATAGTACTTGACACATGTAATATAGGTTATAGGACATAGGTAATATATATTATAATACTTATCTGGCTATTATATTAGACAATTTTTATAAATTTAATTATTGAATTTTTCGGATGTATCGAATTATTATTTATGTAAGGTTTGACGACAAATTTGAGATATAAACCCATCCCGCAAAACCCCCAACAAATTTAATTAAATTATATAGACGTATCATAATTTTTTTGTTTTATCTCTGAATAAAAGGTAGAGTAAAATAACGACATTCTTCACGCTGGTACTATCACTTCCTATATGTATTTATCGTGGACTGTGGTAGGTATTGATATTGAATAATATATTTATTATTATTTAATAATATGAAACTTGAAGCTTAATATGCTTATAAATTAAAGGATATATTTTTAAATTATTTATGTAATGTACATTTAATAAATTATAACTTTTTTGTATAGAATTTAAATATGGAAGATTTAGCTGATATTTTGAAGAAAAATATTAAATGATCCAGTTTGACGACATAATATATGAAACTATTTGAACTACCTATTCAGATAATCAGATGTTTATTAAATAAATATATATTTTTTGTAGTTATTGGTAGATAATAATTAATAAAGTTTCTAATTTTTAAGCAAATAATTATTCAATCATGTCAAACAAATTTAATTGCAAAGAAGCAATCAGCAAATGCTGACCAAATACAAATTGTTTTTAAAAACTTAATAAATATCTGGCTATCCGGGTAACTGGATAAGTTAACATTTACAATTTTGGACCACGGAGAATGTTAAGCTTGGCAGCAGAACAAATGCCTGTGTTACTATGAATGATATATTTAATGTAATAATCAGAACTCTAACTTAATGTATATACGTAGGTATATATAATAACAGTTACACAAATCAAACCTGTTGGTACCTACCAGTAAGTAGTAACGCTATAGCCTACATTATATTCATTACAGAAAATATGATAATATCCTGTCTAGATTACACCAAGTGCTATTTTAAAATGTATGAGCACTACAATTATAATCAAGAAGCGAACACAAAAATTTTTTTTTAATACACTATTGTTACTGTCAATACATTAAAAAACAGTTCATTACTATAGTTTATCGAACTTTATCCAAAATCTAAAGTAACTAAAACGTTAAAATAACAGTGTTTACTTAATAGTATTTATTACAATCAATTAATCGTGGTAAGTACTCAATAGCGTCATGGGAAGAGAACTGGGGTTATAATGTTAAAAATTGATTGCTGGAAATAAAAAACAACTCTGTGAATAGAAAATAAAGGAGAGTAAAACCACAAAAGAGAATATAACCATGTGTTATTTTCAAAATAATATACATTTTATAATAAATTCCTTGAAATGTAAAACAATATGACTTCAATTGAATAGTTATACAAAAAATTGTCAGTTTTAAACGGAATGATAAACTGAAATGTATTTTCATGCAATTCAATGAAGTGCGTTCAACTAATATAATTGTTCGTAAATATTTCATGATCAATTCACTCAAAGCATAGACTTATAAACTATTACTTTATTGCAATATTGACATTATGTGATTAAACCATCGAGTATAAGAACTTTGTGTACTTACTCAAAATTCAAATCGAACATTTTTGGCGGTGAATCGTACGTTATAACTATAAAAAATATAAAAATTTTAATCCGTGATAAAAGTTATCTGGAAACTGATAGTGTCAGTATTCCGGTTGTTTCTGAAGATTACTGACAAGTAGAGGCTAGACGGCTTAATAATTAATCAATAATCATCATTATCGTTGATTATAAAATAGTTAAAAAATTTTAATTTATATTCTATTAACTATTATAGGTTTATAGTTTATACATTATTCGTTCATAGTTGTGTACTTGTGTACTTACGTTGACTTTTTTTTTTGTGAATAATATGTATAATATAATTTAAGCCCTACCTAAATAAAAAATATGGTTTCTAAACTTATATTTACTGTCTTCTTATCTTCATTTTTATTCATTGTCAATGGGTTATATGAAGACCAAGCTGGAAAATTTGACTGGTAAGTGAACTGTCTGTGTTGTGCCCGACTACTAAGCAAATCTGATCAAACCAAAGTGGAAAAAAAACTCACCAAGATGTTTGCACTATATCGTTGATATTGTTCATTATTCCAATGCGTTTTTTTCTTACTCCAGTTTTGTACTTCTAAAAAATCAGTGTTATTAAATTTGTCTACAATAATTGAATTCTTATCAAACACTCAACTTATTGTCGCCTATGCCGAAATTATTTTTTATTACCAGTTCAACATGCCACACAACAACCGTACTCTTTTCCCCACAATTCACAAACTGATAATAATTAAGCATTTATCTGATAACTGGCTGTATTTTTAAGTATATTTAAAATATACATATGTATTCATTGTATAAAGTTCTATATATTTGTACATTCTTAGTTCTTACCCACTTACCAAGTAGCCTACCTATACATTTTCTTTAATTATTTGAATGAATTGGCTGTTAACATGTTCAGTCTTAATTATTATTCAATTATTGAATTGTTTTCTATTATATAATGCTTCAGAATTATTTAAATTCAATTATTGTGTTAGCTATTTATATATTATACGGGCTGGGTCCATTTTTACAACACATCTACAGTTTATAGTTAATTATTTACAGTAGATACATATACGCTATAAAATGTGGCTATTAATATTTACAAATAAGAATTTGTTTTAGTAGAGTACAGTTACAATGATTGCACTAATAAACTTAAGTATTGAATAATATTAGTCTAGAAATAAGCGTTTAATTTATATTACACATGTTCTTCTTGACTTGCCGAATCCTGACGCCGAACACATAAAATATTTATTTATTTTACAGATAGGACCCATTTTTCATTTATATGGTAGTTTGTGATTACATAGTTTAATAGCAAATATCTTAAACATTAGACTAACATAGTCTTAGGGTGACTTAAACTATAGAATAGAATATGAAAACATAAAACAGAAAAGAAGGAGGGTTCCTCATTAAATTATGATTTTCAGGAAACAAGATTATGTTGGTGAAGTTAAATTGTCATCAATTGATGTTGACGTAACAACAAAAAGGTTATATGTTGCTACTCAAAAGAATGTTGTTGCTTCTTTAGCTATAGACACTGGTGAGTAACACATAAATTACTTGTATAGACATATAGTTGTAAATGTTTCTTAATATGGTTAATTGCATTTAGGTGATATTATTTGGAGACAAATTTTGGAAAAAGGACCTGAAGGTAGTGTTGAACTAATACATCCAACCAAATCTAAAATCATTACAATTAGTGGAGTTGATGTAATCAAAGTGAGAGGATGGGATGTCAAAGATGGATATTTACATTTTGAATGGAGTACAGAGACTAGTAATGTCCTGTATTTGTTTGTTTTTAACGGACTCCTTCATAATGTGTATTCTTCAAACAATTTAATAGCTGTTGACACATACCATTTAGAAACTGGTGTCAAAGGAATAGCTACTTATACTTTCCCAGCAACTTGGTTTAGTGGTTCTGATCGGTAATACAAAAAATGTTTATGTTTTGTATTATCTACTTCTGATTATATTTTTAATATTTTTAGTTGTGCATTATCCTCTGGAAGTCTGGCCTGTCTTGATATAGCTGGTCAATTAAATATTGGATCATTAATAAAGTCCAATACTGATCGTTTAAGTCTTGATATGATCGGAGATAAAATAGAGGCTGTCCCTGGAAGCCCAATACCTGCATTTATTGTTACAAATAAAAATGTGGACAAATTAGTTTATGTCAAGGAAAATAAAATTCTTGTACGGTCTTTAACATCAAGATCATCATCATTTATATATACATATATGGCTGACAGGCATATTTTATTACAAATTTCTTCACCTATGCAAGTATGTATTACACAATTTATAAAATTTGTTATAGTTTTATATGATTTACAGCCAAGTTCAACATTTTCGTTTTTATAAGATCGTAGTTGTCAATATAAATTCTAAATAAGCCAACAATAACGATTTTTTATTTATTTCCACATTTAATTTCTAGTCAAATATACTAAAACAATCCTTATAACTATTCATCTGCAAAATTACAACCATAATTATTTGTTTAATTCATATAAGTTTATCTTCTTGAAAATCTAAAGATCTAAGCTATACTTGGTATTTAATTAGTTATTTATTTTTTATATTATCTTCCAAAGTTATGTTTAGGGTATTAAAATGAAATAGGTAGTTTTCCACTCTGTAATAACTAATAACTATTGTTAATAATATTTTTTAGGACACCATTGTAACAGAAGGATCTATATTAGAGGATTCTACCGTTATCGAAAGTTTGTCATTAAAGGAGTCTAAGAGTTCTTTGAAAATTTCCAATCCAAGAATATCTTCTGCATTTTGTGGACGTAGTAAAGCAAATACTGTTAATTGTGTTGCTTTAGTTTCAACACAAGATCAATCATTAATGCTTCTTAAAATGCCAGGTAATTTAATAAATAATAATTAATTGTCTTATAATTTTTATGTAATACCTATTTCCTACACCATAATGGCTCATATATTATAATTTATTTAACATTTAAACTATAAATCTAAAATCCGGTTATTCTTCTTTCTGTTAAATTTAAGTTGGTCAGGTTAGGTTAAGGACAATATTTTATTTTTAATTAAAATTTAACTCTTCTTCTTCTCCATTCTCTCATAGCTATATGAGATCAGCCTGGGGTTCTATACCTCCGCAAAGCTTTGTCACATACTTTTATTTTGCTTGCATCAGTTGTTTTTGTGTCTTTATTATTCTGTCTAGGTTTCATGTCTTCTTTGCTCTTTTTCTCACTTCTTTTCATGTCAAAATCAAGCCATCACTTCTTAATATCCCTCATTTTGTTGGGTACATTCAAACTGATTTTACTTATTTTTTCAATCTGTAAAGGATTTGAAAAAAAAATTGTTAAAATTGTAGTTTTTCAAATACATATTTTTTTTTTTGCTAAAAATTGAAGAAATCTAAATCATTTTTCATAGAAAACTGTCGAAAACCTAAAAAATATAAAATAAATATAGGAATAAAATTACAAAATAATAAGGTCTAATCACAACATTTGTGCGCTGTGCATACCTATCAAATCATGTAAAATCTGTAAGAACCTCTCAATTTTCAACAAAAAGTACAAAAAAATTGTTTACCATTTGTTTTCAATTTTTTCAGTAGTAAAATCAGTTATATATCTATCAAAAATAAATAATTGTCTAGAGTGTCCATGACTCACTGATTATCTACTTATATAGCTAAGGGGATTGCAAACCTCAGACATTTTTCATCAAAATGACCTAAGCAGCTGACTAGTGCTAACTAAAGTACTTATAGTGATTAGATTTAAAAAATGCTATGATGTTTGAATTTGTAAACAACTTTACTTTACACTAGTTGTAAATTAAAATTGTTAATCTTTATATAGTTAATATTAAAAAATTTAAATAACAAGTTTGAAAAATTAAAAATATTTACTTATGTAAGTCGAAATTTTTCTAACCTTTGAGTAAGCCCCTATCGATACAAAGCAAACAACTGGAAGGTCTACTTAGGAATGAACTACTTAAATTTTTGTCTGGTGTATAGCTATTTCACGTAAACATTTTTTTTTCATCTTACATAATATATTTTATATAATTAAATCTCTAATTTATTCATTGTAATAACATTGCTGAAATTAAAGTATTATAACATAAAAATTATTAAGTATAATATCATCTGAATTTTTTAGAATAATTATAAGAAAGTTTATAAATAAATAAAAATTTTAAATACTTAAATACTTATAACTTTCTTCAAAATTAAAATATTAAAATAACCTTTTAAAAAAATGCAGACGATTCTTTATAATTGATATGTTAAAATAAGTAATGACACCTTAATTTTAATAATGTTATCCTTATCACAATAAATAAAATATAGAGAGAGGTTTTTACTTTATTCTATATGTGATCTTAAATTTCTATATTTTTAATTTGACTATATTTTATTTTAGTATATAATTTAAACAAGTATAATAATATAGAATGTCCACGTAAATTAGGTTCAGTAAAATGGCACAGAGAAGAATCTTTAACTAATATTATAAATGTAGAGTTGGTGGACTTACCAGTTTCTGATATTGAAGCAGCAATTGAAAAAGAATTCGGAAACAAAGAATGTAAGTATTTTTAACTCAGCCTATATAATATAAAGTAATTATGAAAACTAATATAAAAGTTATGTTTAAACATATTTATAAATGTTTGTGCTCAAGCATTTTTGGATCACAGTGTATCAAGTGAGTGATGATGAGTGATATAAAGGTTTATTTGTAGTGTTGTAAAAGTTTGAATGTTTGTGTTCAAATATAACTGTTTTATTTTTGTAGTTTTTGATATTTTTTTACATTTATTCTACATTAATATATTATTTTTTGGTGAAAAAAAATATTTATTATATTATTTTATGTAGCTGGCGCTTTCAGTATGTTTGTTCGACGTTTGTTCAGTCAGTTACAACAATTACGCACTCTATTTGCGACTGTTCTTGGAATAATTGAATCACCTTCTGAAACAACTGGAACCAAAAGTAATCTAGTTCGGGATCAGTTTGGTTTACATAAAATTATTGTGGCTGTTACTAGTGCAGGAAAAGTAATGAAGTTATTAAATACTTTAATGTGTATAATAATAATTATTAAATGATTATTTGACCTATTTATTAGATATTTGGTATTGACAATTTAAATGGTGAAATTCTATGGTCTGTTCTGTTGTGTGGTGTTGGAACATTTTATGAAAACAAGGTTAATGGATTGCCATCAGCTCCTATGCATTTACAAAGAAACTCCAAGCATTTATCTTATTCACCAATGTGTACACTGTTATTAAAAAGCGAAGTAATTTGTTACTATATTTTTATTTTACATGAAATAATTGACAATTTTACTATTCATTTTTAGGATTCAGAAAATACAGTTTTGTTTACATTTAACCCAATTAATGGTGAATCCAAAAGTATGTAATTTTAACATCCCATTCTTCAGTCTTATCTAAAACTATAATTTTGCTAACTATTGTTACTTGTTTTTGATACATTCAGATGGTGTTACACAACTTCCATACAGAGTTGTACAAGCTGTTCCTCTTCCAGTTTTAAATATTGAATCGGTCCGTAGTCTTATATTGTTTGATAGCTCCAATTCTCCTCATCTTTATCCTGCTGATACACCATTATCCTCAAAACCACCTCCTATGTATATATACATTGCTAATCCTACAAATGGATTATTACAAGGATTCACAGTTGATGTACCAATTTCAGGAAAGGTTAGTAATTTGAGTAATACTTTTACACACATTCAAATTATTTGTGTTCTTAGGAGTTATCTGCTAAAGAAGTTTGGAAAACACAATTTAACAAACCTACTCAAATAATAGCGATTGGCTCACGGGATGCTGTGGAACATGTACATTCTCAGGGTAGAGTTCTGAGTGACAGAAGTGTTTTATATAAATATATTAATCCCAACATGGTTGCTATTTTGACTTTGGCTCCAGATACAACACATAAAAGTATGTTAATCAATTTGTAAAATTATATTGTCTACAGCTCAATTGGTTTTAGGTGTTTTGACATTGCATTTGTTAGATGTAGTCAGTGGTATAATTATTTACTCGGTTGTTCATAAACGAGCCTCTCATCCTATACATTTAGTTCATTCTGAAAATTGGCTATTATGTTCTTATTATAATGATAAAACTAGACGAACTGAAATAGCATCTTATGAGCTATACGATGGAAATCAACTTTCAAATTCTTCAGGTATCAGAATATTTTTTAATTTTATAATTCAACTGTAATTTTTTTAACTATCTTATTCAATATTATGTGTATATTTTAGATTTTTCTTCTGTTGGAGGTAGTTTAATCCCCCCAATTGTAGAAAAGCAAGCTTACATACTTCCTGGATTTTTACAAGCCATGAAACCAACAATCACTGAGAAAGGAATTACAAGCAAACATATATTAAGTATGTTACATTGTTTTCACTTTTGCCTTTGATAGTATAGCCTATGTTAAATTAATGACTATGATGATATTTTTAGTGGCTACTACAACTGGTCATTTATTAGAAGTGCCTTGGGCATTTTTAGACCCTCGTAGACCATTAGGTGAACCTAAAGAAGAAGGAGCGATACCGTATATACCTGAACTTCCAATGCCATCTGAATCTATGATCAATTATAACAAAAGTCTCATGCGAGTTGATGGTATATACACTGCACCCAGCAGTTTAGAATCTACATGCTTAGTTTTTGTATATGGATTAGGTAATTTTATTGTTGTTATTGTCTTAAGATAATTTATGCATTCATTTAAATATTTTTAATTTATTTTTTAGATCTATTTTATACAAGAGTGGCACCTTCTAAAACGTTTGATGTACTGAAAGAAGATTTTGATTATTTGGTAATAATTATTGTTACCACAATTCTTTTAATAAGTGCTTATGTAACAAAAAACCTTGCCTCGCAAAAAGCATTGAAACAGGCATGGAAATAAATCACCATATAAATATAAGCAATTAATGGTTAATCATACATTTTGATAATATCAAAGAGATTAATAATAATTTTTCATAATATTAAGGGTTTTTGTTTTTATATTTGTTTTTTTCTGTAAGAACTTAATTTATTTTATAATTGTATAATATTAATGTTCGAGAATAATAAATTGTGGATTTCAAATAAATTATTGGCGTTTATGATTTTAGTGAATTTTTAAACCAGTTTTCAAAAAATATTATTTTTCTATGTATTCTTTTTGTTTTTGTTGAATAGGTTTATGAAACATGGCTTTTAAAATGTCATTATATAATATGTAGAATATAATAATATACTTAGAATATACAATATTTTTGAGTTTAGTACAACAAAATTACTAAAAAATTTAAGTATTCTTTGTTTAAATTTTGGAAATAATTTTATTGTTACTGTAAATTATGTTAAACAGAAATTAACGTTATTCACCGGTGATTAATGTCATTGACCAAATACATACATAATTGTTGTTATATAAGTCTGATAATCACGTTTATGATCAAATACAGGGGTGGGTAATTATTGTTGTAGACCAGATATTATGCACTAAATCTCAAAATCTATAATTTAAAAAATTATGTGGGGACTAGATGTAGGTAGAACTGGACATATCGATTTGTTTATTTTTCTTAAAACTAGTTTTATGTAAAAATTCATGTTTACCCGGTTATTGAAAAAAGTACTGGGCATTTTTACTTAGTAATCCCCAAAAGTTCCAACTATTCACTTTCATCCCGGAAAAGATACTGAAGTTGAAAACCAAAATATATTTCTACAGTATATTAAGTGTCTTCAAATACAAAAAAAAACACCAAACCACTGTCCATTGTACATCAATACATCACCATCGTTCCGCTCAAAACCTAAATAATATGAAAGTATATGATATAAGTAGAATACATCTATAGAATATAGTATATACTATATAGCCATATAGGTACTGATTGTCTGCTAGAAAATGATACGTCATGTATGAATTAAAAATGACAATAGTCAAATGGAAAGTTTTGAAAATTGTTGAAATAACAAAACAATATTGCATACTATACTACTATATATATATATATTCACTTCATATTGGTATGAACGCTGCAAGTGAATTAAAAATAAATCTTGCAGGTCGTAAGCGTCCATATATTATATAATAAGTACGAGGTAACTAAAATTAAATTTATTCATATTTCATGCGTTTATTGCATGCAAACAATAGCACTTGTAAAGACAACGCCGTGTTTCTACCCTTTTTGCCTTACGCTGTGTTGAATAGATAGGTAGGTATACTCGAGTAAGTTAGAGCGTTTTGTCACGAGTTTATATTATAATGCAAATTTATTATACTCTGGCAACATCTAGCAGGTACCTTCATAATCGAACCCCTTCTTGACACCACAATGAATCTGTGACGCATCGAAGGGGGTGGAACACTCAAAAACGTATGCCAGACAAAAGCGACTAGCTACCACGTTTTGACCAAAAAGTCATGTTTGGATGATATATTAAAAAGATTTTCCAAACTCCTGCAGTCTGCATCTGATATATTGAACGACATGTTATCTGCCACCTGCAGATTAAAGATGAAACACGAAGGAAAAGAAATTACCATCGGTTAATTTCAGTATAGCCAGTCATACGTCATAATAATATAAAATATATTATTATTTACAATGGGCGAGACATTTTAAAATATTGCAATGTTTTAGAAGTTATTTTTTTAATATCCTGCTATGCGTTTAGGGTACCTACCTATTGGTGAAATATTTGATAACCAATCCATTTCATCATTTTGACAGTAATATTGGTCAAAAAGTCAAAGAACATAATAATATTATAAGGTCTGACTAAAAAAATGCACTCATTTTTTTTATTGTCGGACAAAAATGTTCTTTTTGTCCCTGGACTTACAGCCGCATTTTTAAACTTGAGACTTGAGACTGTTCATTAAATCAACGGGTATGGATAATACATATTTAAAAGTGGATTGTTTTATTTTGATTTAAATTACAAATCAAGAGTCAAGTTCATAAATGTTAGAAGCTATTTCTAATATTATTAAAATTATTGATTTAATTTTTAAAAATTAATTTGTTTTCCTTGACATTTTATCCACAACTTGATATTTGTTAATTCATTGATACATATTCTAAAATCATAATATTCTATTTTACTCTTTGTCATTTTATATCGTATGATACTATCTCTCAAATATTGAAATATATCACTAGAAACTTACCAAAAACATTGCTTTTGTTATGTAGGAAATTCAGAAATCACTCTGTAAACGCATGACGTAGCTTAGGGATATAATACCACTGATGCAACTGCCGAGAGGACTGAGAGTGCGATCGAACATCACGCATCAGACAAAAAATATACGAAATTTGTTTTTTTTTTTATTTACAAAATATGTGGATATAAGTTAATGTAAAATGTGAATTATTATTCAAATAATCAAATATTCATACCCCAAAATACAATAGTTATTAGTTTGAAATATCTCCTAATATTTTAGGTTATATTTTAAGATAATTATACTTTATTTTAGTAAATTTAGTCAAAAAAAACTTTTTTACTGAAGTCAAAATTGGTGAAAATGCACTCCAATAAAAAATTAAATCGAGGTTGAAATTTTACTTTGGAAAAATTGGTTTATGAAAATCCATTTTTCTGGGTTATTGTAATTAGTTTTTTGCCCCCCTAGAATCATTCCCAAGTGCCGCCTATGCACCTACCTATATAATATAACATTAGGCGTTCGTACGCGATGAATAGTGTTGTGCAACAGCTCAACTGCTCAAGCATGGCAAAATAGATCAAAACGATCTGTTTTGTCATGTGTGAATGGCAATTGACGAAAAGTATAATAAGTAATAACTAAAATAAGAATACCGAATAATAAATAGGTATAATATTATTATGTATTATAACGCGATCGTTCACGGCGGACGACGGCCGACGCGGCACGTATGTGATTATGGTCGACAGTCGACACACGTGTACCAGAAATCGGAAACCCGTTTTCCGGGTGGGTACCTATTTTAAGAACACAGGGTCACTGTGGTGAAGTCATGTTCATATTCGTGTCAATATATAATACGAATCCGACGAGGTACAAGGTCGCGAGGGCGTATCTATATAAAAATGTGCACATACGTATATATCCAAACATAATATCTGCACCGTCCGGGTGTGACCTGCACCTTACCCTTCGCAACATAGAATATTATTTGGTGCGAAAACGTATATGTGTAGTATAACCTAAAGCAGCGGGTAAAACTTTATGAATAAAAAATAATAATAACCAAATTATAGGTAGTCTTATTATATACAATAATACGACAGTAAACTGCAGTACACCGAATGTGCGATTTCGCAAACCAGACCCGAAATATCGTGGTACCGGCGTACCGCCTATCTGTGTCAGTGAACCTTACTTATTATACGTACAGCCGCGGCCGCCGAGATATTATTTTAAACACGCGATTCAGCAATTTATCGTATGTTTCGTACCGAGAGGATCTCATAGCACACGCGTTTCGTGTGTACCCCATCAAATATGATTACAATTTATTTAACGAAGCGATTTGTCATTAATCATTTTAACAGTGGACGGACAGCCACGTCTACTGCACAGCGAATAGCATAATAGATTAATGCAGTACGATCTGTGGCCACGTCCTTACAGTGAAATACAACAATAATAAATACTAATACGTATTATACAGGACCGTGACTTGTATTACGACGAATCACCCGACTTGTACAAGCGAGATGGCCGATGGGTACGTGTATTGGCAGCGTACAATAATATTATGATGCCTGGAAGGACGCACGGGCTAAATACAAGACTTTGAAGACACGTGGCCATTAAATAAGGATAGAGTTGCATTACGTATGCGGTCTCACCACTGTCCGCAAACACCTATACCGACTATTCGGTAGACTTCACTATACCATATAGGACCTTTAGTCAACCATTTTTATAAATACAACACTTCTACATTTTATTTTTTGCAAATTTTTGTTCTCTTTTCCGACATTACAAACAACGTTTTGAAGCCCTACAATATATACACATTGTTTAAAAATATTATCTAAAATCGATTTAGGCGATTTAGGTACATTTATGACAAATATATGGGTAGTATAATTGAGGCACGGAGCGCTTCGGCCCATGAAAAAAATCAAAGGGCGTGCCTAGGCACGCCCTGTGAGCACGCCTATGTCTTACCTATTACCTATGTATTGCATTATTGCTATATTTGGACTTGGGTCGTTGCTGAGTGTTCTATACAGTGCTCAAACTTACTCAGCTATAGGCTCTATAAATCAGAATCTAGTTGTCTTCGACAACAAATTTCGTCTGTACGGAGTAAATTCATTATACAATTTTTTGGTCTCGGATTTTACAAAAAATTGTTACTTTTATTAATTTCTCGAAATAAATTCTGAAAGTAGGAAAATAATGACAAGCTTGAAAACCAATTCAATTCTAATTCATTGTTCCTCGGTCAAGTCGAGCGTAATTTATAATTCATTTTTTTACCATGTAAAAACTACAATCTGGCCTATTATAATTTACGAATGGAATTCAGTTACAAATATAATTATGACGTAAACGTCCGTTCACCTCTAAACCGAGTAGTCTGGATAGTGGATACCGTCATACTGGTTAGATATAACGACTTATGCGTCTTATCAACCATGGCTTATGGCTAAATACTTGGCTAGTAAGTTGGACTTAACCGTCTAAGGGATCCGAGTAGGTACGTCAAGGACGTCTGCATACCTGATGCCGAGTGCCATGTCTCCGCGGATTATTCTGCGCGTAACAGTGTTTGTATCATTGTATGATATAAATATTTAACAATACCTACCACATTATCACGATTATATAATATTGAGAATTCCCGACTTTTTTGAACAAACCATATAACAATAATATTATGTTGTTTAACCGTTTGAAACGACCTTCCTTCAGTCTTCTCAACCTTGCATTTTCTGTCATTCAGGTTGCTGCACTACAAACAATATGATGTATTGTACTCCAATCTGCCATCTTGACTTGGTGCTAGAAACTAACAAGTGCCAACACGGCCACATTGCCACATCAATACATTATCTACAGAGCAATAATCATTGGCCATTACCCATACCTATGGGCGACGATGCAATTGTTAATAAACCATTATATTAATGATTACTCTGATGATATGGTTAACATAATATTACTTCTGAGCCAATATAAACAATTATTAAAAAAATGAAAGCAACTCAAATATATTATAAATAATTTCAATTTTTATTATACATATATTTATATGTTTGAACTCACGCAGAGTATAAAACTATAAAAAACTGTAGTATAAGGTTCGAAACTTCTAAAAAATAGGTAGAGACGTAGAGTTCAAGTTTTATACGCGTTCCTGTACGATTAAGACAATTCTGGAACACTAGCGTGGTGAGCTGTTGCACTATGTATGCATTATGCACCGAGTATTGAGTAATGTACATTTCGACTCGCTTGGCGTGTAGGTACCTACAAAATAAAAATTGGCCTCAAAAATAAAATATCAATTGAAAATAATATAATATTTTAAAATATTGTCGTGTGGCATTGCTCAACAAAACGAATTCTGAACGATGCGGTTCGTGTGTTGTGCTGCAAGCGCGCACGAAGTGTGGGGGGATGAGAAAAGGTCGCACGTGTTTACCCGCACACAATATCGTGTGTGTTGTAAATTATAATATATTCTAATATTATTGTTATTAATACATTTATATGCGCTCCGTCGTCGTGTTTAATATTATTACGTAGTTCCGCCGAACACCTGCAGGGGTTCGCAACGCCGGACATGCCATCACGGTCCATACTCAATGTACCGCGGGCGTGGTAGTGGCGGGGCGGCAACGCGCGTTTTCCGACCACTGGCAACGATGGTATTCTTTTATCTACATTATACGACCACTCTCTGCAGCAGCAGCTGCCCGTTCACCGGTCCTCGGAACAACCCGAACGCTGGTGCCTACAATTGCCTACTAAGCGGTAAGCGGCGAACACTGGGAAAAAAATCGTCGTCGCGGCGGTTCTGGCGGTACCGACCGCAGCTGCCGCTGCTGCTGCTGCTGCTTGAGCCGCGCCGTAGAGTCCCGGCGTCGGATAGAGTGAGCGACCGTACCCCCGAGTGGGTGCGTGTGGGTGTGCGACGGAGAGAGAGCGACGTGTGCGCGCGCGTGCAGCGTGTGCATTATACGTCGCACTACCGAGCGGTGGGTGGGGAGTGGGCGGGGAATAGAGTATAAAAATACGAGAGAGAGAGAAAAGAAAAAACACCACACACACAAGTACGCAACCCACCTCTCCCCGTTCATTGATTAAGATTGACATTCCGATTCCGTTGAACGTCAAAATACTTGTGCGAACCATCGCCGCCGCCGTCGTCCGTCATCGAATTCGTTCGTTTGTTTGTTTGTTTGTTTGTTCGTTCGTTGTTTCATACGTTCGTCGAGTCCGCAACACCCGCGCTCCATTGTTTTTATCGTTGGACGTTGTCGCATGCACCCGCATATCGGCAGCACGACACCACCCCGTACGCGCGCACAGTGCAGTGCACACACGGTGCGGCCAAACACCAGTCGCGTCCATGACAATATCAACGCCGTCCGCGCGCACCAACAACGCCGCTGCTTCGTCTCCGTCTCCGTCTCCGTCGTTGCTGTAGCCGTCGTTTCCCGTCGTACAGTAGGGAAACCGTTCTCGGCCACATACGCCCGCCGTCTCCGTCGTCGTCCAGCACAGAGCCGTCGCCACTGAACCACCGCCGCCACTGATTACCGTCGACTCAGCCGCCGCCATGGGACCGAAAATCGTTTGCCTGGCGGTCGTCTGCATTTTTCTTGTGCACAACGTAAGTAGAAATACGACGCTCGGCCTGTCTGCGGATAGTGTCAGTGGGCAGTGGTGGCAGTCTTCTATCGACGGGGTAGATTTTGATATCGGGAGGTTGTCGTCTCCGTTGCCTCCATTCGATGAGTGCCGTCTAGGATCGTGACATCTGTCTGATGTACAGTCCATGACTATTAACACCTGCCCAACCGAAATGGTTTGTCGTTGAATCGTGTAGGTCTCGATCTATAGGTATAAGATAATTCATACCTGATGCGACCGATTTGTTGTTCAAAGTATGCCTTAAGGCATCATATTCTTTAAAATTATGTAGTTGGATTTCAGTATGGGTAGGTATAATTTAGAATTATGTTTGGTGTGTTTCCTATAGTTGCCAAAGGTCAATGATCGAACAATAATCGAGTAAGTAATTGATGTCTGGTTCATTAAGTGCCCACTCATATGTCTGCAGCAGACATTCTTAATATTTTTTCAATTAATATTGATGTACCTACTATGCTTCTTATTATTGTCATTACCTGATAACCATCTGCTTGACCTTTTATCCTCGTAAAAAGTAACATTCTTCCTACTTGTAGATTACATTTTTTTATATACTTAATCATCATTAATTTCAACTAAGCAGATGGCTACCTGTGATTTGTTGTTATAGTTAAAATATATTGATTCATCATATTATTTATATATTTTCAATATTCTATCTTTGATTCATCAACATATATATACTCTTAAGTAGGTGTTCATATTTAGGCATTTATTTGTTTTCTGAACAACATTTGTTATTGATAATGGAAGCCTATGGCATAAAGGTCCCCACACACTGCAGCGGTAGCGGTGGCGGTGGCTGTAAAATGAGTCCGGACACAATTTACTGCCACCGCCAAGACAAAAGAATTTTACCGCTGCAGTATGTGGGGACCTTGAGTCTTGCTGAATTTAAAAAATGCTTTGAGTTTGGTAGGTAAATCTTTTTTTTTCAAACTTTTGCATATGTACCTACATGGAATGTACCTTTATCTAAAGTAGGTGAGCTATTAGTTTGTATTACCTACACATTTTTCTGAAACTTGATAAAATAATCAAACAAGCTTATGATTGGTGTTGTAATTTATTGTTATAGTTAAGTAGGTAGACTACCACAAAGAGAATTGTGTGTCTTAAAGGCTTAACTGGTTAAATTATCTAATGGAATATGTATTCATAAAATAAAATCTGTCTTGAATTCTTGATAGGTGCCTCTACTGCATTGTACATTTTTGTACATTCTTTGTTATCAATGTTAGTATTTATTTAAAATAATAAATTGTTGACCATTAGTTTCATAAATGATTTGATCTCAAATTCTTGTTTTTTTTCCAATAATAGACAGATACCTATCATAGTGGTTGAAAATTTCGTTACACAGTTGGCTTAATAATAGCTTCAAAACAAATTATCCACGTTGAAAACAATAAACTGCAAATGTCATTGTTTTTGTATTTGTTTATCAAGAATATTATAAATATTTAATTATCTTTACATACCTACATTATACTATAGGTATTGAAGTTACTTTATATTTCCATTTATTAACTCAGTATTATTTTGAAAAATCATGTTCAAACCAAAATGTTATAAACTATGTTTTAAAAAAACATCTTAACTGTTTAGTTAACACATTATTTATTAATGCCAAATTCGTATTATTAAGTAGGTACAATATCCTATTTCAAATTCCAAACTTTCAGAAAAATTATTTTTAAATATATAACCTTTAACTCGCCCGTTCTCTAGTTGTTCCAATATTTTAACAAAAGTATTATCAATTTACAGGTTGATACATTATACTTAATTGGTTTTGTTGAATTTCTATGAATTTAGTTCAACAGGAATTTAATTCTTCTCATGAAAAGGGGGCTGAAATTCAGTCTGAATTATACCCTTCTACATTTTTCTAACTGACGCGGGGCTGTAAAGAAGCTACCTAACCATACATAATTGATTACTACCTAACTTATATTTGTAGGTATCTGATAGTTCTTATAGGATTTTTAAAATATTAATTTTAATGGATTATTATAAGTCAATCGATAGGTATGAAATTTGGGTGAATTTTGATTTTAGTAGGTAACTAATATAATATTTTTTAACTAGCTTATTTAAAAATGTTATTTAAAGTAGTGATTTTTTATAAACTCAATAGGTCAAATTTATCTTCCCACCCCTTGACTTCCATTTTTATAGTTTGATATTAGTGATAGAACTATTATATATATTACTATGACTTTATGTGATGTATGTCATATGCAGTAATAATAACTATATATATACTGTTAGCTCATTACTTATTGTTATGCCATAAAAAAAAATAAAAAATCCATTCATAAAGTTTACAAAATTCTACAAGTTGTATAAACCTAAATACATATTACAACTTTAAAATGTACCTATGTTATAACAAGAAACACATACAGAATAATTTGTGCTGTTGTGAAATGTATAGAATATATTTACTTTGAATGCATAAATTCACCTATGTATATCTTTTAGTATTAACTTAAACCTTGACTTAAATGAATATTATTAGATTACCTATAAAATACCTCTTATGTTATTGTGAATATTACAATATAGATGTTTATTATATTCATGATGTGTTAAATAACTAAAGTTATGTTCTTATTTATAAAAGTAAAAAGTCACTGAAAATAGACACACACTGTAGTTTTTTTTGTCTAATTACATTAATACATTTAAATAATACCTATAAAATGCCATAAAGATAACGATCATGATAAATGTTGATTTTGCTATACTTTTATTCGTTTATATTTAACCTTGGTGGTATGCAATAGTAATATCAAATGATAAAAGTCGCTTGGTGTGGAGATAAATATTGTAAGCAATCGATTTTGACCGGTGGCGGGGTCATAAGGCTCATGCCCCATGTACCATATTTATTTTCAAAATGTGTGATGAGTAATCAATAAGTACTAAACAAAACCATGTTATTATTTTTATAGGTGCTTGCACAATCTAACAAAAATGTTTCATCTACTAAACCATTAAAACCATATAAGGAAGAATTATTTATTGATGATGAATCTGAAAATGCGGATGATGGTGACACCGATAAATTAGGTGCTGATGATATGATGCTAGGCGAAGAAGGTAGTGGTATGGGTCCCCCATCAAAAGGAACAGGGGCTGAAGATATGGAATCTAGTGGTTCTGGCTATGGACCCGATGATGAGGATGCACAAGTTGGTGGTAAAAGCAAAGGTAAAGCAGGTGTTGATTCTGAAGAAGATGAAGACGATATGGATGATGGTGATGATGAAGATGAAGATGACACTGAAGATTTTGATACAGAAAAGCCACAAAAGGTGTTTAATCCTGTAACTACTACATCAACTACGACTACAACAGTTAAGAGTCTCGATGAAGAATCTAATTTCCCCGAAGAGGTACGTTTAATTTATATATATTTCTATTTAATTTATCTTTTATCCTCATAGACCTGAACTTTTTTTGTTCTTGTTCAATCTTTTCATAGACATCCTAGGTCTATTATCTGTTAACATACAATAAGTATTTATTTTATAAAAGTTAGTCTCAGCATTCAGCTCACAAAATCTTGGTAGATGGTGTTGTTTTGTTTGTTGGGTAGAAACAATTTCCATTTCCCCGGTCAGTGTAATTTTTTTTCAGTCTGTTACTAGGTGATATTAAATTAATTTTAAATTGCTCCTTACATGTTTATTAAAATAGTTTAAGTATTGGCGTATATTGATGTATACATTATTTTATTAGGTTAATTTTTATCTCTAAACTAATTAATCATGCTAGGTTGAAATAAACATATACTTAATTTAATCACCATTGACATTAAATGAACCAATTATGGGTTACTAATTGATATGGGAGGGACTGTTAAATATTTAAAAATTAATGTAACTCATAGATATTAGTGAAAATTTGTATTTTAATTAACAATAAATTAAAAAAAATTTTAGTTCTCAAAATTACTGATGATCTATAATATTATCTATACAACCTTTATTTACATGTGTTATGAACTAAATTGTATATGATGCCTCTGCCTAATGCCCCTCTTATATGAATTATTTATAACCCATTCGAGGAACTATTTTACTTCTATGATAAATCAACTTCTCTGTTCATCTACCAAAATGGGTCACAGTAAGATTGAATCACATTAGTTTGGCATTTTGTAATTGTATTTGTAGTGTTAGAAATAACTTTAAAGTAATTTAATTAATGTATGTTAAAATTATATTTTATTTGTAAGATTTATAATATTAGACTTTGTGTACCTACTTCAATTTAATTATAATTACTTAATTACTATAATATGCACTAACAATAAATAATGAATTGCAAATTATCATTCAATTTATTCCAGTAATTTAATTTTAACATTCATAAACCATTCTAGTTCACAACATTAATGTATGCACTATACACATAATATATTAATCTAACAAAAATACTATTAAAATGATAACTTAATCCTTTTTATATAATATATTCAACGCTAGGTTGTGAAACATTAAGATAATGTTGTACATAAACTTCATAAACTCACATTTATAAATTTAACAATCTATTTATTTAGTTTGTAGACTATTGTTTGATTAGGATATAGTGTGCAAGTTTGTCATCTAGATGACATTTGTCTGATGGAGACTAGAAATGTATAGAATAAATTGTTAAGCTATTATTCGTCTACACATATAGCACATAAAAAAAATTCTACAATATATTAATGTTCTTATAATTCATTATAAGTTAACTATTAAATCATTTCACAATCATTGAATCAAATTAGTACAACAATTTAATTGGAAGCAGTTATATTTTGTTTAAAATTTTTAAAGCCATTTATGATTTAGTGGTTTAATTTAATACCTAGTAAATATCCCAATATTGTGTTCTATGAAAATGAATTATATTTGTTTGTTATTGTTATAACCAATGTTATAACTTAATGTTGTATGTAGCATTTTTAGTTGATATCAATTTCCAGGAAGTTTGATTACCACATATGTAGGTTTTTTTTTTACCTTCACACACAATGCTTACCTCTATAAATCCATTGCTCATTGGAAACTTTTAATATTAATATGTTGCATGTTAGACTCACCTGATGAATTGCATATTTCTACTAATTTTGCATCGCTAATCTGAAATTTTTTTTTTGAGGGCAGCAGAATAGTATAACTATGTTTGCTAGTTATACTATATTTCAACCTACACTGCAATTTGTTTTTCTTTATATCTTTGCACTTCTTATAAGTGGTGTATCAAAACAATTTGAATAATTTACATTTAAAATACCTTTGAAAACAGCTTTAATTCTTTTGAAACATGATGGGTACGAGATAAATAAAGTAGAAATAGTTATAAATTATGATGGATTATTGTAAACCTTTTATAATAATAAGTATCGTATTTGTAGTCATTAGTCATAAAAAATAACTGTATTCACTGTGTAAAATTATAATTTATTTCCATATATTTTTTTTAATAGACATTGAGGGTTGATGACTCATTTAATTCCATATGTAGTCTACATATTAACTTTGCTTTTAATGATAATGAACATTTTATTGATATTATCAAATACGCATATTAACATGCTCTAATAATACGTTAGATAGATACAGAAATATGCGTTTATTAACACACAAATTATATGAGGTACAAATAGTGTATTATGAACTTTATGGTCTGTAAGATTCAATATTCCTTTCCATCTTTACTGCACTACCTATTTCACATTTTTTAAACTGATATTTTATAAACATATCTAATTATTTTTCATTTTTAAGACCAAAATAGGTTCAAACTGTAATTTTGGGTTTGTGCACTGTTTATATTATATTTGAAAGATTTATAGAAATAAAACAATTAAGAAAACTTTAATACTTGATTTATATTTATACTTTTATTTTAGCCCAAACAAAACATTGATGATGTCAATTTGGCACCCAGTGTACCTAGTGCACCTGAAGTACCTCAGACTACATCTACGTCTACTCTTCCTCCACCTCCTTCCAATGCTATTGATGAACATTCTAGCAGTAACGGAGTGTATATAAGTCCAAACAGCCACCCTGAGCGAACATCTTCATTTTTCGCACAACCTGGCATACTTGCAGGTAATAATAAGAAAAAACAATATTTACTGTTTATGAATCATAAAACATCTCTTAATTATTGTAACCATCTAACAATATATATGTATGTTTCAGCTGTTATTGGTGGTGCTGTTGTGGGATTGTTATGCGCAATTCTAGTGGTTATGTTCATTGTATACAGGATGCGTAAAAAGGACGAGGGTTCTTATCCCTTAGAAGAAACTAAACGTTCACCAGCCACAAATCCATACCTAAAATCTTCACATCGCGAATTTTATGCATGAGTACATTCGTAAATTGGTTTTTACTTGAGCCTATGAACATAGTATACGTTATAATAATAATATTGTTTTTATCACCTCCTTCCCCGTAAGACCATTTAACTATTCCAAAGGCAGCTATATGACTTCTAGTCACAAATACATTTATATATACTATATATAAATGATAAATAGAGTTTCATTATAAATTATCGATCTTTTAAAACACAAAAATATTATTTTATCTACCATTACTCTCCTTAAGAAATTGTACAAAATTTTTTTTATTTTCTTATATTTTGAATTAGTCAGATTATTGTCACCTATAGTGCAACTAAGTTAAGATGACCAATCATGCAGAAAAGAGGAGCTTATTTTAAACCCTGCCGACACGACAGTCAAAATATGGTCTATCAGTTGATGCTTCATGTTGTTGGGCCTGACCGAAACAAACATGACCAGGCAACTGACATGTTATGCCTCCTGGTCATCTTAACTTGGTTGCACTATACCTAATTGTCTTCCGTAATCCCCTTTTAATGTTAAATATATATAAAATGTTAATATTAATTGGCTGGATCTATACCAAACTGGTGACTATTGAATCATATCATTGTCATATTGGTTTTATGGATAACCTCAGAGGCAGGCTTCCGTTTTTAATTTTTATAGATTCTCACATACAGAGAACAAGACTAATATTAAGATCATAAAATGCCAATTGATTTCAAAACATAAAACCAGTTTGGTCTGGCCTGCTTTATATTATTAATTAAAATGTACTGATAATTGCAAATCAATTTAAATTAAATTATACTATTATTTGTTGAAATTAATTTTTGTTAAGTATAAATATTAGGCAGTATTAAGTGGAATTATGATGGTTCATTAAACTTAAGACCAATCTTAAGAAGAATAAATTGAAGATAATAAAGAATGTGTAGTCTTTAATTTAAAGACTTAAACAATGTAGAACCTTAGCCAACTTAAATATGTGCCATCTTTTCGTTGGGCCTCCCTTCTGTTCATATATTTTGAAGTGTTTTCCAATTTTAACACTTTGTACATAATATTTAGGCATAACAAATTATTATTATTTTTATTATTATTAGTTATTATTTATAGTTTTCCAATATTTTTTATTTTATAATAATTATATTTATTTAGTCTAGCATGGAACTAATTAATAGCGAATATACTTTTCACTATTGCGTTTTTTATACATACGTAATTGTACGTACTGGTATAACAAAATAAACTTATGCTGCCTAGAGATAATAAAAAAAAGATAGCTAAACATCTTCTTTTAACTCGGTAAATTAATATATATAACTATCGTTTATTATTGAAAGATATTAAGTATATTACTGTGAATTTTTTATTTATTTAACCTACTCATAACAATTTTATTATTTATATATTTGATTAAGTTTTATAACATCATTTGTTTTAAGTATTGAACGTTTCAAAAATGTTCAACATCATCAAGCTCTGTAAAAGAGTATTATTTTTACTTGTTTATACCATTTTATGTAAACATAATATACACAATATATTATACTCAATGATTATTCATAAGAAGTTTTTATTTTATTTTTTTTATGTTTACATTTTTACTCACGAGAATTGGGTCCTTGTAAATCAAAATTTTATTTTAAAATGTATATACCCCCACTCCATTCACCAAGAAAAAAAAATACTCTTAATTTCCTTATTCACATCTGACAAAAATGTTATACATATTATAATTTTTTTTTTTGCCATTCTTAGCTCTTTTAAAAATAATTCCAGTAGTATGTATGAACCCGTTGTTTATGATAAATATGCTAAATTAGCTAGTATGATCTACTCTCGGTAATTTAAATCTATAAAAATTCAAATTATTGTTATCTAATAAAGCAATAATATAATTTTTGGCTCGACACTATTCAACATGCCCATAATGCTTAAATTTTTTGTTTATTTGGAAATCTTTCAAATAGATATAATTTAAATCTTAAGTTTCCTAGGGTCGATTATACACCTAAAATCCTTAAAATATGGCAATAAACAAAACCACTACATTTGTTAACTTGATAGTATGCAAAAAATGTACCAGTATTATTATTTTTTTCAATTGTAACAATAGTTTGACCTTACATTTCATCTTGTTAAATTGTATAACTTTTGTTGTTAAAGACATTCTAATTGTCCATTGAAATTTTTCAGTATTACCTAGTTATAGTTATAAATAATATTTTTTAACCGTTTCTTTTTTGTATTATTTTTATTGAGCTTTCCTCTCTCTTCATATACAAACTATAAATAAAATGAACAGTTAATTTTTGTATTTTATCGTCATACATGTGAAATGATTTGTTAGTATAATATGTCGATTATATGTTCTGCACCACCTGTGCCCAAACCATTATTTCATGATTTTTCAACTTCCTAAAACAGAAATAATGTTAAACCATTCAGAATTAATCAGATTTAAAAGATATACCTTTGAATAATTTCTATTATACAAGATTGTGTTTTCAGCCAATATAGGTTTATAATATTATAAGGCAATCTGAACTACCAGACTGTCCGGAATTGTTCCAAGAAAAATAAACAATTATAAAATAAAGCACTTTTATTTTGGTTTAGTGTACTTCAGTGACAAGTAAGTATAGCAATGTGGACCAATGGCTGGTAGATTGGGTTTATTTAAATGTACAATGCTCAGTGTATTTCGGCGTAAGTACAAACACTTCATGAGCTAACAGTTAGGGTGTACCTATTTCCGTCCTCCACACTAGAAAATGCAGAATTTAAAATATGTACTTGTTAGTTTTTAATTTTATGATTTATGGCATAATATGTATTCAACAAAAAAATTTTAAAAAGTTAGTTCAGCGCATTGGACATGGTTAATACTACTCTCAATGAATAATCTGACATATTCGTAAAATCGGTGGTTTTTGAATCTACAATCCACTATCATCACACATATGCATTGGCTGGTGTATAGATAGATTGTTTTGTACAAGAAAATGTACAAGGTCGAACAGTTGAGTATAACAGTTTTTTGGTATACCTGTACGACGGAATCGTAGGTGAATAAAATATCACAGAATAACTAGGTTCAAAACTCAAAGCCCAAGCTTATAATCTTTGATTAAAAAATGATACGGTTGAAGCCCCCCTCCCATTGAACTTCCCCATTTGCGCCCTGTGAGTGTACATTAACCGAAGCGTCGAGGACGCATTGGCTAATCCTGCGTAAATGCGATCTACCGATCGAGGAACAAAATCTGTAAAGGTTATATCCTTTTTAGTTCTTGGTCGATGAAAACTTAAAGGTCCGTCCGACCTATACCATGACACTGGCATGGTTGCATTTAGCATTACCGGCGGGTTGCTCGCGCTATGTGAACTGCCTTTGCGTTGCAGACAAAGCTGAGCATATTGCGTACATACTCTGATTCGCTGTCTGCGGAACTGGACGGTTCTGAGAGACGACCTTCGCAATTCGCACACGCCTTCGTCAATCTCCGGTTACGGCGGACAATGGACATGCCTGACATAAGGTCCTATGGTCCGGTTTTCGAAGGAAGTTCAGGACACCTATTTTACAAAATACCTATTGGAGGATATCTTGACGTTCAAGTAAAAATGGTCGGACAAGCAGTAAACTGGTCATGATTGTCATTACTCTCCACCACACTTGCAGTGTGCAGAGGGTCTAGTGGTCACGTTCGACCTTTTACCCAACCCGATTAAGCACGGTTGCAATCAAACAATAGGAACCCCAAAAACGGCTGCATACTGTTACTTGTGTCCTCAAAACGGTTGATAGTTTGATACCGAGTTGCGGTCAAGATTATAACAGGTAAAAAAAAAAATCTGAGTTGCGGTTGTGATAAAAACAGGTAAATGATCAAAATAGGTAAAAATCCTAGTTGCGGTAAAAAAATATGATTAATAATTATTAGGTTTTAAAATATTTATATATTTACATTTGTAATATTAAACCGGTTCATATTTGTATGATACACATTTCACAAATGTCAGCGAGTCAATTTGTTTTTTCAAATACTGTTGTATTTTATTTTTAGTAAATTTATGATTTATGCTCTCGCTTTTTTTATTAGTTTCCAAATATACTGAATTGATTTTTGAATATGTATCAATCTGAATATTTTTGACACATTTCAAAATTATTTTATTTTGATTATTATTTTAAAGATTTCATAATAGGCTTGCAACACATTCAAATCCGTTAGTCAAAACACTCTCATCAAATGTTATTCCGGGAAATCCTCCTAGGCGTTTAAAACGCAACCGGTGCCGTGATATGCTGATTTAATATCATAATTAAAAAAAAAAAATATATATATATAGATGATAGATGTTTCTATGAGAAAACTTAATGTATAATCTCAATTTATAAGTGTCATCACTGGGTGGCTGCTTTTATCATGTTATTCATGTTATTTTGTTTTTTTATATTTTAGCTAATACTCTTGTTGGACTCACGAGGTACAGATTGTGTATTTAATAATAAAGGAAAAAAAAAAAAAATTTCAAAAATTCAAATATGTTGGGATGTGGCGATTGGTTCTCAGTTTTGAACTTTGAATTGAACGCTTCACTTCCATTATTCGTTCTCCAAACATCATTGTTCAAAGCTGCCCAGAGTGTGGTTGGAAAAGTAGCATCATTATTCATTGCCAATATAATTATCGACTAAATAGTCACTAAATTCAGTAACTCTTGAATCTATAGGTTGTTCGGCGATTAAATCTAAAAACACATTTCCCACTTCATCTGGAGGGAGAAAAGTCAATCCAAAAACGTAGTGTAACCATTAATCGTTAACCGGATACTGACAGCAATTAAGACGTTAATTTTACCTTCAATATTATTAAGACCGCAATTCGTCTATTGCGACCGCAACTCGGACAATACCCTCAAAACAGGTAATTTTTACAGGAAATAAATTCAGCAGGTGACTTGCGTCCCGTTGTGGGGACTCAACTCAACCATATTATTATTATTACCTGCCATTAAAGTCGTGACCGAGTTACGTCTATAAATATTATGCCTTGCAATCATATTGTTCATATTATGAAGTAGAAAAGTATGTGTAAATTGTCTGCGACTATAACAAAGAAATATTATCAGCATTTACACTCTTACAATTTTTTTTTCTATTAGCTTGGACACAACTATTACAGCTCGACGAAAGTGTTTAATATTAAATACAAAATAGTGAAATTCAAATAAACAGAAAAAGTTATCGGTGAATATTACATAGTTGGTAATAATATGGGTGTAAGGAGTGAAACGAGGGGATTAATTAGTGAAGAAAGTTCATAAATACATTTTTGAAAAAATAGTGATCGCTAGTGGAATTATTCGATAGCGAAGTATTATTTGGATTAGCGACGGAAGCGGAGAAGGCTCTGAGAGGGTGAGGTGATGGTTTGAGAATATTACATGTACAGTGTTCGGATTTCATCGAATTGAAAAAGTAAATTTGCGATGTTTAAGTAGTGCTTTATATTTTGGACATCTTTTGTAGTTTGAGGTGTGGTCACCCGCGCAAAGGGCGCACATGGCTGAGCTGCTTCTTTCTTTGGTGCAAATGTCTGAGGAGTGACCTCCCCCACATTTTACACAACGGGAGGGATGGTGGCAGTATTTAGCGATATGTCCGTAGGTCCGACAGTTTTTACGCCGAGGTTGACCACTATTGTTGGTCCTTTGTGGTAATTTAACTTGACTTTTAGTGTGCAATATTGATGAGTGATGAAAGACTTAATACTTCTTTGTTATTAGTAATGGGTTTGAGGTCCACGAAAAAGAGCGGAAACGGCCGTTTTTAGTGACATTTACGAGGAGTGACCTAGTTCATCGAGAGCATCAGATATGTTTGAGGTGAGGGTCGAGTGGTGCAGATTTCTTATGACGATTTTGAAAGGCCAATATATTGATGGCATGAAAGTGTGGAAACACGCATCGGTTTCCATTAGGTGCTGTGCGATCATATTAAAATATTCATGTCCTTGAGGGTGGTCAATCAAATAAGAAGATGGTGATTTATACATGTGAACACATTTTGGCCAGTAAGTTGGATTAATGTGTTTTTAGAGGCGGAGAAGTTCTTAATGTCTTGGACATAAAATGGCGGAGCCCTGAAATTGTCATGTTGAGTGGGGATAATGGATTCGTCGATTGCGGCAGGAGCATCGCCCCTGACGTCGAGTTCAATTGCCTTGTCCTCGTCGGATGCCAGAACGAAGAATCGGTTAGGTGAAACAAACTGTTTGTAAGTATTGTAATGTATGCTATGCCTAAGCTTCATTTTTGTAAGGAAGCAACGTGGCTGCCCATTGCCCAATAAAGTAGGCCGGGACGGAAATAGGTTATGTCCCTTTTCGAACCTTTTTTGTGGGACGCAACTTACCTACTGATAATTATTTCAGACGTAAGTAGTATGCACAGCAAAAAACAACACTGTTGAGCACGAAAATAGGAGCGACGTTGAAACTTGGTACCATAGAATAGGAGGTATTATTAAAAAATAAAATACATTTGAACATTTGATAAATATTCATAAATTAAAATCTTTTATTGGTTTTCAATCACATATCATTACATATTATTAAGACAGCGTTTGCCGGGTCAGTTAGCTTAGTAAACAAGTAAACTACTCAAACATAAAAAAAGTAAACATTTTAATTTGTTTCCCTATTAACGACCACGCTCAACTGGGTATCACCGGATGGGCTGCGCGGACCCTCCTCAAGCGGGAGATTCCCTTTTCCACCAAAATAATATTAGCCATTTCCGCCATGGCCTTTTCCCGCCAAAAACGAAATAGGTACGATTCCCGTATTTGCCAAAAAGTTTGGAAACCAATGGTTTTAATTTATGAACAACACGTTACACGTATAGGTATACCTACTACAACAGTACATACAAATAAATGATTTGTTAAAACACATTTTTGGTTTAATATTTTTGGATCCCCTTTGGAAGTATCGGATTGTTTTTCATTTGATTGTCAGACATCCCTGACGATGGCAAATATTTTAGGTATGCCGATTATATCTTAGAAAATCATGTTGATGAAAATTCGAACTTTCCGCCAAGTATGTGGGCTTCACTTGCAACGACACAACACAGAACAACCAACAATTGTGAATCTTTCCATTCTCATTTCAATTGACAATTTTATAAGGTACGTCCATAATTTATATATTTTTACCAATACTTAAAGACACAATACAGACGGATCAAAATTAACAGTGCTAGTAATAATACTACAAAAATTCCAAAAACACAAAAAAATACTAAAACGTTTAAAAATTACAGGACTCAATTAAATACATGAAAAAAATTCCTATGAAATTAGTAAGCACATTTTTGTCAAAACTGTTTCTTTGAATAATATGATTTTTAAAAACCGGACTTATACTTAAGAATGTGATTTTTTGGGACCAGATTTTTTTAAAACTTGACATGTACTTATATTATAATTTATTTTTTGTAGCATTTTTAGATATTTAAAAATAACGATATGTTTTTATGAAAAACTCTTTTGAGACTTTATTTTACTTATTATAAGTGCAATACTATTATAGTATAATACTTGTATTATAATTTGAAACACCTAGTCAAATATACCTAGTGGAGATATTATATAGTATGTTTTATTATTATCTCTTGAATTATAATTTATAATGATAAGAATAGGCAAAATATTTTGTACATGGTTCCCAAACGTATTTCACAAAAATACATTTTGGGTAGAAATGCTATGTGTATACATCAGGGAACCGTCTTTTGGCGGTAACGGGGCCCATGCCTCCTCAAGATACCACTCGCCTGATGCAGGTAATGGAGGGGAACGGGTGCTTCCAGTTCTACCTACATCGGATGGGTGAGGTCTTAAGCTTCAAGTGCATGCATGTGGAACTGTCTTGGCCCATATGGGACCCAGCGAAGTTGGAAATCCTTACTAACCGAGGACGTGCTCTCACTCAAAAATATTTTGCTTTCGAAGATTACATTAAAACTGTACGTTGTAATCCTAAGAATCGACAAATTAAATATTTATTTGAAGTATAAAAATTAAATTTAACCACCAAAAGTATATGAAAACAAACTCAATTATTTTAAACACCGACTCTTTGGGGTCATGGTGGAATCCGTGATATTGTGTGTGCACTGCAGAACAAATCAGATACCTACAACTGAACTCTAGTCTGAAAATATTGTGATTTATTATGAAAATAAACCGTAAGTGACGAAGTACATTTCTTATTCGGGTCTTCTTTGCTAACCGGAATGTTAGAAACTTTAAATGCCGCAACCACTTTGACAATCGCCATGGATTGTACATTAAGTCAATATGATAAGACATAACAAATAAATTTTATTACAACTTTTCAAATCAAAGAGGTTGGCGCTTACTATTTGTTCATTGAATTATAACAATATATAAAGTATTATTTAAGTTTTTTAAAATTATTAAACAAAATTGTTATAAATAAACGTGATTTATACTTTTTAGAGTTAATTCAAAGTCTTCTATTTATTTCACGCTTCTAATCGGTTACAACGAATGCTCGTTCTAACCGCATAGAACGAGATATCGGTTGTAACGAGAAAAAGCATGAAATACAAAAATAAATAGAAGACTTTGAATTAACTCTAAAAAGTAGAAATCATGTTTATTTTTAACATTTTTGTTTAATAATTTTCCCTTGAAACTCATTAGTCATTATAACCAATTTCTACTGTATATTATAAAGTGCATATTGCATGCACATAATAAATCACATTTACCGTAGGTACTGCTATACCAACTAGCTTGTACCATTTTAAGTCAAATATTTTTTCTGAACACTGTCGAGCACAAGATGTATATTTAATAGGTATTTAAATTTAGATACAATAACAACTTGTATTAAATTTAAAAGATCTCAAATCTATAAACGTTTAAAGATATTATATAAATATCATTGATACATAGTTCATTATAAAATCAATGATAATAATATGTGAGTATATCTTTAATCATGAGTGTAATGAAATAATAAGTGCAATTAATAATAAATAATAGTAATAAAAACATTTTAAGTGCAAGCAAAATTCAAAAACATCATTTTGAAAACAATACTCATTGATCAGCTCAGAATTTGGAAGACACATCATAATTAAATTTTTCAAAACGCTTTTTTTATTAATATTAAAATTTGCACAAAAATATTAAACTTTACAATCTAAACAATTTATTTTACAGTAATAATATATATCTATCATCATATTTATAATTTTTACTTATATATTTTTATTCAAAAAATATCTGTATTTATACATAATAATCATAATAATAAATTTTTTTAAATAACATTCGTCATTAAATAACTAAATATACAAACATAAAAAAGAAATAAATGTATATTATAAATTTCTTTAGACTTATTCACTTATCAATAATTTGAATTAATAGTATTCAAAATGTAAAAACAGCGTTCTAATAATTAAAATATATTACATTTTTTAAAGCATCTGATCATTTAAATATTAATATGTAACAAATTTTTTATAATTTTTAATTTTTTTTTATAAAATTATAAATAATTATTATAAAAGTAATTAACTTAATTGTACCGTTTCATTTCAATTGAAAGCAATGAAATTTCAACAAAAAGACAATGGAAGGAAAAAAATAAACCTATTTACACAAAAACACTATGTTGGTGTTTTTATTTTTATTTACATTTTAGAAGAAAAAATATATATTAATTTTAGTTGAGTTTGATTTAAAAAATAATCTATACATTAATTTTTTTTTAATCAATTAACATTATAAATATTTATTGGTGTGTAATGTGTATTGCATTTGTTGTGAGATACAACAGTAAATCATACAGGGGGTGGCGGTGGAGGTGGCGGGGGTGGCGGCTGTCTAAAAAACATAGTTGAAAAATAAGCTTGTGATGGAGGACTAAAAAGCTTTGGAGGGCCATTGTCATGGACAGCGGCTGATGGTAACAATAAATCCTCTTTCCCGCACGAATAGAGTTGCTCATCTGAGCGATGATAATATGAATCTGAAACAAGCAATTTTTATAAATTTAACATTTATCTACGTATTTATGTTTATTTCTATATAATATAAAATTATTATTATTACTAAGATGGTGAAAAAAAATGTGATACAACAGAGGTTGAATGAATAATTATAGCAAATTACGTTGAAAGAAAATAGATGGCCAAAAAATGGTCAACATTTAAGTAAAAATTATTAACTGGAAATCGGTACATTTATTATGTTTTTTTTTTCAAAAGAGTATTCTTAAAAAATTGAACCTTGTTTTTAGTCTTAGAATTATTTTCTATTTTACAGCAAAATGTATTATATTATAAGTGTTAAATTTGAAACCGAACAAGAGTTATGAGAGGTGCGAAAATTCAATATTAACAATTAGCACTCACTCAGCCTAGAACTTCTGTAATTGATTTTATAATTTTAAATTGTGTGTATTAATTTATAAAAATCATTTTATTCTTATAAACTAAATTTTTTTCTTTGAAACGTTATAATTTAATAGTTCATATCAAAATTCTTACATCGTGAAGACTCAATAGCTGTAGGTGTGTATTCAGGTGGAGGTGACAACCTTGGATGTCTTTTAGGTAAGTCTTCAGTGATGTTGACTCCAAATTGTCTCCTCAACCTATCATTTAGATTTTCCCATTGTTTTGGTTCTTCTTTGGATATAGTTGTTTCAAAAAGAGATGGAGTGGATTGCAATGCCAACTTTGATTCCAATTCAAGGGATTTGGCTATGACTTGTTGAGTAATCTCTTCATAAGCGGCAAGAGTCGTATTAGGAGATACAGATGGCGATGGCCGAGTATCACTGATTCCAGATTCAACATCCTTTTCTTTGGCGACGGTTGCTTGTGATTCTTTCCGTCTTCTGTACTCAGATAACGAAAGCTGAAAAATACATAATTTTTAATGCATAATTAATAAGGTTATTAGACAAGATTGTAATTATAAGACAATCTTACCTTTCGCTTGACTGGCGGTGGTGGTGGTGGAGGAGGTGGGGGAGGGGAAGAAGGTGGTTGTTCTACGACAGGTATAACACATTCTTCAATAGATTCTTTTGCAGTCTCATTAGGTTTATTAACTGGTGGACAGACATCAGAAGTATCTGGTTGATCAGTGACTTCATTTGAAACTTTATTTTCATTTTTTATGGATATTGAGTTATTTATCTTATTGATTAAAGTTTCTTGGGTTGGCTGAGGATCATCAACTGGTTCGTTCTTGATGTCAACCATTATTTTTACATTAGACTTGTCTTGTGTAACAGGTTCTGTTGCACTTTCATCATCAGGTTTAAATTCTCCCAAAAATGATTCAACTAATGCTACTGTGTTAGACGACTTTTGCAAATCAATTAATGGTATACTCTTATTCTGAATACAAAAAAACAAAATGAAATAAGTAAATGTTTAATTTTCAAACAGAAAAATATTTTATTATTTACTTCGAATATGGCTAATTTGGAGTCAATAGAAGCAATATTACGAGATGCTTGCTCTACTTCTTCATCTTCAATAACATCATCATCAGCGAAATTCATATGTCCTGAACCAGGAACCGTTGGTGAAGGACAATCAGACATAGATTCTCGTGCCATTCGTCGTTTTTTCAATGGGCCTACTTGTTGATCTCCATTACTAATTCCTCCGCCTGAATCTAAAAATAATATCAATGGTTCAAATTCATAATAAATAAAATATACTTAGATAATATTATTTCTGAATTACAACTTTAAAATAATTTATACCTTGTTCACTAATAGCTTGTTGTAGCCATCTTTTTTTTGCACAACCCGATTCGCCTAGTTTGAAGTCTTCACTTCCAGTTGGAGAGTTTCCTTCAGATTTCACCCACGAGTTAACAAAATCCTAAACAAAATATAAACAATAAATACATTATAGTTTTAAATAATAAGAAAAATAACTATAAATTAATAATGGGATGTTACTTTTTTAGTATTGGGAAATTTGAAGCCAGGAGCAAGTGGTCCTACTGCAGCAGCTACTAACATACATGTGTTAGATAACGGGGTTGGAGGAGTTCCTTCACTACCACTAGCTTCTTCACTATCCATCTTAATGGGAGTATTAAGTAGACTACTGTGTGGTGATCGCCGTAACATAGACCGAGGAATAGATGAAAGAGATGGCCTATGTTGGAAGCGCACCGAAAATTTACAACGGTTCTGAACACGTTTTTTGGACAGCAAACGACCTTTTCTGTCCTCATCATCATCATCATCATCATTGTTATTGTCATCTTCATCTGATGAACTATTGTAAGAACGAGATGAAATTGCAGCTGCTCTACGTTGGGGTCTGTTTGTTCTTGTTGACTGTTTGGAGCGACTGTTCTTATTAGATGACCGTTGTTTCCTCCTTAAAAAAAAAATAAACACATGCAAATTGTTTAATAAAACACTAACATTGCTACATAATTATTTACATTTTTACCAATCTGTACTGATTACTAGGTCACTATAGTATTTCATATTTGTAGTATTTTTCTGTAGCAAATAACTAACAAAGCATATACATAAACCCATAGCCTGTGGGTCACCGATATGTCTGGGTATATATAAATACGCCCATAGTCATAGGCACAAATAAGAACATTTTTCTGGGGAGGCTAAAATTGTACCAGCAGCAAAGACCCAGATAATTGATATTTTAAACTAAAAACGTGATTAAAAACTGAGGGGACTAAGCCCCAGTAATTATTCCTATGCTCATAATACTGAAAGCATTTAACTTGAAATTTAATACAATAATAATTAGCCAATAAGACATTAAATTACCCAAGTGTAAATGATGATCAATACATAATGATATAGTAAGACATATTTTACTAAATATTTGCCTAACATTATAGTAGAAAAAACTTATTCACTCAAAAAGTAAAATGTACTTACTTCACAACACTTTTTCGAACTCTGTTTCTATTCAGATTATGGGGTGAAGAATTATTGAAGGAATCTGTATCTTTATGCGACCTCGATTCTTGTTTCCGAGCTTCTTTTTTTTCCATTCTTTCAAAAGCTTTCATAATAGCTACCATCTTTCTCTCTTCCCTTGACTAAAAAATTAAATATTGGTTAGTAAATATCTAATTGTTACAATATTAAAAATGTATTACCATCTCATTTAATCTTTTAACCAGTTTATTATCATTGTTATTTGATTTATGGTCAGGCTCAGGACTCGTTTCCACTTTTTTGACAGGACTTTTGGGCCTACCTGGTCCATTAGGTTCTTTACTTTTAACAGGTGTGAGAGGTGATGGTAGTAGTGGGGGTAAAGGCGGTGGTGGAGGTGGAGGTGGTGTTTCAACCTTAGGTAAAGGTCTTTTAATCATTTTTTTATTTGGTTTCTTCATATTTCTTTGTTGTCTGGTTCTTTTGTTTCGCTGAGGTTTGTTTTCATCGTCTGAAGAATTGCTAACAGTTGGGTCTATCAATGGTGAGGAAGAAGAACTTTTAGGTACAACAGGAATAGGAGGTGTTGTTACAGGAGGTATTGGGCTTATAGAAGCTGTACATGTTGACGGATCTCCACAATTACATCGTTTAACTGGAACTGCAGCCTGATGATTAATGGTAATTTCAGTATTTTTATCAATATACCGATTTGCCACTATGTACAAATGAATAGAACCTTTTTCAATATAATGTTTTAGCTAAAAAAAAAAAAAAGTTAAAAAATGTTTTGATAATTAATTATACAATTATTTTACCTCTGCATTTGGTTTACATGAGCGTCGAACAAAACGTGCGTCATTACCATATGTGCGACAATCAACACAGACCTCTATATCACAGTCCGTAGAAAATCGAACCACATAAAAAAATACATAAGGGTCTGTTCGATTGGGTATTGGATCTTTGTATGCTAATGAGCCAGTCCAAGTAAATTTTCCTCGAACTTCAACTATTGGCTGATTGTTAGTCAATACTGAACTACTAACTAACATCTATTAAAAATAATTCATAATTTAACATAAATCTATTCAATGATAAATACAATATTAAAAAATAAAACTAATATAATATACACACTTTTATCCCACTAGGGAGTAAGGACATTTTTGTCCTACTAATGGGAATTTTTACTGGAGTACGAAGTTCGCCAGTTGTTACACTGCCATTTGGTTTAATTGCTGATAAACGAGCACGCAATTCTTGAGAATAATGATTAGTAACGGCTTCTTCATATTTATCAATCCAGTTTCGTAACTGATCAACAGGTTGTTCAATATTAGATTTAGTGTGCTGTTTGTTCGGTTTGTCAGCTTTAAATATTTTTGGCTCATCATCAGAAGAATAATCAATTGTCTATAAATAATTATAACGTATAAATCATCTAAATACATTTGTTTGTTAAAAGTTTTAATGAATAATTTACCTTCTTTTTTTGAATTATTTTCTTTTCTTGGATTACTTTCTTTTTTTTATCCATTGCTGCCATTCGTTTTTTTTCCAATAGCATTTCTTTACGTTTAATTAACATTTTCTTCCGCTCTTCAGCCAATGCCTTCTTTTCAGGAGTCATTGAACCTTTTTTCCTCGGGCCAGGTGACGGACCACTTTTGCGACGTTGTTTCATTTGAGATGATGGCAAACCATTTGACTTTCGTTTAGGAGTGTTTTTTTGTCTGCTTTTATATTTTTTTCTTTTATTTTGAATATTGTTTCGCTCTATTGGCATATCTGAAAATTATAATAATAAAAAAAATTGAGTATGTAGAAAATAACATAAAAATACGAGAAAACACAACTTAGCTAGAAATCACAAGTACTGTTTATATAGGATAAAAATACTTTTATATTTTACTTAATACATATTATTTAATTGTATAATATTCAAAGGACTCTATGGCAAGGGTTGGAATAGATTCAAATTCAATATTGATAGCTATAATTCACCCAAAACTTTTTCAAGAGCCACAAGTACTATTTTGTGTCACGTCTCTGTTATCACCTCTTAATAAAATGTCTTTATAGATATTATTAAGGTAATTCTACTATAATGAACTGTTTTTGGCATTTTCAATATCTAGATTCACCTAATTGATTAAAAGAATAATATGGGAGTAACTCATCTAATAGATATTCACCATATCAGATATCTATCAGTATTTTGTGTAAGACAATAAATTTATAAAAACTATCAATAAGTTTAACTGTTCAAGTATATTATTCAAATTTTGTAAGTAACTTTTGTTCACTGTATAGCACGAGATTTCCGCTTTTCACCCACTTGAACCTAACAAATGCTTTTTGTCTTATGTCTGAAATGGACACAGTTGTCTGTGAATATTTATTTATACATTATCCAGGGCGTAACATTAAGACTAGGCAAACCTAACCTAACCTAACAAAAATTGATACTATACTCCGGCTGGTGAGTGAATGCTACTGGGCGATAACTAAAACTCTCACCATTATATGTGCAGCCCAAACGCTGACCACCACCACTACAGAAGTGGAGAATTCAAAGTGGTAATAAGAGAAGGAGAAATTTGAGCACACAACTGAAGAGCTTGTTTATTTAAATACGCGAAGGAGTAGTGTTCTCGCCAACCAGAGTATAAGGTAAATGTATGACAAAAATTATAAAAACAAGAAATAATTTAAGAAATATTCTCTTCAGGAAATTTTGAAAAAGTTATTACATTTTAAAAACCAATTAATTCCAAAAAAATACTTGACGTTCATTAAGTTTTCACCATCAAAATTTGGCTTAAAATTAGATTTAGAAATTGGTTATTTTGAATTTTTCCAAAAAAAAGTTTAGAATGAAAAAAAAAAATGCTTAACTATTAAATTACAACAGTTAAATATATTTAATTCGGCAAGTTTTTCTGTTACACTCAGTATATTAGCTTAAATAACGGTCTAATGCAATAAGACATAAATATGATTTAATAAATAAAAAATATTGAAAACTAAATTACCTAGTTCTGAAGAAAGATCAGAGTCACTTGAGTGTCGTAAATGTGAGGCTGAAGCCATTGCTATCCTTTTAGCCAATTTCATATGTTGTAGAGCTGCAGCTGCTTCTTTATTAAAAGGTCTGGGGGAACAACGTTCACACAAATATTCTTCAGGCAGATTATTTCTACTCTCCAATACACAGTCAACATGTTGCCAAACTCTATATAATCATATTTAATTTATTTTTAATCAATTAAAATAACACACACACATCATCAAAAATACTCACAAGCATTTGTCACAGCTTATCATAAAACCATCATCATGTTCCATTTCACTAAAATAGAAGTTTTAAATATTAATAAAATAAAAAAAAAAACAAAATAATAAACAGCAAAATTTAGGTAAGACAATGTCTCCTCCCTAGTGTGTTGTTGCCATTTTACAGGTGGGTAATATAGCTTTTATCTTCAGTAATTCCAATTAACCAATCTTTGCTTTTTATCTCCAAAATGAACTATAATTGGAATATTATTATGTATAAAATTTAATTCTATACACGTTTGATGCAAAATTTTAATCTAAAATAATAATTAGTATAATTTTCCATAAAACATTAACACATAATATGTAAAATGTAAATGCAATAATGATTAAAATAGTGCAGCATATTATTTTGGATGAGAAGTTAACCAGCAGAGACATTTCTATGAGAAATTCATTCATAGTAAATAATGTTTAACAGTAACTGTTTGTTGTGCAATTTAATCAATAATAAAACCATAAGTTATTTTAATGTTCATTTTACAATGTTATTGAATGTTACAAAATTAATATATAAAAAGCAAAATACTGAAGTTCTTGGTATAAATCAAATGTGAAAAAAAAATATTATATTTTCTACTATACAAGAGATAACTAACTTAATCTTAGTATTCATAAAAGAAAGTTTATGAAAATCTAGAATTATCCTCAGACTAAGTAGTAATCTTAGTCACTCAAAGAATAGTTTGGAGGTTAAAAAACTTACCAGATACATCTTGTTACTGCAGGTTCTTCTGACTTAATATTATCTTTGCCTTCGGCAACAGCCTCCGGTGCAGTATCAGTTTCTTCACCTTGGCCATCGAGATCATGATCACTAGCGCTTAATTCACTTTCCACTTGAACTTGTGGTTCATGCTTTACCAATGATTGCAAAGATTGCAATGATTGTAAGGATTCAGACGTTGGTATTGGCACATTATTTGGAATACTTACTGACTTTTGGATAACTAAATTACGACAAGCAAATAAAAATATATCATTTATTAAATAAGAATCAATTAAATAACTTTTATTATTAGTATTGATAGAGCTCTTTTAAATATTTTAATTTACCTTTATTATTATTATTTACAACATTATATTGGGTTTGTGGCTGTTTCTGTGAAACTGTAGGTGATACTATACATGACTGACCAGAAGTAACATTTATCGTTGATGTCAAACCATTGATTTGACTTGTCCGTTGAGGTGACACTCTTGGAAAAATGCAATAGTTGTGTTCCACTTTAATTAACTGAAAATAATGTTCATTTATTGATTATTTTCAATTTAGTATTATATCTTAATTAAAAGATGAATAAATGACAAATTACCAACCTCTGCAGGTTTTTTTGCATCATATACTGGCCTATGTTCAGTTACTTCCAATAATTCATCATCACTAGGGCAATGATCTCGTCTTAACATAGGACTAAGAAAAAAAAAATAATATTTAACTAAATCCGATAGTTATTTAAAAAAATATAAATATAACAGTTATTTAAACATACTTAGGCCGGTTTACTGGCACAACACGGGATCGTTGGTTATTTGATTGACGATTACGAGGTGGCATATATGTCATTAACATATGAGGTGTTAAGCCTACTCGGCTGTAAGGTAGTTGCGGTGAGGCGACTTGAGTTGAAACAAAAACGTTTTTTCGAACCGATTCCATTTGAATGGAACTGGCATTTCTCTGTTAATAATAAATAAATAAACTGAAATAATACAATTGTGTAAAAGAGATAAAAAGTTTTAATTATTACCTGATAAACTGGTATTTGTTTGAAGTGTTGATTTGGTGATAGTATATGATTGGCGCTGGCATGATTGAGTTGCAAAGGGAAACGGTGCATAGTCACTGGTTGATTGGTAGTACGCACCACAGTGGCACGTGCATGGTGATCTTGTGTTTGACTGCGGGATGGTGTCATCTGAACGATGAGACTGGGTCCTGATACATCCTGATTGGACACAGGACGTCCGACAGGAATGGTCAACTGGCCAGAGACAGCTGGACCACATGGCACGCGACTCGAACCTACAAGAAAGTAAGCGGCGCTTCCCGGTGTCCTGACGTTACCATCCGATTCCATTACCAACTCACTTTAGCTCTATCCTAAAAATTAAAATCTTCATTAAATATACTTCTTAAAAAATGTAGAGTTACAAATAACTATTAATGTTGAGTTAATACCGGTCATTTGGAAGTTATCAAATTAACTTACAGTAGACAATAGTTATTATATGTTACCTATTATCTTTATTATTGTATACCTATATTAAATTAATAAACTTATAGTGATAAACAAATACATTAATAATTTTTTATGAATTACATATTATTCATACAATTACAATTTAAAAAAATAATATAATTTCAGAAAAGAAACTTTTACTAAAATACACTGTTAACTTATTTTCTGGTTCAAAAGCAGCACTAATTATGTACGTATATAATTCATTGATATCGTGTGTATAAAAAATTAACTAACTCAGGTATTTGATAAGCAACAATTAGGTTTTTTCTAACTCTGTTAGCTAGTCAATACAAAAGAAAATACATTATATATTAACATTTAAAAATACGACATATTCATGAAATTATGTCAAGTATTCAATAAAATCCATATTTTTTTTTAAATATTTAAATTTATGAAAAAAAATTATCATTGAAAACAGTATTAAATGAAAGGTGGTATTAACTGTTGTTTAACATTAGGTATTAATCGTATGCTGTTTAATAAAAAGTCAAAACGAGTGTAATTTGAAATTCTCGAATGTCTTAAATCTCATAAAAATAATTAATATGTAGCGTACACTAAAAAGTTATTCAATCAATAGTTTTAGTTGGAAGAGTGAACTAATACTAATTAATAATATTATTATTTATTACATTAAATTGGTTCAAAAGGTAAGTTTTCAAATATTATTTTAAGTAGGCTATATGTAATTTAAGGTTTACCAATAGTTAATTGTTGACTAGTAACCTATTAACAATTGTCAATAAAATATTAACATAATAGATTCGTGAAAAAATATTTTTTGGCGGGAAATTAATAAAAAACCGTTTATAAGACAAAAATAAATGTTGTCTAGTCCATCTACGTATATAAACGTTTATACAGATAAACTTCTTAAAATAGAAAGATATATAATATCATTCGAGAGGATTGGCAAAATAGAAAGATAAATAGTGTGTGAGAGGGAGAGGGGATGATAGAGAAAGCACAAGTCAATGGTCGAATCAAAAAAATAAAAAAGCTAATAAAAATACTCCAATACACCGATCTCGATTATCAGTTGATAACAATGACAAAATAATGCCAATAAAAATATGACTACGATAATAATAGTCGTGTTTGGAATACCATTAAATCGCAGACAGCGAATATCAATATATTCTTATTTTTTGCGGCGCATCAATTATTTCTGTCAAACACAATCCAGTGGGGGGCAGCGCTCATAATAATTTTATTATTTATATTATTATTGACTACAGTTTGATGACGGGCATTGGTAGGGCGGAGAGGTGGTAAGCGAGAGCGAGAACGCGTCCGCGCGGCGTCGAGTTGCTACTGCTATACCGTGGCAACTGGCAAGGCCACGGCGGCGGTTTTACACGGGGGGCCCTTGATAGGGTGCTTGGGGGGAATGGAGGCCGGCCGGCGGCGGCACGCGTGCGCATCCGCCAACAAAGCGGCGGCACGGTGAGAGCGGTATTATAATAATACGAGTATACGACAATAAGAAACCACTATCACTGCGACCAGAGCATTCCGTACCCACTATTGTGCTAAAAAAACTATTATACAATTTCAATTAATATGCATAGAATTTATTATCAACGTTAAACACCTAAATGGGTCATTGTGGTATAAAAATAATAAAAAATTTACAATTTTATAAAAACAAAATCTGTGAATTTTCAATCCCGGGGTCTAGTAAAATACTATGGTATAATTGTATTTAAATGTTAACATCAAACAACCAATAATCCTTTAGATGTTGACAATTTCAATGGAATTTCGTCAGTTTCAAATTACAGACGTGATAATAATCAGCTTTGAAAAACCTTGATCGTTTTTTACGCTGGAAATTCGTAAATCGTGAGTCGTAACGCTCGCGACCGGGTAATTTTGGCATCGCGAACACGCTTACACACGTTGGTGCAATAGCAGTGCTGCAATGTGCCTAACGCTGACGCGCATGCGCGCTCGTCTACACCCCGGGATGCAGACCAGGCAAACGTGTATCACATTCACATTATTATTATCACCGTCGTCGTCGTCGCGGTCGTGTATCGAAAAGGCGCGCGCCCGCACGCACCAAATGCAGTATTTTTACGCGCACCGGTGGGTAGGGCGGCGTGTCCCGCCTAGCGTGGCTACCTCCCACCCACAAAACGCAACGGAATCCGCCGACGGCCTACCATGGATTATCGCCCATCGGGGGCACGACAGTGGGACGCACCGTCGAACTACACAACACGCGCCTGTGGTGTGTGCGCGCGCGCTCCCGAGTTCGGCGGGACTCGCGTGATACGACGGCACGGCACCGCACCCCACCACCACTACCGCTGCAGCAACGGTCATATAAGATATATCAGCTTATTACGGGCTACTATCATAGTATCATGGCCGATTGTTATTGTTATTATTATTATTTTTGTTTGCGTAATAGTAAGTTAGTGGCGTTGAAAACTTCGAAATCCGTGTATTCGATTCGCGAGATATCGTTTCTATGTCTGACCACGTGCAACGATCTTTCGCCGACAAAAGTGGAAATGGACGTTGAGAAAAAAATGTCGACGGCAAACATCGCATTGATGTTTGTAGTCTTTACATTTTTTGGCGAGCTCACACGTCTACTCTTATCCTTCGTAATATAGGATCGCTTGCAACTATTTCCATTCCAATTTTTCTTCGCTAAATTGTGAGTAGGTCGGTCGGTAGGCGAAAAATGGTCGGCAGACATCGTGTGGCCGGTACCGACTATCGATATACCTGACATATTGTGAAAAAAATATTATATTCATACAGAAAAAGTTCCTTGCCGAAATGTGATCGGTTGCTAAAGGATGTTAAACAAAAAACGTATCAAATTACAGTTTATTTTTGGCGGGAAAGCGACAAAATGCCTAATTTACATAATATGTCATTCGATGACGTTTGTATCCCTGCATAGTGTTTATATTATTATTACTGTTACCATTATCGAATACTGTCCAGAAAGCACTATCAATTAATAAAAGTAACCTCAAAAACTCGGAATTCATAGAAATGTATGCAATGATTCTATAACATGTTAGACTAGATTTAACTGATATTAAAAAAGTCCATGCACAAAAACAATAAGTTTAATGTGACCTATGGATAAGGTTTCATGAACCTAATTAATAATTTATAAACTGCCTTGAACGCTGTTAAATTTCTTTGAATACATACACCTCAACATAATTGTATAAATAATATCGAAAATTGTATCAAATTAGTCTAATCTTTATCTAATCAGTTGGATACAGGACAAAAATGTTAAAATAACTTGAAAAATAAAAGTAATCCTTATGTTATCAATAACAATGAAATACCTATTACCTACATGGTAATTTTTTTTATCACTTGTCAATTAAACTGTTATCTAAATAATATTATTTTTATTATACAGTCTGGATATATTATAGTGTACATTTGGTATTAAATATATAATTATGTAAATTAAAAAAAAAATATTATCAGTTATTGTATCAAAAAAACCATATCATAAAAATGTTTAGTACTAACTCTCGCTACCTACTTCAATTTATAGGTGTAAATATTTTTATCTTTAAAAAAGGATAAAGTACCAACATGCATTTGAATATCAACGCTCTGTATGGAAGTTTCATAAATTTTCCAAAGTTACTTCATGAGAACTTATTAAAATTGAGATTAATAGTAACATGGATGATAAAAATAAAATAATTTTTTTTAGGACACTCAAAAATTAATCACTAACTTCAAAACATTTCATGAGCTAATATAATTGAAATATTTCACTTTAGTCATGAAGACACTGTTGTTTTGGGGTACTTATAGAAATGTCAGTATATGACGGTATTTATTTTTAAACAATTAAAATATAAAGTAGCTGGAATATAACTATCAATAACCAAATAGTATGTATGTATACATATAACAAAGCCTACTTGAGGTTAAAAAAAACCATTAGTTGCTATGAGAATAACTTACTGTGTTATACTATTGTCATTTATGAAGTTTATAATGTAAATAAATATTACATTGAAAACTCAAAAGAAATGGGTAAAATGCACGTGAGATAAATAAAAACCTAGAATTGTTAACATAGAATGGCGTAAAAAATGAAAAATTGTACCAAATCAAATACTGATATAAATAAATTAATGTTTTGATAAACAGATGGATTATTTGAGTTATTAAAAAATATCGTCATGAATAATCCAAAACTGAAATGTTAAAAAAAACGAGTTCTAAAATACTTTTCATCACACGAAAATCTTACAGTATCATGTTCGCAACATTTACTAATTGATGGTGTTAGGACCAAAACAATGAGGCACATAGGTTGAATAGTTTGTGGCCACTGGCCTATTAAACCCGGACGGAACTTTAAACACGAGTGGAAAACTTAAGTGGACAGGTAGACAATGTTTGGGAAACGTCGTAAACCGGGAAACAAGTGATAAGCAAAGGTGAATTTAGTGTTAAAATGAAAATACCGCCATTTCAGTGTTCGTCAGATGAAAAATTGCATCTCAAACACCGGTGCCGGGGGACCACCGAGTTCCAAGCAAATACTGACGGACTTGTCTTGACGTTGGACAGTTTTTTCAAACCAACTACATACTGGAAACCCACGAATATTCGAGTAAATGTCAAGTAAATAATTAAATTTGTACATGTACCTGGAACGTAAACATTACGAACGTGTCGGTTTATTGAGCACAGGAAATCTGATTGCAGCGGCCTCGGCCTTTGTCGAACGTAACACTTGATCGCCGGCGATGTACACTCGGATTTTTCGTATAACATTTAATTTTAAAAGCGCACAACGACGAGTTATCGACATGAGAACGTTAAAAAACTATCGTTTAACCTAATCGGCCATCTTGTCCGTGTTCTCGAAGAATAACAAAACATCATCGATTCCGGGGGGAACAGGCGTTGGAGTGGGGATGCGCCAGTTCACCGGCGCGCAGCATGGAATGCACGAATGGCGCAGCATTAAATCGCTTCCTCCATGATTTTGCTGATTAAATTGTCCATGAACGCGTTGTCTATCGTCTTTGACATACAAAATAAACGTGGGAATTTTGAAAACTATTAACTATATCTATTCCAAATTAAATATTATGCCGTTCATATTTACTATAATATATTAATACAACAGATAAACAAACAAAATTAATTCACTGATTCGTTTTTTTTATTGTTTCAATCTCGAAAAATTTAAAACTTAACACACCATATTAACCAAGTTTAGTTGTATTCATATTCCCGATTTTTTTTGGTTTTATCTTGGTGGCTTGGTACATATTATTATCAAAATTATTGTGTTGTTATTTTTAATATGACATTAGATTTATATCACGGTTATAAAGTTTAAACTTAATATTACAATTTTGAATACGACACGCTTATTCCAATTTTCTCATAGTGAAATGTGCAGTGTACCTAGATTGAAAAGTTAATGTAAACATTTAACATTTTAATTGACATTACATTTTTGACTATACAATTATGAATATTTTTTTAAATTTAGTATAAACCTATTCTCTTAGTCACTTTTAATAATTATGGTTATGATCGAGCCTTGAGCTTCATTCAGAATTTGTATTCAATGCGTTACAACCCAACAAGACTATAGTATCTCGACAATAAAACACAATGTCTTACTCTAATAGTATGACCTCTGCTTAATACTACTATATAATTGTTTATGCTTCATTATGTATCTTACGTCATAATAATATATTTGTATGCGAGTTATTCTAACTTTGTACACAATTCGAATGAATTTTATTATTTATACCCTGGACTTTATGTAGAGTAGCAGACTTCTTTTGTATAGTCTCTGTTTACAGTTTTTACCATGAAGGCATAAACTATGAAGACTATAATAAGTATGACATTGTTATCATGATCGTGTTCTTTTTATATTTTTTTAAACTAAACTATACACATAAATTACACACATTTTTACTTTATTATTAAAGTTTACAATGAAGAAAACTTAAAATATCTACCACCTTTAAGCACATGCTTGTGGTGGTGATACTCCATACCTCAGTACCACTGTAGTGGAGAGTTAAAATAACATAATATTATGAACAATTCGTTTATAAAATATGAAAAACAGACAAAAATGTATGTTTAAGTATGGAATATTACGCTGACTCCACAACAATACTCTCATCCCATCCGAATCCACCAGAGCATACCAAAACCTCAAAATACATCTTGATTATATTTCAAAATGGCCTACCAAATGGGAAATCAATTCAGATAAGTCCTTTCACATCCTTTTCACTTTAAGAAGAGCTATCCTACCTGCAATCTATTTTCAAAACAATCAAATCCAAACTACAACTCAAACCAAATACTTGGGTCAAATTTTAGACTAGCGTTTAACCTGGGGCCCACACCTAAGAAATTAAAGAAAGGTTTTTAACACTAGACATAATATGTTACGGCTTATTCTCATTTCTCATGTCCAAGCTCTCGATTGACTACAAACTATTCATATAAAAAATAATGTTAAAACTTATCTTGGCCTATGGCATCCAAATATGGGAATATACCAAGCATCCCCAAATACGGACCATACAAGCCTTCCCATCTATTTCCCTTCGCTAAATAACATATGCTCCATGGTATGTCTCCAACCTCTCGCTACATAAAGATCTTAAAATTGAAAGGTTTGAAATGTGTGTAAATATTAAAATATACTATACCAGAATTATAATTTATAAGTACAATTTTCTAAACTCTGATATTTTTGATATAGTTATAAACTAATTGACAATAAAGCTTTATTTTTTGATATAGAATTTTATCTGAATTGTTTAAAATAAATTTTAAAAAGAAAGATTACTGTGTGACAAAATGAGTATCTACTATCTGTTAATAATTTCATATTGTTGATTGTCATTATTTAGTTTATGTATATTAGTATATAAAGTATATTGTCATAATGGCAACATGATTATTAAGATCCAGTGATAATTTTGAAAAAAGTAACTTCTATTGTAATTGGGTTACTTTTTATTCTCATAAGTAGTGTAACTTGACAAAATAAAAAAAAAGTAACTTAATAATAATTTAGTTACGATTTTGATAAGGAATTAGTAAAGTAATTTAATAACCAAAAAGAAGTATCTTCCCCAACACTGCCCATTTTCTCCTTAAACTATTACACTAGGTAGGTAATGTAAAGCCACTAGGTGTCTAATGTGAGATCTCCTACTATGTCACTCTTAGTTCTTAGTTTATAATTCTTACCATAATTATTGCTTATTGTACACCTGTATAAATTGTAATATTTCAAAATAAGTCATATTTAAAAAAAAAAAACTATTACACATATTTCATATCCAGTAAAGATTCCGTTTTTAATTATATATAATATAATTATTTTCTTATATACCTACTCTTATGACAACAAATCTAATAACTTAAAGCTTTCTCTAGTTGAACCCGTTAGAGTATTTTTGCTTAGGCATATCCAAACAATTTTTTTATTGTTAAAGTTTTAATGATGTAAATCAGTTTTTGGAAAGAACGCTGTTTATGAATGCACGTTCACATGTTCACTTACATATTTTATGAATGACACGCGAATGTCACTAGTTTTTTTCAAATTTAAAGTAAACTTGAATGACATATTTTAATGCATTTGAAAAAGTTTTAAGACGCTCAAATTACTTGCAATTTAATAAATATAATATATTATATAATAATATTTTCTTATTAAAAATTAATTAAAAAAATTATATTAAAGACCTGGTGAATGTATTAATTTTTTTAATGAACTTGAACATGAACGTTCTGAACACTAGATCCATTTTGATTAAGTCCTCCCCAAATCAATAGACTATAATTGAATATTGCGTGAAATGGTGATAAAAAAAATGTATTACACGGTTTGTATTGGTGGAAACGACCATAATTTTTAAAAGCTAAACAATAATTAACGCATAATCATCACAATATTAATTACACGTGAGCTCCATTTTAAGTATCTGAAGTATCTTACTTAGAGATACATATTTTGATATATTGAAGTGTTACAAGAATCCAAATATTATGAATATGAAAAGTTATCAAAACTTTTATCATCTTTACTATCATATTAACTTTTATATTTATTAATTGTTAAATTTATAAAATTTAATCATTATAGTTAATTTATAGTTTTCTGTGATTTAAGCAGTTTATTTAATTTTTAAAATCTTGTATAGCTTTTAAGCAAAACCTTCGTAACACCTGAAAACAATAGATACATGTCATCTGCATATATTACTATTTGACCATCAAAATATGATGATGTAATATGATACATTAGTTTTAACTTTTACCTTCAATATCAATTTGGTTAAAATAATACTTACATTAGTTACAATTTACTCTACAATCTGGTAAAAATGTTTTTATTTAAAGTCATACATTTTATAGACATCTAAAATTTGAAGTAAAAATGTTGTAGTGTAAATAGACTATTATATGAATAATATCATACAAAATTAGTCAAATAATCTAAAATGAGTTACTTAATGAAATATAATTAATTATTTGATATTTCTAATCATATTTTTTTAATTGTGTGACTGATGAAGTGATAACCCACCAGTATATTACATAATGTTCATAAAAATTTAGCATGTAATATATCTTATAAATATATATACAGCACAACATTTTGATAAAAATGTATTAAAAAGTTATTTCAAAATCTACAAGGAATTTTTTTTTCTAAGAGTACAATATGTTTACAAAGTCGTATAATTAAACAATATAAAAATAATACATAATTTTAGTTAAATACATAAATGAGATTTAAAAGTTTAAGGTTGTGTATATAAAAAAAAACCTATAAAGATTACTATAATAAAGAATTAAACTTTAAAAAAAGGAACAATATTACAAGAATAAATTATTTGAACTCATCGTCTTTTCTTCTTGTCTTGTTTTCTTGATCTATGATGAGAATATGGACGTCTAGGTGATGCAAATGTACTACCATCAGAGTCATATTCACTGCCATCGCCATTATCCTAAAATTCAATAAATTGATTTAGTATCTTCATTTCATGTTCAACATTAATAAAAAAATATTCATTATTCCAGTAGTTGATATTACCAACAATAGAGCCATACTTTGAAATATTATAATGACTATTGACTAATGTGATAAAGTTAGATTAAGAATTACAATAGAACAAAACTTTATTGTAAGTGTTGTAATAGGAGTTATTACTTCAATAAATAAATTATATTTTTTTACAATTGATGATTCAGATAGATAATAAAGGTTTATGGTATATCAAATATTTTTTCAGTAATCATTTCAGTAAAGTTCTTTATATTGAAAAAATCTATTGAAAATTATGTTAGTACCTATATGGCACTATTTTAACACAGTATTGTTCTATTGAGTTAAGTTTTTTATTGCACACAAGTACTTTTTTACAATAATTTAGAGTACCATGTACCATATAATAAACCTATTATAAAATGGAACTATGATTCTATTGGCATCTACTCTGCACATCACTGACTACAAAATCTTTATTTCATTAACTTGATAATGAATAAATATAAATTATTTCAGCATTATTAATAATTACTTTTGAGTCATTAGATTGGTCTGTCAGTAAAAATACAGTTGTTATGCATACTAATTGAAATATAGCAACTAAGTATAAACCATAACGGATTACAGCATCAAATACTTCATCTGATTCTTCCATTGGAAACATCTTGAAAACTAATAAAAAGAAAAATTACAAATATTATTGTTGCATATATAATGGTAACTTAACTAGGTAAATGCTATGACATCAATATTTATTATGTTTTAATTAGATATAATTGTAAAAAAATGTACATATATTATTAAAATTTAAACAGGCCAAATACCAGTTTTTGGATTGAATGTCCTCTTGAATACAAAGTTGCCACAAGGTTTGTAAAACAATTTTAACCAAACACTAAACAATCTTAAAAATCTGGCGTTGTAATGGAATATTATTTATTCTGATTTAAATGTATAAGATGACATTAAAGGTGATGTATGATATATGTGTTTTAGTATAAATGCAAACACTTTTCAGACCTAAAACATTAATGTAAATTATAAGTAATTTTCAATGATATCGACTTAATAAAAATACAAATCGTAAATACATGTTAGTATCAACCAAAATGTTGAATAATAAAACAAAATACTTATTTAAAATACTGAAATTCTATTCGTGTGTCATAGCCAATCATCGCCATTGACAATAAATTCTAGTACCTATTCTCAAATTTACAATAATTACGCTCTACACGAAATATTCGTTGTTCGTTTATCAAATATCAACATAACAATAATAATATTAAATAACAAGAAATAACAAAAAATATTGGAATTACTTGTTATTGATTTTCATGAACGTGTTATCACGTCTTGTGTTATTCTTGTAATCATGGTGATAATACACGTTGATACACGTTGTTGATAATAAAAAACACATTTAAAACTGTTGCTATCATGTATAAGCCATAGAAAAAGGGTTAAAGCTCATTTCAATTTTCAGCCTATCATTAATTGTTTCTGATTTTTAACATTTTCATACTTTTTCTTTAGTCTTATCTGTTTTAAATGTTTTAATAAACTCAAAATTTCAAATAAAAAAAATATTTTTGTATTTATAAAAATTAACTAGACACCATATAATTTATAACTTTATTTTTTGTTCTTCTATATTATATGGTTTTGTACTTCAAAGTATTATTATTTTCATAGATTTGGTTTCATGTATGTACATAATTATTTTACATCTACAGAAATGTATTAATGTACTTGTTAATTTACAATATTATTTAGTTTAGGCTGATCAGTGATCACTAATTTATATACGTAAATACGTTTATTATAGTTAAGTTAAGTTGTTATTAATATTGATAGTATTTTCACTGTTTCATTGCTTATACTTAAAATGTTTCATACAAATTAAAGCATGTAATCATAATATGTTTATTTATTTTAAAATTTTAGTTATGTATAAAATATGTTTTAATTTTTTAATAAAATCATTAACAGTTATGTACATAATATAATTGTCATTAGTTTTGATGATTTTATTTATAAAATTTAAGCTCTTATAGAATCTTGAAAATGTATTTGATTTGATTCTAAAAGCTTTGACGTTTGAATTCAAGGCAATGTCGTTCATATTATATTTTTCTAACTATACAGAATTTGTTTGTTTAAATTCCACATTATCATAAATTACATTTATTGACCTTCCTATACATAATTATTTAAGGAAACTTACAACCAACAATTTAAGAAGAAAAATTTTTATGAGATTGTTTTGTTTATTTTATTACATTTTTAATTACATTTACATATATGTCTATATCTAAAAACTATAATCAACACATCTTATAACTATTTTTTTTTGTTATATATTTTATAAACGTTTGTCTGATAGGTATCCTAATTATTTTTAATTTCTTACAAATATGAAATAACCCTACAAATTTTAATTAAGTAATTAATAATAATCTAAATTATTTTATAAAATAGGTATTGTACTCAAAATATGAGTTTCAATGTTAAATAAATATCTAATAAGTTTTGAATTTAACTAGGCTGCAAACATAAAATTTATTATTGGTTATTTAAAAATAATTTTAGACTTATAAGTCACATGTATAAACTTAAAATTTACCATGGCCATAATTAATTAATACTTTCGTGAATATATTTTGTGCTAATGAGTTATTTAAATTTATTCTTCACCTGTGTCTATTTTTTAATACCAGAAATCTATAGGGAACAATAGTTAAACAATACACTCATATATATATATATATATTCTTATATTTACAATACATTACTGAATAGTGAATACTGATTGAGTGTGTTTTTTTTTGACTATGCAAATTATTACTGAAGTACAGACAGTGAATTATTTTGTTAGTTAATACTTTTATTCCTATCAAGCTAAGTGTTACTATTGGGTGACTTCTTAACCACGCATATTACCTGTTATTTTATATTCTCTTTTCATATATACTTATTGTGCTATTCTGTATAGATTGTATATTACCTCAAAAAAATAAAAAAAAATAAAAAAAATATACTTTTTTAGGTAATACAATTATGACTGTTAAGTTAAATAATAATAATGCCATACCATGATATAAGCTTTGGAACAATATTTTATTGATCTACCAAATTGCTCTAAGTATGTACCTATTGATAATTCATTGTTATTGTTATGCTATATAGAATGGTTTTTAATAATGAATTCTAACAATTAATGTATATTGAATGTGAGGATTGTATTTATATAAAATAATTTAAATGTTATCAAGGAAAAACCCGTTAAAATTTAAATTTAAATACTCTTTAAAATATTTATTTACTATTTATTAAATGACAAAGATCATTTAGGTGTTTAATATATTATTTCATTACATGATTTGTTTGAATACTCCTGAAATTAACATAGGTCAATGGAAACTGGAATAATATACCTAGTTAAATTTAAATTGATCAATATCTACTAGGGGAAGCTTTTTGTAATTATGGCATTTGATATTTCAAATAGTTAAGAGTATTAATACACGAAGGTATAATAATTTTAAGAAATTGTTTATTATTTTGAACCAATATTTAATAATAAATAACTTTTTTTCAAGCATAATACAATTTTTTAAAAATCCTAATATTTATGTTTAAAAAATGACTATTATAATTATGTAAATTTAAATTGGCATACTAAATTATTTATTGTAACAGTTAAAAAAATATTGTTACATAAATATAGGTATTAGATAAGATTATGAAAAAAAAATTTTAATCTTTGACATGACATTCTATAAATAATGAATAATGATATAACTTTAAAGTTAATTTAATATTATAAGTTGGTAATTCATTTGATTATGATTAAATATCCATAAACTATTTGGCATTTGTTATTTAATTGGAATAACGATTAACCAGATAAAAGTTGTTAGGTTACTCAGTGATTTAGGTTTTTTCCAATTTTATTGGTAATTAAGTTTAGTTTCTAGTTTTTAACCTTTTACCATAAATTGTTTATACTAGTTATGAATAATATAATTCAAGTATTAGTATAATAACTTTTATTTCAGAATTACAATGGAACCATCTGTTAGTGGACCAACATTTGAAGAAATTCAAATTCCTGTACCATTTGGTTTTGTAAGTGGTAAGTATTTATCTATGTTTTGTTATTAAGTATTATTAGGAGACACGAGTATTTATATTTACAAAGTAGTATTACTAAACGCTCTTTTTACTTTAGCCACCTCATCAAATTATTTTTGTACAACCCATTTGTTGACACAAAGTAGGTAACATTTAACACAGAATGTCAATTTTCTAATTTAGTAAATAGATAAGGTATGTACATTTTCTTATGGCACTATTTTTTAACATATTGTGACTTAAAATGATCAATGTTTATTTGTTTCTACCTATGGGTTTACAGAATTATATATTTTCGATATATATTGGTATAATATTTATTATTTATCTGTTTAGGTAAATGGTGGGGACCAAAAGATAAACAGCCCATAATTGCAATTCACGGATGGCAAGATAATGCTGGGACGTTTGATCCTTTAATCGAATTACTACCAAAAGATTTGTCTATTTTATGTATCGATCTACCAGGACATGGACGATCTTCTCATATTCCCTTGGTAAAAATGTCATTTTTCATTAAATTTAAATTATGATTTGTATCTAATTTTTTACACAGTACAAAAAAGATTTATAACAGAATAATCTCTTGCATGAATTTCACATAATCACAATCCAGTGATAAGTAATTTTGTTCCTTTATAAGATAATATAATATTCTTTACAAATTTGCTATAGTTTATTTTATATATGAAAAATAATCTTATAAACTTTCTATCTTTTATTTTAAACATGATGTAATATTTTAAATAAATCATGAAACAACTTGATAAATTATTCATGTTAAGACCATAGATTAATATAGTCAATTATGTTTCATAGGGTTTGCCGTATTATATATTTTGGGATGGCCTAGCTATTTTAAGAAGAATAGTCAGACATTATAATTGGAGAAATGTTTCTATTATGGGCCATTCTTTGGGTGCAGCTATTGGATTTTTATATGCAGCATCATACCCCGATGATACAGAAATGTTGATATCTATTGATACAGTAGCACCAGTAATTTTTGACCCTAGTGAAATTGTTAAAAATACAGGACCAAATGTTGATAAGTTAGTTTTATTTTATACATATTTTCTTTACATAAATTACTAAATATGGCAATATATGATTAATAAGTAAATAATATCTAAAATATATTTTAGACTCATATATTACGATGCATTAGGACTTGATAAAATGCCTTCTTACAAATATTCAGATATGATTGATTTAGTCGTGGATGGACACCATGGTACATTGACTCGTAAATCTTGTGAAATACTTATGAGACGTGGCATGTATCGTGTTAATGATAATAAATATTTGTTTTCTAGAGATATACGTCTTAAGGTAAATATATAAATTTATATTTTTTTTATGTATACATTTATTATAAGGGAATAATTAATTTTAACAAATACTCTTTTTATGTCCAGTACAAAAGTGCAATTAACTATTCATCAATTTAATATATACATAATTAATGTGTTTAGAAATAGTACCTATTAGATATACTATACCTAATAATTTTTTATTTGAAATGACAAATAATTTTTTTATTTTTCAAAGGTCTATTTAAGCTTTTATTCAAATATAACTCATTGTTATAATAAAATAAAAATAATAATATGAATCTAATAAGTATCAAAATATGCAAAACATTTATGAAAATCAATTTACAAAATAGCTATGTTACTAGATCCCTCATAAATTCTACTATAAAAATACAAGCTATGCAAACTCTCTCTGGTCAACATTATGTTTACTTAAAATAATTATGATTTTTTATTATTTGATATAATTTATATGCTTGACTTTTTTTTTTAATGGTATGTTCATACTATTATATAAGTTAAATTAAAATGTCTATTTAATTTAACTTATGATTTCTTATTTTATTAGTAGCTCGATTATAATTATTGCTCACAGCTGAAGAAATTGATTTATATTATTTTTTTATATATATTTACTATGGTTTATACATTTAACTTTTAAAAAAAATGTATGTCCAAATTATATTCTATACAATGATATAATTATAAAGGACAAACAAAGTTATCACAGACTCTGGAGAGGTTACAAACGCCTAATAATGCTATTTTAATCCAGAACTACAATTATTGTAATTTAATGGTAAATTTAATCATAAAACTAAAAGGTGCAAATTTAAGGCTTCTCATTGGTTTTTATTTATATTTAAATTTTAATGACAGATATGAGCATTTAAAAATTATAATATTTTACAGTTATTATCCCTAACCTATAAACTATGGGTTATTGGGTTATATAATAATTTATGTATACTTATCTAGGATTAGGTCTATAAAAAAAATATTTATAAAAGCTTACAAGATTCCCTGAATAATATTTTGATCTTTCAGTTTCATAATAGGCCAATTTACTGTAGTAAGTATTTATACAATTATACTAACAACATAAAATGGATTTTTGAATATAAATTTGCTATGCTTTATATCTGAAAGCTCATGTACGACGGCAACAACACATTCTGATATAACATTTTCTTAGGGGAATTTAAATTATTCTAAATTGTAAATTCAATTTAACAATTTTGCATTTAGGTATATTATATATTGTAAAAAAATTTTTAAATATAATATCATTAAAAATTCAATTGTATTTATTAAAACTGAATTTGTGGTTTAGTGGTCAAGTAATGTACTCTAAAGTATTGAGTTAGGTAGGTATCAATGCAAAAATATCTAAAAGCTAATGGGATTGCTATCTAATATCTTAATATTAAATTTTGCATGTACAGGTTGCGTGGATGGGTTTACCATCTCTAGATGTAGTTACAGCATTTGCTGGTAAAATAACATGTCGCTATATGAATATCAAAGCTAAACCATACAGATCATTAGACAACTGGCCAGTCTATTCACAAGTCTTGGAAATTATAAAAATGAATGCAAAAGACTTTGTTTTTAAGGAATATGATGGTACTCATCACTTACATCTCAATAATCCAGAGTGTTTAGCTTCAGATGTCGCAACTTTCATTCAACAGTCTATCAGCTCATCACTGTGATATTATATCATATCATATAACATGTAATTATAAAATAGTACCTATTTGTTTTCCTATACTATACATAACACATATACATACTATATGGTATACATAACACATCATATGTTTAGTAATAATATAATTTATACATAGAATATTTATAATATACTATAATGTATTTGATGTATAAGTATACAACTTATAATTAAACAGGTCTATACTACATATTATATCTATGACCTACCTATCTAGGTTGCTACCGAATTATACTTTCTAGTTAGAGCTCAATCCCTAGACCATCATGGCTTCATGCAGGACAGCCACCACAAGTACAGGGGCCCATTGAAATAAATTTATAATTTTTGAAATGTTGAAAGGAATTCTTATATTATATTAAATGATATTTTACAGAGCCCTCAAAAATATTTAGTACGGGGGCTCAAAATATGATGTGCTTCATGTACCAATGTACCATATTCAACTATGATGAATTCCACGACTTCCATCACTCGTTATTTCATTGTCTAGCATCCTCGTCCAACAAACTCAATAAAAAAAAAGTTTTTTATACTGGCTTGTATAAGTGCACCACCCCTTTTTTAAAGATCACTTAAAATATTTGTAGACAGATTCACACAGAGTTGTGTTACTAGTAGTTTTTATGGTTTTAGAGACATTTGTCTATGAGTTTAGACTACATAAACGACTATTGCATGGGCGCCCATTGGGAGGGGCAAGACAGGGCACTTGCCCCCCCTCCCCTGGAAAAAAATATTATGAACTTGTAGCTCAATAAATATTACCACAATATTACCTTATAACCGAAATTTTTTATTTTGATCCCCCTAAAATGTTACCTATGGGCGCCCATGGACTATTGTAATGTGAAAAATTGTCATTATGGGAATTGAATTAATTTATTGACACATATAGAGGAGATTTTGTTTAGTACCTACATATGTTTTTTTGTATGAAAAGTTGAATTCAGTTAGTGTGGGAAATTGTTGCTGATCCGCACACATATCCGGAACGGGGATTCCATGGGGATGAGTTTGAATTGTATGTTTAAATGTTATATAATTTAGATTATATATTTATAGGTTAATGGGGGGTCAAAAGTAAGCGGAAGCGACCATTTATAGGGACTGGAGTTTTGAATTTGATGTACAAATGTGGGCCATAAACCATGTGAGACTTTAATCTAATAGCTAATTGAATAACTAAACAACGGGACACGATAATGTTTAATTTTTTTTTTTTTTGGAAATAAAATTGTTATCCCAATCTATGTGTTGTATATTATATGAATTTTGCTTATTAACAATATAGGTAGTATGTAATTGATGTGTGTTAACGAGGGCGTAGCTCACGATGGGTAATACAATTTGAGAACGATGCGAAAATGCGATCGTCACCACTTGTTAGTGGATAATATCGACCAACATTACCCTAAAACCAGTTTCGTGGTCAAAATCTCGAAATAATAGTAATAGCGTGCAGCAATAGGTACATCGTACGCACAATAGGTGCAAGGAAATTGTTTTAATCTATTTTGAAACTAGATTTATTTTGCATTGGGTGTGCTGCTTAAAACTCATATTTTTTGTAGCTTTTTTCTAGCAACGTTTCAGAAAAAAAAATATGCAAACGTATCTGAATCTATGGTATGTAATATATACCTAAGACTTATGAGTTTATAATATAGGTATCAATGTACCATGCTTTGATTACCAACATATTACATAATATATTATTAAATATTTAATCGCCAATGGCCTTAAGACCTAACCTTGACCATGCAGTTGTTCTAAAAAATTGCTTTATTATAATAATCGTGCACAATCTTGAGTTAAAACATTATTTGTTATTTACGAATTACCCACATATAATCACATCGGTTCATTTATAATGATATATCAATGAATTATTAATCTATATTTAGGAATATACAGAGTGATTCATCAAGCATGCTCACCCGTTTTTTCCCTATTATAATAAATTTATTCAAAACCAGATTTTTTGAGTTTTTAGGTATATACTTTAAGACTTTATTTTCAAATTCTTGAGGTTTTTTGTACTACTTAAGGATTGCCCTGTACTCCTGTATCCTGTGGAGGTACAAAATTCTGTTTTTCAAATGAGGACAATCTTAATCAACTGTAAATTATACAGTGGATAATTTTTTTGAAAATGTTGATGGTGTCTGATTCAAAATGCGTATAACGAATAGTTTTTGAGTTCTTTAACTTTGAATTAATAATAAATATGGAGGCTGTGGAAAATTGTAGTCATTAACTATTAATATTAATCTATAAATATTAATAATTTGTAAAAATGACCCCCAAGTATAGTAAAAATCAAATACTGCATAAAATTTTACATCTATTTTTGTATTTTTTTTTAAACCATTTTTAAGGACCATCATCTTTAGTATAATCATTTTAATAACTAAGAGAGTACTCATTTAAATTTTGAATTAAGAACATCAGCATTTTCAAAAAAATTATTTAATAATATACAGTAAAAAAGGGGGATTCTCATTTGAAAAATAGCTTTTGAGTATTCTTAAAATTTCAAGAATCCGAACTTTAATAAATTCATTACCTAAGGAAAGATAGGAGGGTGGGTCATGCTTGAAATCACTTTGAATACGTATATTAGAGTACATAAATATATTTATAGGTATATTATAAATTATAATATAAATTTTGTATATTTGTACATATATTGTGTTTATGAAAGTTACCGTTAATTTATATGTACGTATTTAAATAATTATTTGCACAAATAACTAGATTATTTGTGTTATTTTGTTTTACAGGTCAACAGGTTCGCTTTACCATCATTTGACACTACAAACGAATTTGCAAAACAGATTCGTTGTCGTTACTTAATGATCAAAGCAGTTCCGGGTAGGGTGCGTGATAATTGGTCACTTTTTCAAAGTATATTAGATACAATAAAACAATCTACAGCCGATTTTAATTACGTAGAAGTTGAAGGGTCTCATCATGTACATTTAAATGACGCTACCAAAGTTGTTCCACACATCTTAAATTTTTTTAAAAATGTTGCTTAATTGTAATTTGTAATTTTAATTATATATTATAGGTACAAGTAAACAAATACATAAGTACCTAATTATAACTAATTATAATGTATACATTAAATACAATAAACGAGCGTGGATGATTGCTAAAATGTTTATTATTTATTCGCTAGTCGATAACCTCGACGATTATTCGCTGTCATCTAAGCTGTGTTGTCTTTGTTTAATCCTAGCTGTAGCCTCTATAGGCACCTACCTATACATGTTACCATGATAGTTATTATAGATAGTATAGAACTATCTATAATCAATGATATAAACAATTTAACACAATATCATATTGTAGATCTAACCTCGGATACTTTTTTACGGTTAAAAATGATTCTAGTCCCTAATATATAGAACTTATTATTGGTTAACTTATGTGAAAAGGTTATTTGATAATATTGGACGTAATTTACTATGAACTATTAAGTACCTAGGTACGTATGTATATTAAAGAATAGCAAAACTAAAGAAAACCTTTTAATATATTATAAAAAATGTAGTCTGTAGCGAGCGGTGAAAATTATAATAATAATATAATATATAGAGTTATTAGCGACTACATACACAAGACGCATCCATCGTATAGCTAGTATCTACCTACTTCTATTTTTCACCACAAGGAAAAATGTAATGTTTTTTCTACATTTTTGAATTTTTCACATCACTATCAGCATCGAAACCTAATGATTATTGGATAATGGATATTGAATTTGGTCTTTTAGTTCTTAGTTTATTAGTCTATTCATTAGGTTCCAATTCGGGTCAAAATCATCATCAGAATAATGGATATTTATGATTCTTGTATTAAAAATAAAATTCCCAACAAAGAAGCTACAATAAAGTATTTAATTATTTAAAGGCGTTGCCTTATATAATGGAAATCGATTGTAAATATATTATCAACATAATATAATATAGCTGAGGTTATTGATAGTCATTATATCACTTTCGTCATCAACATATTTAAAAAATTAATTAGATATATGTAGGTACTTAAATCTACCTACTATAAAACATTTATAATTTTTGTATTAAATATTCAATTTACCGTTTTTTTTATTGTTTGAATAATTTAAAAATGTATTATTTATGTTAATGTCCTCGATGCATCATGGTGGTGCTTAGGTAGGTGTTGCCAATAATTATCTAGAATCACGATTATAAATTTATTTATCCATGTCTAGAACTAAAAGAAACATATTTTTTTCAAAGTATTTACTTATTTCCTACTATTTATATAGTAAATAAGTATAAACATAAACTCTATTTCCGACTATATAGAAGCACGAAGCGGTTTTTTTGAGCGTTCTGACTTTTCCACCAAAAAAATGCACAAAAAAATCTAAACATACCTTATATAAGATTATATATTAGGATATATAGCTGGTGCTGAACTGCATAGGTATAATAGCAAAAATTGTTTGTTTTCGAAAATGCATTCACGTCTCTTGAAATATTTCCAAAACATCGTTTGTCTACTAATACATTTCTTACTTCTATTTTAAACCATAAATCGTAACATACCTAGCTATAGGTAAACATACAACATTAGCACCGCACCAATTAATTTACTTATATTAATTTCGTGTATGAGATTCAGAGGCGGATTTCCCATTAGGCATTGTAGGCAGCTGCCTAGGGCGGCAAAATTTGGGGGGCGGCAAATTTTGTAGTGTTTTATTAAAAAACATCAAACATATAGTACATCGTATATGATATTCAGTATACCAATCTATTTTGGTTCATTATAATTTATAGTCATTACCTATAAATATTATAGTAAACAATTATATAGAAAACAGTTTTTGATAATACTATATATTTTAACACGTTGGTATAGTCCACCCAGAGCCCGCATGGGTCATAAAAATATATAAAGCAACAATGGTTTTATTATTCTTATCGGGGATCGACGTCGCGCGTCGTCGTAATTTCGATAAAAATAAATACTCACACTGCCACACTATATTACTAATTCGACATATGACAATCATATGAACTCAGAACTGTAACGAATAATGATAATAATAATCAAAAATTTGGTTATTAAATTATTATATTATTTCGCAATCTGTGTTTGAAACATCGAGTCGCGTGTCGTAAATAACTTCAGGCGAAAAAAATAGTCTAAAAATTAAAATGGATGTCCACTACTATTGTCTATATATTAAATATTTAGAGTAGGTATTTTGGAGGGGTATTGTAACTTTTTCACCTATTATAGGAGCGGCAAATTTTTGGTGCCTATAGCCGTAAAAAAGATAAATCCGCCTCTGATGAGATTGAATGTTTATTTTTCGTATTTTTAATGTAATTAATTATTATTACTATTAAACTTGTTGTGTGGGGATATACACAAAACTAGTTAGGTATTCAAACATAATCAAAAATAATGTATTAGATTTGATTTTCGATTTTAGTCACTTACCTATTCAATTTATTTGATACAATTAAATTATTTAATGTATAGTACATATTATTTGGTATAAGTGAGTGTCGAATGATGACTGATGACAAAATAAGATAATAAAACAATATAGCCTATACCTATAACATATGGGTAATTGGTAGATATATAACTATATGTTGGATATTTTAGACTTCGTTATACAATTAAAATATTAGCACCACATCAAACGTCGTTCAAAAAAAAAGAATTCCTCACTGTAAGACATTTTAATGTTATAGGTACCTCGTACCTATGCCTGGCACTGGCACATACACAAGGTACAGTCGCCAAAGGGGTTTATCCCTGTTTTTCATTTAATACCTTCTCCTTCTTGTGTCTGGTTACTGGTTAAAATTGCCAATAATTACAAATATAATCGTGATTACTAAGTTAGACTAGATTAACTAATCTTAAATACCTACACCGGTGGGAAACATGCCTTTAATACCTACCTATTGAACATTAATTGAAATTCTGTTTTTTAGAATTTTCAATTATAAATAATGTTACTTAAAATAACATTTTAATAATCTTCTAATACTTAAGCCACAATATCTTTAAATACCTACTTGGATTTTTCATACAATTCATAAGGAGTGTCCTCAATAGACAATACCGTAACTGAAGGAGGCAAAACATTTTAACCGCACATATTATATATTGACTTTATTGTATTGGGAATAATTGTATGTTTTCGTTGGAGCAGTAATAACGAAAATAAAGAGTTTTCTGTACCTATATCTATAATGTAAAAATGTTGGATCCCCTCCGAAATTCGTTTTCGGTTATGGCCTTGAGTGCAATGTATATATAGTATATAGTGTATATATTTTTTCCAAATATGAACCGCCCTTTTTATTATTAATTGCAGCTAAGGAGAATATCTTTTTTGAAAATGTTGATGCATATAAATCGAAATTTGAACTATTTTTTTCTGAGTAGGTAAACTTGAAGTTTTAAATAAAGTTTATTAAAATGTAATGTCATTAGTACTCCTAGGTACTTACCTAGGTATATAGACTGTACAGTTGTTTCAGTTACTTGGTTAGTGATAATCATTTTTTCTCCTTGGACATTCATTTTGTAAAAATACTTTTTAAAATGGACATGAAATATACTTTATTAATAATATTATGGTTTTTGTTTTTAGGAATACCTCTACCTAATATCTAAATTTCCACTCCGAGGCTTCGGAAATTAATTAAATAACAATTTGCCCTCTCTACTTATTAACATTTAAATATTTAAGACGCGCTTGCTTATAATATATAGGATTATTGTGTTTTATAGCGTATTATCATCTGCAATTTTAAATAATGTTTTTATTACCGCAACTAAGCAACTTCTTTCGTTTTACGCATCGTGGTCGATAGTCGATTAGATAGGTACCCTATTTTAATTCTTATAATTATATTGCCAATACAATATATTGGCATATTATATAGACGTCACATTGTTATAATACATTGTATTGTGGCATTGATAGTTCAATATCTGACCTCGTTAAAGTATAGTTACCGCAACACGTAGCGTCTTTTTAAGCTACCTTCCTCAATAATCTATAGGTTTCAGTCTAAACACTAAAGTGATTTCGATTTTTTTTAAAACATATTGTCACATCATATTCACATAATATACACTTCAGATCACTTCAGTTACCATGTGTTTGTCTATTAGCTGTTCTACTCGTATCCTAATCATACTTGTTTCTTCACTATTAACTGACTGCAGTTTGCTACGAGGACCTAATAAGAAGCAACCACATATCATTCTCATCGTTGCTGACGACTTGGTGAGTTCTCCTCGCAAATGGTACCTATACATGGCTACATAATATAAAAACTAATATTGTTAATTAAAGTATACCTCCATAATAAAATTCATAAAATATATTTTAGATACCTACATAGTTGACAATGGAGTACACTGGATTACATTTATAGGGGTAGGGGGTTATAAAATCAGATTATTTAATAAAAATAAAATATAATATATATATATTTTAAAATGATTTGTGGCAATGTATAAGTTAAGTTTTGGGAGGGTATATAATTTACTGTACTGTACCACAATGCAAAATGTACCTAACTTAAGTAATAATAGTAGGTACTTAACTAGGTATTTCCGTAAATGCGTTTATATGATGTACCTATATTATATATTTATATACTTAGTATATGCCTAGTAATTAGTATATAATATATAATATTATACTTATTGCTCATATTAATAGGGATGGAACGACGTTGGTTTTCATGGTTCAATTCAAATACCCACTCCAAATATTGATGCTTTGGCGTATAATGGTGTAATATTAAATCGCCATTATGTTCAACCAACTTGCACTCCTTCGAGAGCTGCTCTGCTTACCGGAAAATATCCGATTCGATATGGTAATGAAATATGAAGTACCTTTAATGCTATGTACTAAATAATTATTCAATAACTTAATTTTATTATTTTTTGAATGCAATATAATTTTATGAGGTGAAATGTAACTTAATTTATTATTAACCTACGCCTATGTAGTTAATACTACATTGTATTATACTATTATATACGAATCCAATACGCATTCGTATTATTTTAATTTTTGTTTAATTAATGAAATATATGTCGATTGTTTTAACTAGAGATGGGTCAAATTAAAATTTTCATAAACTCAAATCTGAATAAAAAATCGTTTTTTTCGAACCACGGTTTAACTCAAAATTGAATCTTATTTTACATTTTTTTCCAGTTTAAAATGTCTTATATACTTGACAATTTTGAACTTAATTATTCTGTTCGAATTCGATTTACTTAAAAAATAAAGTTCTCAAATTCGAAGAGAACGAAAACCCATCTGCAGTTTTATCATCACATATATAATTATTGTATCGCACTTTTTTTTACATTTAAAGGCCTTCAAGGATTTCCCATTATTGCTGGTGTACCCTTGGCACTTCCGTTAAATGAAAAAATTTTACCACAAGTAAATATAAATATTTGATTGAATAAAAATAAAACAATGGATTATTATTATTGAATATGTAGTTTTTTAAGTAGTTATACCTGGCTAATTGTTGACATTTTAGTATTTGAAAGATTTGGGTTATTCGACTCATTTGGTGGGGAAATGGCACTTGGGTGCAAATAAAAACCAGCATACACCCATAAAAAGGGGATTCGACAGTCATTTTGGCTATTGGAATGGATTCATAAGTTATAGAAACAGTACGCATTCTACGGTGAATAAAAGTTTAAAAATGTTTATTATTTACAAATAGTTATTTGTATTTGAACAATTATCATATACAGGGATCAATGGTTGGCAAAGATGCCAGGCGTGGGTTCGAAAGAGCAGGTGATGAGATGGTCGATCGATATGCAACAGACATTTTCACTGACGAAGCTAATAAAGTTATCTAGTTATGTAAAAATCAGGGAAAACCAATGTTTTTAATGGTAAGTCATTTAGCCGTTCATACAGGAGTACCTGGTCCAGATATCTTGGAAGTTTCAAATAAAACACACAACGATATCCGATTTAATTATATTGAAAACAAAGAAAGAAGACTGTATGCAGGTAAGAACAAATTGACCAAATTTTTTGAAATCTTAATGCTACAAAATAAATCAATAAATTGTCGTACGCAATTTAAGATAATATTTACAATACCTGCCTAGTGCCTACATACCTATTATAATTCTCAATAATTGAGATAAGCGTTGCATACATATTTTACTTTCAAACACATGTACTTAAAACTCATGGATTACGTTCGACTAATTTAAATTGTAATACACAGTTGATGAACAAAACTGGTTGTAAGTTGTATAAGTATATAGGTAACAAATGTTTGACCTATTAATAGGTAGGTTATCCAATTACAAAATATATATTTTGCATTTTGGTATAGCTTGCAAGGTTAATATTTGGAATTAAAAACATGTTTTGTATTATACTTAAGTCCGTGAAAATTTCAAATAATTATAGGCACCTATATTTTTTTTAAATATGACACCTAATAATAATAATTTATTTATTCCTAGCCGATAGGTAGTTAAAATATTTTACAGGTGAAAAATTACGAGAGAAAAAAAACTAGCATTGCTCTTCACTGAGGTGGAACCTCTTATCGAAGAGCAAGAGTACTATATAAGCTAAGCACGGTGAGAGATAAAACAAAAAAAAAGATAAGTAAATGGATTTGCAATAATAAAAAAAAATTCTAATCAAAATTTAGAGTAAATTGCTTATGCTAAAAATGAATAAATTGAACACGAAAATTAATCCTTAATTTGTTTACTAATAACTTCCTAATTGGCAACTACTTAGCTGGGAATACTTATATTAATATTTACATGATAGTTCTTGGGCGTAAAATGTATAATAATTATGCTTAATATGATATATTATATTCTCAATTTAGATTTGTCATTTGACCTAAGAATTAAAATGATTTTCAAATAATTACCATTGAGATTATAGTCTATATATATTGGCATTTGATGGCTTTAATTATATTATTGAAATATATTTAGATTTGTATGGCATAGTTCCAGAAAAGCTTAAAATGCACACCAACCTGATTATTCCTACCCCGACCAAGGCTAGAATTTAAAAATAATACACCCCATCCGCCACCGTAAAATTGTATCACTTAAAAGCCAACAACTTTTTATTCTATACAAATTTGTTTGACTAATGACGTTTTAGATTTATTGGCTTACCTATCTAGGTTATTAATGATAATGTATATTACTCGATTCTGAAATAAATATTCATTCAATACTATACAATTCCAGGAATGTTGACTTCATTGGACGAATCTGTTGGTAGTGTCATTGAATCATTAGATAATAACGGAATGCTAGAAGACTCAATTGTTTTGTTTATATCTGATAACGGTGCACCGGCTGACGATCCGATATGGGGTTATGGGAATTCAGGATCTAATTGGCCATTGAGAGGAGTATGTTTATTTATGTCAATACGTCATACTTGTAATTAAAACAAATCTACATAATACAGTAAAAGTTCCGTTAACATATTATTATTCCATGTGTACTTTTTACGAGGGCATTTGGTATGAATAAGAATATTATATTAAGTCAATATACTCATAAATCATTAAACAGATGACAGTATTTTGAAAATTGGAATAATTAACGCATACTGCCAAATGAAATTAAGATAATGATTGAAATTTATAAAAAAAAGAGGGAAAGTAGGTAACTTCATTGCCGCAGGTACATTAGGTGCTGATCGTATGCTGATTGTATTTTGCCATGGAGTAAGTCACTTATGTATAATGTAGCCGCAGGGCCGCCCCAAAAGAAATAATAAGGGGGGGGGCTGAGATGCCAACTCAAAAAAATTTTCTAGCTTCACCCGACAACTACCTCTTACTTACATGCATAATAATCAGTAGACATATTTTATTATGTTCTCCATTTTACTATCTCTTATATATATATTTTCATCACATTTTGACTAGAATATAATATTCAAATATTTTTATACCTACAAAATGTACATATTATATTTATAATAAATTTAACACTAAATTTGTATACGCCGGTTTTTTTTAATCGACCATTGATGTGCTACTTTATTTATAAAATAACTGCTCCATATAAGTGTATAACATAATAAAAAACTACGAATAAACCTAATTGTTGAACCTACACAACTGCTATAAATAATAATATTTATTTAATAAATAAATATTAACATAACAACACGATAGCAATTTACAGACATGGTAATAATATAATAGTAGGTATAACCACATAATAAACAGAAGGGAATCAAAAACATAATCTGTGGTATAATATTTTATCATATTTTAATAACAAACTACAAACACATACCATTCATACCAAATCTCACTTTTCTATGATTTTTTAAGTCTTAGCTGCACTTTGAAAGGATTTTCGGGTGCACCAACAAGCTTTATATTAAATTATATTGACTGACTTTCCATTGTTTACTTTTTCTTCGTATTGTTTTTTAAAATCGTTGTTAAATATACTGCCACATTTTAAGCACACGACTTTAAATCGATACATGTAATTGTAACGTGTTTCATACATTTTTATCTACAAAAAAATGTGCAGATTTTCTTGATTTTCACGAATTTCGTCAAAATTTGAACTTCAAAGGCTTATAAAATAAATCGTGACTATATGATTCTATAATATATTTAGATTGCTTTAATAACAATTTTTGAAGAATGAGGAACCTTGTACTCAATTTCCAAGGTTTTTGAGAGAGTAAACATTTTAAACATTTGCAGAATGAAAATAAAAAAAAATAATGAAAAATGTCTCATGGCTCAATAGCTAAAAAAGAGTAAAAAACTATATACAGTTACACCAAAAAAAAAAAAACTAAATTAATTCCTCTAAAAACTGATTTTGCGTAAAAATTCTTCTGTTTTGATATTTTTCTTTTGTTTTCCCCGATGTTTTTGAAAACTATTAGGAATTCGTTACATTGGACCCCCAGAGTACCAACTAGGTACACTTTTTTACCATAAAAAATACTGAAGTATAAAATCAAACATTTTTACTGCTCCAAAACTCAAAAGGTGAAGAGTGATGGCAGACAAATTAAAAAAAAAACACATAATTGTAAAATCAATAAACTTGTTGCTCCGCTCGGAGTTCAGTATCTAATTTTTACTAGTGTTGTGTGAAAAAAACTTATATAATAATGTAACTACAAACTACTAACTAACCAAAAACTGATTTAGGAAAAAGGAGCAGTTCTTGACGGTGGAGTACGCGGAGTGGCTGCCATATGGAGTCCGTGGTTGAAAAAGAAACACAGAATTTTTGAACATTTGTTTCATATAACTGATTGGTTGCCTACCCTATACACTGCTGCAGGTGAATATAATATAAAATATACCGTTTTAAATGTTTTAATTTTCTGAAACATTTGAATTGAGAGATTAGTAAATTATTCGTTATATTATGTCTATTCTCCTTAATATTATTATACTGCACTACTCAGCACTAGGTACTTCAGCAAATAGCAATACACTATACACATTAAACATAATTGGTAGGTATAGGTTTATAAATATATAATATCATTGATAATAATTACAAGTTGGCACACTACGTTTTTCTATTTCCCTGCAGTAATGTATTTGCTGAAAGCGGAAAATAGTATGAGCAGTGGACCCACCTAGCAAAGGCTATAGTTGTATTCTATTAATAGTCATCGGTAATTATATAGTAAGACACTATAATCACTATATTATTAAACAATAATTTATAGCCCAATGGCGTAGGTAGTTATAAATTTAATTGGGGAGGAGGGGGGAAATTGACCACCTTGACTACACCCCTAAAAATAAATAGGTAATAGAGTACGTTTTATTTTTATTATTTATCTGTAAATTATTTTAAACTTATTGATGCACAAAGCACATTACAAAAATTAATCTAATCTATCACTGTGACCGGTATTGTACTTTGTTAAGTATGTATTAATATTTACATTTGGCCATTTGGGAGTCTTCCGAACATGGCTTGTGATGTTGTGATCTAACTAAGTTATTATTATACTGATATAGTGATATCAACTCGAATTTCTTTGAAATAAACTCTTGTGGTGTTAATAATTTCCTGCTGGGACGGATTGAATGTAAATAACTAAAAACTATTGATATAGCAATGGATACCTTTTTAAGATTTTTTAGGAGACGAAATCTACACATAGAAATTTTTTATGATTTATATTATAATTCACCGTTAAATTCGTGAATAGTTATTAACTAAATTAATTTTAAATTTATAATTTTAATAATTTAATAATATTTTAGGTGGTAATTTTGAAGACTTGGGTAAAATTGATGGTGTCGATCAATGGGAGAGTTTAACCGAAACTTCAAAACGTACGAGATCAACGGTTTTAATCAATATCGACGAAACGAGTGGAGAGGAAGCATTGATTTTCAACCATTGGAAAGTTGTAAAAAGTAAAGTGTTTTGTTTCTGTACTCACGACAGTGTTATACGACCTACTTATAAACATTGTTCTGTGCTATAAATGGCCTATGAATAGTTAAATAAATAGAAAATAAAACTATATAGGTATTTTAGACTATGATTTAGGTATTTAAAACCTACCTAACTTATACGACTATATACATGCAGTCCACTGCCCACCCTACTCATGAACTAGCTAATGCACCGAGAACCTCTTCCCCCTCCCCCCGCCGCCAAGACCACAAGTCCACAGCTATAATACCTGAACATTTAATAGATTTTTCAAGACATACCGACACATAATTCATAATCCAACCCAATTTTATTTTTAAAGGTAATCGCACGAGTGACATTGCCTATTATTTGAAATACAGTGGTGAACCAGGGAACGTAGGACCGGACTATAATATGACCGCCGTTGCAGAAAGTCTGGCTGGTTCGCGTTTATCGAAAATCAACTGTTTCACGTCCAAAGCCGACTGCATGGACACTCTGACCATTTACGATCTGTTCTATAACGTTCGTTCCCAGGCCAAGATCGACGGCAAGTGTGCCGAACGAATCTCTGACCCAGACCCCAACTCGCGCTTCGAATGTTTCGACAGCCCTTGCTTGTTCGATATACAGCAGGACCCTTGCGAGTATCAAAACATAGCAAGCCGAAATCCGGTTGCTCTTGACATGACGATGGACATGTTGGCACAATTCAAAAATGAGATGACAATGCAAAACTACCCGAAAACCGATCCCAAGGCAGACCCTCGATTTTTCGACGGGTATTGGGACACGTGGATGGACAAATCTGGCGGTTCGATTTCATCCGGTGGAAAACTACATTCGAGCGTTACTCTGATCATTGCGACATGTTTTTATTATTGTCTTATGATTTAACAACATTTTACATTTTGTCAAACATATACCATTATTGTAAAATAGGTACCCATGTACTGCAGTACCTACATAAGTGTCTAACAGCTAAAGATTAAACTATATCTATGATTATTGATTATCTATTTAACTATACCATAATAATGATTTAACATAAACTCATAATATATTTATATATTATATTATATAGATTATGGGTATACTACAAAAGTACAAAGTTTAAACGAATATATATTTTATACTATTATAACATAAATATTAAAATACCTAGGTATATATGATTGTGGCTTGATTATTTTATGTTAAGACGACATAATATAATATGCATATTCATATATTATGTGTCGCATAATCAAGCCTTAAAGCGGAAAAAATGTTAGGGGGGGGGACTAATGTAGTACCTGATGTCTGATGTCTCCATATTATAGTTTGAACCGTTCCATATTTAATTTTATGTATAATTTCTAATGTACACATGTATATTGTATAAACAGCGATCGCGTAAGCATATACTCATTCCTCATTTTACCCTGAATAATGTTAAAATTTTTTATTTTTTTCATGTAAACTTTAAATTACAAATGATATTATATTTTTAAACTTGACTATGAAGAAAAAGCTTTTAAAACACCTTCAGGGGTAGGGGAACTGACTCCCCCTTTAACCCCCGCATATAGTTGTAATATAATACAGGTATTATATTGGCGTACGTACTTATCTATAATAAAACAGCTATACAAATATGTGTTCGAATTTTTTTTTTTTCTTTAAGACGTGTTTTTTTTAATCTACAAAATATGCCTATACATAATACATATGTATATTTTATTAAATTCCCTCTCATCCATTCTTAAAATTGGGCCTATGGATGAGCAGTGAGCACCTACGAGTGTATTTATTATAGTAGCCACTGGAATAATATAATATAACGTGATGAATGTTGTATTATAACTGACAGTCTGAGTCTGACATAAGTGATTATTATTATAGTTCATAATACATGAATAAGTAGGTTACCTACTACCTACTTATATAGAAAATAGACCATATAGGTAGATACCTATTATGAGTACCTACCCAGGTGTACCTGTAAACTATGTTTTGCTAGCTGGTAACCCAACTATAAAATATTAAAACGTATTATGATAACTTTTATGGAATTTTTTTCAACCATCCAAATTATAGATAGATAGGTACCTATTTTATTAGGTATAACCATATAAGTATAGGTATTTAAATAAATACAATGGTTTTTAAAAATTATTTCAAAGATAAATAGTTATTCACATTTCACGCTGTCTGTCACCAGGTGATTTATCTATTGTCCCGCCACAAAATTTTTAAAAAGAAAAGTGTTTCCTATTTCTTGAAATAAAAATTATTTGGACCAAGTTTATACGTATAATATTGTAATTCGTGTTATTCGTGGTACTAACTCGATGATTGTATAGTTGTACTAGGTCAGTTGCACTTTTGCTTTAATCATAGACCTATATACAAAATACAAATACTAATGTTTTCATATATCTCAATATCTGTGGTTGAAACCTTATCATTCGATATTATTGCAATTTTTGATACTAAGAAACAACACTAACAACTAATTGTCAACCCTTGTATGGAGCTATTGCCTAAAAAAAATAAAATAATAGCAGTACTGAATAGGTATCTATTTAATAGATTTAATTAGATTAGGTTAATATTGTTCATTGTAATAATGTAACATTGAATTTAGGGTAAATTACAGACTACAGTAAATATGTTCTAAGTATAATTGAATTTTCAATATAGTCAAACGACAAACACCATGGTAAGTTGAATAATCAATATCATTAGTCTCATTGACTTAATTTTTAGTATATCTATTGTAATTTGTTATTTGAAAGGTGTACAGCCCAGGAGAAATAGAAAATGTCCGAGTTGCGGTACGTTTGCGCCCTTTAAGCAAAAAAGAGAAATCCTCAGGTTGTGTTCCCGTGGTAGTGGCCGATTCTGAGAATGCAGCTGTTTTTGTTCAAAATCCAAATCCATCGCATGTTGGTCCTCCAAAGACTTTCATGTTTGATTTGGTATTTGATTCTGATTCGAAACAAGTGAGTTAATGCTTGGTTAATAATTTTAATTGATTATCATTAAACGAGTGATATTTAATAGTTGGATGTATATAATGAAGTTGCACGACCAATTGTCGACAAAGTTTTTGATGGCTTCAATGGAACAATATTTGCTTATGGACAGACTGGTACAGGCAAAACATTTACAATGGAAGGATCTCATATATCTCCCGAGCTAAACGGAATAATTCCTAATTCGTTTGCCCATATATTTGGTCATATTGCTAAAGCGAAGGAAGATGTCAAGTAAGTAGGTTTTACTCATCATATTGTATAGAATGATATTTAAATAATTTTCACAAGTGGACAGATGTACCAATATAGATCTAATCTAAAAAAAGTTAATAATAAAAATAAAAATGTGTGGTAAATGATATATCACTACGGTTATTTTAAAAATTTACCTGTCTCGTTATATTCTTGGCTAAACATATATGTATTATTTATTTTTGTTTTTATTAGGTTTTTGGTTAGTGTTTCTTACTTTGAAATCTATAATGAAGGAGTTTACGACTTGTTGAGTAAACATGTGTCTACTGAATTGGAAGTAAAAGAGAGACCAGATGTTGGTGTCTATGTGAAAGATTTGTCGACATATGTGGTAAATAATGCAGATGATATGCACCAACTGTTGATGACTGGAAACAAAAATCGCAAGTACTTTAAGCAATGAATATAGGACAACTAATTTTGTGTTTCATTTTTAGGTGCCACTGCTGCGACAGCTATGAATTCTGAAAGTTCCAGGTCACATGCAATATTTTCAATTACTATAGAAACTAGTCGACCTGATGTTACAGGCGAGTACCATGTGAAAGTTGGCCGACTTCGATTGGTTGACTTGGCAGTAAGTTTCAATGTTAGTTGTTATTGTCATTGACATATCATTAAGTTGCATACATTTATTCATGAAGGGTTCCGAACGACAATCAAAAACAGGTGCTCTTGGTATAAGATTTAAGGAGGCAACAAAAATTAATTTATCTTTATCAACTCTTGGCAATGTCATTTCTGCATTGGTTGATGGCAAGTCTACTCACATTCCATATCGCAACTCAAAACTCACACGGATATTACAAGATTCTTTAGGAGGGAACTCAAAAACCGTTATGGTAAATTAATAACTTATTTTACAGTTGTAATCTCGTATATTTTTATTTATTTTATATTTATCCATGCATTTATAAATGTATTATTGTTATTTATTGAATTTTTTCAGTGTGCAACTGTGGGACCAGCAGGTTTTAACTATGATGAAACTATTAGCACTTTACGATATGCCAACCGAGCTAAGAATATTCAAAATACATCCAAGGCTAATGAAGATCCTAAGGAAGCATTGCTCCGACAATTTCAAATGGAAATTGAAGCTTTGAAAAAACAAATAGATGACAGTAGTAAGGGTCTTAGTGAAGCGGATGACGATGGTGAGGAGGAGGGAGAAGAAGAAGGGCTGGTTGTTGGAGTTTCTGAAGAGGTAGCTAATGCAGTGCAAAGCAAACGTGAAGAATTGGATGCAGCACGCCAAGAAATGATTAGGTTAAAGGAGAAATTGGAGAATATGGAGAAAAAAATAATCGTGGGTGGCGAGAATCTATTAGAAAAGTCTGTGGCACAAGAGAAGTTGTTAGAGGATTCAGCAAAAGAGCTATTAGATAGAAAATCTAGACAGATGAATTTAAACATGCGTTTACAAGAAGTACAAGCTGAAAAGATGGACACTGAAGATAAATATAGTGGTCTGCAAGAGAGATCAGGAGCATTAAGTAAGAAATTGAAAAAATTATCAGCAGCCATTTTAGCTGTAAAAGAAGACCTTAAAGATACTGAAGATGAGAGCAAAAGAGAAATAGTGGAATTAAAACAGATTCTAAAACAGACTTCTAAGGAATTAAAGATGCAAGAAGTCATTATTGAGCATTTTGTCCCTGATGATTACTTGGTAAGCTATTTAATTTTAAATGAATCCAATTATTTTTATTAGGGTGTTATTGTAATTAATGATGATAGTTGATTTTTCAAAGTATTAAGTATTTCAAGAACTTCAGTTTTACCCAACAATACATTTAAAAAGGACATCATAACTGTGTGTGTTGTTTACATTGTAATAAGTAATAACTAATAACACATTACATACCAAAATTTACTTTTAGCAGTTTCAATTTTGTCTTTTTTACTTAAATAGTTAAATATTAGAATTGATTGACCTATTATAAATTTTGAAGGAAAATATGTGTTCTCTTATTGGATTTTTACAATATTAAAATTTTTACTTGTGTTATCAGTATGGTATTAGTAGCATTTTTGTATATGAATAATTACTCACTTATAATTTAAAATATTATACTTAATAATAATGTCAATTCACTCACTTATTAAGATGATGTCAGCGTATATTTGTTTTTTTTATCAGACCCACACGCAACATTGTTAAAAATCTTTCACCTATAATTTTTTTTTTAAAGATTTTTGAGTAATCTTAGTGTTAACTTATTATGAAAATTAAAGAGGATAATACTTTTGACACAATTTTAGATAAATCCATATTATACTCTCCAAAGTATTCTATATTGTTTTTGCAATAGGTGATTTTTCTTAACATAATAAAAATAATTCTGCATTAATGAGTTTTGTCTATGTTAGGGCAGAAAGAGAAAAACGGTGCACTGACACCTCTTAAAGCTGATCAGATAAAGTTAGAACTGCTGAACATACATTTTGGTTTGTTATGTATACTCTCCGTCTAAACAACTTTTTAACATGGATGTTTCAATTGAATTTTCTTTGATTAACTAGAAGTTCTAACAAACGCCAGGAACTAACTAATTTAATTATTCAATCCATAATTATTAGTAGCTGTTGCCATAAATATTTTTACTCTTAACGATTTTGAAGGGTTAAAACTACGGTTGATGATACATCATTTTATCAGTTATGAATGGGTTTTTATTCATCTTATTTAGATAAGGTCATTTGTGCCATTAAAAAATGATGCATCACACACATCCCTATAATGTTTTACTCATCTCAGGAACTCATAAAGAAGAACTCATTCTGGAACGAAGAAATTGGAGAATGGGAACTAAGATGTGTAGCATATACTGGGAATAACATGGCAAAAGAGTTGCCCAATGATGAAGAAATTACGTTTGAGGTATTTTATCACTAATTCCTATTACTTTGTTGTAGATCATAGTATTATACTATTATTTTAGTTAAATGTCAAAAACTAAGCTCACAAGTTCAATTTCTTACAAGAAAAGATGGTACCTTTTTAAGTTCATAAGTTAAAATAGACTTTTTATTTTAAGAATAAAAATGATAGTACTATTCAACATTTGAATATTTGAGCTATTTGTATTAAGATCATTTTAATAGCTATTGTAATTGAATTGCATTAATCATTACACATTTAATTTATAATTCATTAAAAACTATTATTAATAAAATAAAAAATGAAATTGTGTTTTAGACATGCAGACCAGATTTTTCACACGTGTATTTGACTTACAAAGACAGAGCACAGGCCAGATCTAAGTCAAGAACTGGAAAACGAACTTGATTTTTTTCTCTTTATAATGTATCTTTTTGTAAATATTTTCAGTGGAGACCAAACCCTAGTCATATTTTTTTCTTTTTATACAAATATATTAGTATATTTAATATAACACACATACTTAAATATATTCTTGTTCACACAGTCTATTTAGTTTTATTTTGAAATACCTTGTTTAAATATTCACATCATACAAACATTTTTTTGTTTTCATCTTACTTAGGATTTATTATAATACGTAACATACAGCTTCGACCATGAATAAATTAATAAATAATGTATTTAACTTTTTTTCATATATGTTATGAGGAATGGGTATTATATTCACAGTAAAGTTAAAATACAAATTATGATTTAGCTAACCTTTATTTTTTTTAGATGTTGCATCTTTTATAGATAGAAATAATCAGTAAATAAAAAAGAAAATAACAGTGAGTTTTGAACAAATTAACTGGGGTAATAAATATATAAAAAAAACTCACTGTTAGTATAAATGTATCATTTTTAGTTAGGGTAATATAATTTGTGAAATTTCAATTGAATAGAAATTACTAACAATATTTGCAATTATTAGGATACAATAGGTATAACATTTTTAAGCTTATCCAAATTATTAACATTGTCCATGAAATTGTAAATGTTTTATACTTCTTTAAATATATAAAACTTTTACAATTTTCTAGATTACCTGTATACTCAAATGTAATTAAGAACATAGAATTTTGAATACATTAAAAATATTTCTATTCGTGGGAGGGAAATAATATCTTAAGTTAAACTTCATAAATCTACTAACACTTAATGCGAATGATTACAAAAGTAACTATATACAATTTATGTATATACCGTTTTCTTTATCTTATCCTAGTTAATGTTACTTAACTAGGGCAGTTAAAAAAAAATAAAACAACAATTGGCATCTCAATAATAAGAGAAGCTCAAGCCAGAGGTGCATGTTTAGCGACCACGGCTGTTACGACATTTTCATCTTGACAGTGAATGTGATCTTTCTTCTTTGTCATGAAGTCTCTGGTGAGCAGGTAGTTTATAAAAAAATTGGTGATCTAAAGCTTCTTCCATGGTCATCCGTTGAGTTGGCTCATATTTGAGCAATTGAGAGATCAAATCGAACAATAGCCGGTGGTCCTCCTCTTCAGAGCTCATGTATCTCTAAAAAGGAAATTAAAGTATATTAATTACTAATGCTAATTACATGTAATTACCTTTACTAACCTTTAAGGGTTTGCAATTTTCTCTAACATATCGTCCAGCAGAACTGGATTGGTCCCAATCTAATTTGCTATGATAGAAATATTTTGTTTTACTTCTTCTGGCCATCCTACCCAATTTTATAAACCATAATTATTAATTATGAATTATTGAAATAATCAATTAAAAAATGTTTACTTGTAAGGTATTGAGCCAAGAATTCGCTCCATCATTGCAAGGTGTTCACGATTATCATGTGTTTGGAATAATGTAATACCCAAATAAAGTTCAAAAATAATGCATCCAATTGACCATACATCACATGGTTGAGCCCACCCAAGTTCTAAAAAATAAATACTAACATGAAAATAAATGTTAAAGTGAGGGAGGAGAGAAATACTTTACCTAAAATAACTTCAGGTGCTCTATAATGTCTTGTTGACACGACTGTACTATGGTGTTCATCGTCAAATGTGGCACTACCAAAATCAATCAATCGCACTTCGGTATCTTTGATCATTTTATACGCACGCTTCTGTGTGCAACATTAATTTGAATTAATATATTTATAATTGATAACAAAAGGATCATAATATTACACATTACCTTTTTTTGATTATATTGTGTATCATACTCAGATTTCACAAAAAGTATATTTTCAGGTTTCAGATCAGTATGTGTCAATTTATTGCGTTGTAAAAATCTAACAGCATAACATAGTTGGTAAGATATATGCCGCACCTGGTCAACTGTGTATGGTTGGTAGTTATTTTCTTTCTGTAATAATTATTGAAATAATTAAATTGAACTACCATTTATTTAGTTTATATATTATTGATTCAGCTTACCAAAAAGTCAAAAACACTTAGTCCCAACAATTCAAATCCAATGCATACATGTCCTCCAAATTCGAAATTATCAATCATTCGAACACAAAGACTAAAAACAAAATATAAAATAATATACAAACAATGAGATTTTAATAGTTAAAGTTTAAAATCATACTTTTTACTTTCTGGATCCTTTGCATTTAGTTTTTCTAAGGCATTTATTTCTAAACGAGCTGCTTCTCGATATTTTTCAACATTTTTTATTATTTTAACTGCAGCAATTTCATCACGACTGAAAAATTTGCAATTTTAATACATAAAATTATTTATATTTCTACTTGTTTGGCCTATATTAACATTACAATTTAAAGGTAATTAAATATCTGTCACAATGCCAAATGGGCTACAACAGTCCCCATCCCTACCTACATTAATGCATGTATATTAAAATATAAGATAGACATACAGTTTTGAAATTGCCAAGCTGAGATATCTGAATAAAATTATACTTGAAAAATAGGTTAATTTTCTATCCAATAAAAATGATTTAGACAATTTTTCATTTGAAATAAGGTAGGTATTTCAAAATAATATCGATTTACTTGATAAACATTATTAAATATAAATCTGTTATTGATCAGTTATAAATGACAATTACCTGATTAAAAACTCTACTTTTTTAGTATTCTACAAATATTTATATTCAAACAAAAATAAGGACTTATTACTTACTTTTTCAGACACTTGGCACTCACTACCTTTCCAAAAGTACCTTCACCAAGGGTTTGGATGATTTGATCTGAAATTTGTCAAAGTATACTAGATTAATACAAATATAAATAAAAGATTGCATCCTCTGTTGGGACGGATCACGGACCTTGATAATATCATAACAATTAAACAATAGTTCAATAGATTTAAGCAAATCTCATATTTGCAAAGACCAGGTGAAATTTTTAAGAAAATTAAACATCAGAATTCGGAGAAAAATGTTCTCTTATTAATATTTAAAAATCAGAATAAGAAATTAAGCGAAATTATAGGATATCTTTTCATTAGTCAAAACAGTAATAGTATTGATAACGCGATGTACATAAAAAATTTTACAACCAAACATTAAGTTGATGAGAAAAAGAGTATTTAGTTGTCCCCATTCAGCCAAAAACCACAAATGCACGCGCTAATGTTTCATCCACATATCATTTTTTGTACATTACTGTTTTTTTTTGTAATTTTTTTTAGAAAGAGTAAGTAATCATTTGTAAAATGTAACTGGTTCACGAACATCTATCGGCCAGATTGTCTCCATTTTTGTATATCAGATGTCCCTCTTCGTCATCCACAATGACTGGACTTCTTGCTCGCTGCTGTTGAGGGTGATCAAACAGTTGCCGTAATTGTTGTCCCAATATTCATCATGTATTTGATAGGAATTGATTAATAGACGCCCGGCACACACACACACGCGAATTGTTGACGGCCGATTGGTATTCGTACGGGATTTGTACATTCAGGTGGCGCACCCATTTTCAGCAGTTGCGTGTTTTATCGCCCGCAATCATAAAGACAGAAGGACACAAGGCAAAGGAAAGCCTCGTTAACAACTTTTTTCATATACATATACATATTCTTACAAATATAAGTGTTATTTTACATATATTTTTGTTGAAATATATATAAATTAACTATAATATAGTGTGTGAATGTGTATGTTTGGGTTTAAAATAAAAATCAATAAAAAAAATATTCTACCTTTTTATATATTAAATAGTTTACAACCAAACAAATGTCACATTAATATAAATCATGGATACACATACACGGTTATCAATCTATTATTTTTAATTAGATTAGTATAAAATATTTAATTTATTTAAGAATGAATATTTGAATACTACCTTTTTTATTTTAGAAAATTGCCAAAGCCCCATTGTGTTTTAATTATTAACTAACAGAGAAATTATGTTATTTTATAAACTAAATGTAGTCAATAGAATGTTAGTCATTATAGAATTTATAGTCTTATCATTATTAAACATTAAAAATAATAGTTACTATTTGCTACTTATTATTTATGGCCTATAAGCATGAAGCAATAATTATTTGTGTGTATGCAATATTGTTAAATTAAATTTAACATAAATTGTTTTTAGCCTTCAAATATAATATATTATTGATACAATTAATTTTGTTGTTTGTACATTTATACTTTATAGACTTGTTACTATATAAGTGCCTACAACAGATATCCATTTACAAAAAATGTCCAATACACCTTATAATATATACTTAAGTAGCGGCGTTTTTCATTTATTGATTTGTAATTAATCAAACATTTTTAACCCGTAAACGACACATGGTATATGAAGGGGGAGGAGTAAAATAATATTAACTTAATGTTGAACACGCGCGAAAATAGATAGCTCAGCATGGCCTATATATTTTGAGAACTCTTGGCGAGCAGCGGTAAGCAGTCCCTCCCCCTTTACTAGAGCGATTTCCCTAATACGAATATGTAATTAGTTATTACATAATCAGCAGCTTTTCCGATTTTCGTAAATAAGTTTTCAAATATATTTTTTTTGATTCTTACCCGCATGATTTAAAAACGAATTTATTTCAAAATAAAACGCTTACTGGGCAATTCTTATAAATTAGAATAAATTCGAAAAAATCGTAAAAAGAGTTACTTTCAGAAAGCAGAATCAGGCTTCAAAAGTTTAATTTTCTAGATTTTTTGGTGCAAACTAAAAATTGATTTGTATTTCGTACACTTAGGACGGACCAACTTTTTTATTTTATAATTCATTGAAAATTATAGAAGATCATTATTTCATCAACTGCTACATCATCTACTCGATGTTATAAATGATAGTTTAAACTAAACTGCTTTCTTTAATTAAAATAGATCTATGTATGCAAATCATACACATACAACACACGTGATAAACTTACAACGCTGCCCACAGAAGAGGTAAGAATGGAAGAATACTTTTGTTGGCACTTAGTCAAAACACTAGGAGTATCATCATTTTCCTCGTCATTGTCCAAGGCTGAATATTTCATAATCAATGTCTGTATCTCCTTACGCCTGGCTTCACGCTCCGTTATCACAGGGTCTGCAGCAGCTTGTGCTACAGGTTCGGGTGTATGTATTGTAGCAGTGATGGTTGTAGGAGACCGTTTTAATGGACGTATGGATAAAAGTACGTTGGGTTTATGGCGACGGTAAGGGGTCTTTTCACGTGGCGTTTGATGAACAAACGGATAAGCCTTCTCTGATAACAAAACTGTGGTAGCACTTTTGGTGAGGGGCCTTTGTTGTCTTCGATAACGATGGGCATCTAGGGCGGATAAATATCGATCTTCATTACGCACAGAGTATCCAGATGAATGAAACGGGCTAGGAAGATAGGAAGACGACGACGATGACGAAGGAATATTATGATTTCGCGACGTTTCGACAGGTTTCAGTTCAGGTTTACGGATGCACTCGGATGGACCACGAGATCGTCCGGTTATACGGTTAATAAGACTAGAACAAGAATCTGATAACATTTGTGTGACACTAACTGTCGACGATCGAGCGTACCTAGTACGGCGCTTTTCGGACGGAGCGTGGCCATTCATATCCGGAGGAAACATTAACCGAACTTATGAATTTATATTAAAAACGTAATAAAATAAATTGAAAATAAATAAATTGAGTCTACTGAATGATCTAATGTATCTACATGGCCCTGGTTCGGAAAACTGTTGGTCAACTGTATTGTGGACCTGGCATACACGAAGCGGCCCTCGCACATTGAGGCAATCTTCCAAAAAATCTATTTCTGTGTCAACCGGACAGTGTAGAAAAAAATCCCGACCTCTTCTGTAGAAGTGAAACGTGGGCCACGCGTCACAGGCTTTGTTGACAAAATTTTTTATTTCTTCCCCCTCAAATGAAAATATTTAAGTATTAATGACTAATAGTGGCCTTGAAAAACATTTATATATATTGGTATATGTATACTTTTTTAGTTATTAAAAAACAGGGTCTTAAGTTTAGGTATATGGTGAGTATTTAAAAAAAACACTAAAATAGGTAGATTTACATTTTACTCAACTTAATAAAACAATAATAATAATTCAAAAGTTAATTCATAGCTAAAATTTTTAATTTTTGGCCTCAGCTTTATTATTTACAATAGTTTTTGTTACTTTCCAACAATAAATATTTTTAGTAGCTAATTAATAATTTTCTTAGTACATTACAAAATACATCATGGTATTTTTTTAAACCAAAATTATGTTTATCTTACATGACATTCTGATGTCTAAATAATAATTTTTATACTTCAATATTTATAGTAAATTATTGTCATATTTATACTGTATGAAAAATTATTTAAAATACATGGTTTTAAAATTAAAATAACACACAAACTACAGGTGTTCATAGTTATTACTTATTAGTAACTAATTTAATAATAAATACTGTTTTCGATAATACTGACTGGGTTTACGGGCCACCAATGAGCATCTACTAACACAGCAGCTGGCGGTTGGGGTGGTCTGACTCTGTGTGTAGTTCTGGATGATCGATTACGACTGTGTTGTCTGACCACAGCACCATCCGTGTGATGCCATGGTGGTACAGGCCGTCGCCTGAGGGTGTGCTCCTCGACAAACATAAATGCAAACACGACATCCAACAGCCTACTGGAGGCGTGATGTTATTTTCGAAACTGAGCCAGAAGTTTAGAGAGCGCGTTTCGATATTATAAATTATGGAGACGTATAGTTTATATTTAGATGGCATGTGATTGCAAATGAGGAAAATAAACTGTAGAGAATTCAGTATTAAAATCCCTCTCCCAGTGAATCTACGAGTTTAGATAAATATATATTACTAATTATAGAATCAGTTTTCAACATTGTATACACCAATTTAATTGGACCCCAACGTCTGTTACGCACATGTTTTAGTAGATACCTAACAGTAGTTTCTGTTTAAACTATCTAATTTTTATTTAGTATTTACTATAAACTGTATTAATAGAAAGCAAGTTATGGCACAATGCCAATTGTTTAAAATTTGCAAAAATTGTATCTACGTTTTTAAATTTATTTAATTAATGTGACATTTGCTATTGATTTCCAAATACCAGACAGATATTATACATAAAAGCATTTTTTTAAACTACTGACCTTTGAGTGTGACCGTTCTTTATGTCTATGGTGTCGATGATGCATCTTTTCATCTCCGCTTCCCGGTGATGGATGACGCCTAAGTCTACGACGCTGATGATTGGTTGAACCAGGAGACCTACGATGACTGCGCTTGTATCGACGTTCTGCACTCGTTCCCTGATCATGCATCCGTGAACGATTACAACGTTCATTACTGAAATGAGAGATATTTGATCTATTTTAGTGCATTGATCGACAGTTATTGTTAGTATTATATAATAAACAAAATTCTAATAAAGGTATTTTATGATTACATAGATCTATCTACAAGGATTAAAATTAAATTTCTCTGATATGAACATAGTAACAATGACATGATAAACTAAAAAATCTGAAAGTGCACATTGAATTTGTAAAAGGTAAATTGCATGTTTAATAATAATAAATATTATTTATAAAGAAATGGTTTATTTTTAAAAAATGAAATATTAAATTAGGTAGTATATTTCAGATAATAAAATATCAACCGTTGTTTAATATATAACATTTTACTAGCTGAGATAAATTTCAGCATATAGTGTTGTCAGTTTTGATAAAATGTGCCCTTTGATCAGTGTGAGAGTAATGATTAATACGTAATATTGTGACGCATAGGTTATCTGGGATTTTGTATTTGTATGAAATATGTAAACAAAAACAATTTAAAAGTTAAAACTTATAACTAACAAAATTGAAGTAGGTTAATAAAAAATTATTCAGACGTTAAAATGTATTAAAACTTGGTAAAATAAAAAGCTAAAAAATAATTTAAATCAATTAAATTACAAAATTGGTATTTCTAAAAAACTAGTTATTAATAAGTTAATAATATAATTGTGAAATAGTTAACATAATACCTGTACAATAAAATAAGTTCAGCAACAGTAGGCATAGTTTAAAAATTTTAGTAATAAATTCGCTTGATTTTTTTTATTTTACTTATTTTACTTTTTATTAATGTCAGAGCACAACCAAACAGCCTTGTTGATTGAAATATAGTGATAGAATAATACAAGGTTGTGTGTAGAAGATAACCCATTATACGTTTACAAACTGCAAACTATACATTATTATAACTATTCATACCAAATATGGAAACTTACTTGTCACTGAAAAAAATATCTTACATAATATTTACAAAATACTAGAACACTATGCACCACAACTACCAAAATGTTATTTTATACTCTAAATTATAGGCATATAATACATACATAAAAAAACTAATCATCAACCAAGAGTTGACAACATTTATTTCATACAAGTAAAATATCTATTTCAAGGTTAAGATGTTATTTGGAATTATTTTGTTCAATATAGGCACTTTAGGTATATACAAAAAATGTATTAAAATTACCGATATATTAAAAAATTTAAAAAAAGGATTTATAAAATTAACCTAGATTTTTATCAGTAAAAATTAGTGCAACTATTAGAAACAAATAGGTGGTAGCTAATTTTTTTTTAACTAAACTTTAAACATGATACATTTGTTTGTTTGAAACACACAATGCTATTAGGTATGTATTGAATAATTTAAAATAAAATTATAAAAATATCATTTAATTCATAATTATAAAAATAGATTTTGATATTATGTTGTAATTCAAAAACAAATAACATAGATACTTGAAATTGTCATGTTTATATTAGCATAAAATATCCTAGTCATATAGGTTGACAGATCGTTAAGACTGTTTTTTTTATTTATGCTTTTACATCATTAAATTCAAATTTAACACTTCCATTAGAGTAAAGTACTTAATACCTAACATACATCAGAACAGTAACTATCCTTTTTCCCACCCCTTCCATTACATTATTGTCATTTTCCTACAATATGTGGATATTTTTATAGACATTATAAATTTTAATATAGCGATTTGGTTACATACAAAGTATTTCATTTTAAGTTGAAAGAATTAACAACACAAAATTGGTTCTATTGAACAAATTTGGTGAGTTAGTATGGGCTGGATATTAAGTTTGATTATCAAGTGTCCAAAGATAATAAAATTGATCAGTAACATGGAAAAGTAAAATTAAGTTTAAATAATATATTTTTTTTATTATTGATTGTTTATGGCATCAACTACGAGGTTATTAGCCTGGGGTTTTTGGGTTACTGTAGGGTTTTGGAACACGTGTGTGTTTTTTTGGCAGAATTTCTAGTGGGCACCCATAGGTTTCTGCCATTCCTGGTGGCCGAGAATCGAACCGTGTCAGACCACTCGGTCACCTCGCCCTCCTTAAATAATATTATTATCTATCAAATATTATATCTTTGAAATTAACATTAGTTAATGCATACAACTTGGATTGTCTACATGACTGTTAGAAGAAATAGAAAGATATTGTAATCTGCTACCATTATGGATATATAATTTAATACTATAATAATTATGTGCAATTGGATACAAAAAGTAGTATACAGAATAAGATAATACGATGAAGTAGTATTCAAATTTTATAAGTAGATCTCAAATGTTATGGAAGAAACATATTATGGTCCTTGAATGAAATATTTGATTATCAACTACATTTAATGATATTTTCTTAAACTATTACAAAAAAAGTGTAAGCAAAAGAATTTTTAGCTATACATAAACATAACTACACAAATGTGATGAAATATTAATATGCTTTAATAAACCGCCAACAGTTTTTTTTTACTTCTAACTTCAATAATTCTAATTACAGATTGAAGATATATTTCTTATTATCTTCTTTACTTGGTAATACACGCCTATTTTATTAACTAATTCATTCTTCTAAAATATTTAATCCTCAGTAAGAAATAGCTTTTAATTGTCTACCAACTGCAAAACAAGTTATGTATCAATCTTGTTGACGTATTTCTTTGTAACCATGCAAATATTAACTTGAAATTATTTTAGATAGGCATAGGAAATTGTTAAATACCTTTATTTTTTACATTTATATAAGAATTTTTCTAATAAAAATGTAATGTTGTACACATTATGTCTATACATTTTTGAACTGAATTGAAATGTTTTATTAAATGTCAAAACATCTTAATAAATTAACAATATAAGTAACTATTAAAATATTATGTTTAGAAATTAGTGCCCTCAGATCTCATAATCAAGGCACATTAGACATTTCTGTTACTTGGTTGAATAAGAAAAAATTACATTAAAAAAAATTTGAATTGAAAAATTAAAAATTCAACTAAGTAAAGAATAACCTTAGCAAAATAAATTGTCTTCATTGGGTATGAACAGTTATTAGTAGGGACAGGGTTTTTATGCTTTTACCGGGAGTATGCATTTTCATTGGATAAGCTTTCTCGACAATTAAATTTCCTATGAATCGATATACACATTTTGTAGAGCATAAAAAGGCATATTTCAAGGTTCAAGAATATTTTATGCAAAAATAATGTTTTTGGAGTATATTGCCACATTGGGGTTTAATTTGATTATTTCATAAAAATACAATAATTAGAAGTTAGTGCCCTCAGATCTCATAATCAAGGCACAATAGACACTTCTGTTACTTGGTTGAATTAAAAAAAAATTATGATTGAAAAACTAAAAAAATGTTATTGAAAAATTAAAAATTCAACTAAGTAAAGAATAGACTTAGCATAATAAATTGTCTTCATTGGGCATGAGATTTATAAGTAGACAGGATTTTAATATTTTTACTGAGAGTATGCAACTTCAATAAGCTTCCTTATAATTAATTTTTCTATGAATTGATGCATATTTTTTAGCTCATAAAGAAGCATATTTAATGGTTGAAGATTATTTTGTGCAAAAAAAATATACTTATAGGATACATCGCCATATTAGGATTTATTTGTTAAAATATTTAACATTTTATAAAAAATATTTTTGATCTCTATCAGTTGTTTTTACCCTTATTAAGAAGAAAAACACAGTAATATTGATAAGAACATAACATTTATAATAAAATAAATTTAGAGAGAAGGACACTCGAGTCTGGTTGAGCACTTAGTCACGTTAGAGTCAAAAGAAGCATATTTTTCAAAAAATGAATATTCATGCATTTAAAAATTAGTTTGACGAAACTATAAAGCATAAGAACATCTTATTTTTAAGAGTATATTGTAAATCTGGTCTCTAGTTATTAGGCTTTCAAAATACTCAATATTAGAAACTGAAATAAACAGAGATAAAAAGCTTAGGTAGGTGGTTTCTGAAGGTATTTAAAAACAATAAAAGATAAATAATTTGAATTTATATATTTATAAATAGAGTAACACAAATATCAATATTTTATAATCAATATAAATTAATATACCTGTAAGATGAGTTATATTCATCTCCTTCTTCATGACGACGTTTACGTCTAGTTGATCGACTACGGGATCTGGAAATTGACTTTGGTGGTTCATAGGAACTCGAATTAGCTCTTCTAGATATTCTAGGCATCTGAAATACAAAATTATACAATTAAAAACCATTTTATTTTAACAGATATTTTTACTATACCTACCTATTTTTTATTTAGAAAAAATAATTATTGAATGTTCACAATGTATTCTTAATTTACATAGGTAAGATAGACATTAACATAGGCAAGTAAGCACAGATCAAAAATACTAAGTTGAGTGGAAAACCCTCAGATCTCATAATCAACGCACATTAGAAACTACCATAATTTTTTTGAATTTTATATAAATTTAAAATAAGTATGTATAGAAATTAATAATAAATGAATAAATTAAAAAAAAAAAATACATTGTATAATTCAATAAAATTATGGTTGTGTATCATTAGCTTATAAATTGTCTTCATGGGGTAATATTTTCCAGATAATGTACAGCAAAATCAATTATTGTGAATGTGTTGAATTTATTACTACAGCATAAGTGTCTACACATCACATTAATTAGAAATTATACTTGTTTCTCTTAACTAATATATTTATACTATTAAATCAGAAAACATTTAGTTAACTAAGTAGATTAGTTAGGTAAAATTACTAAGATAGTAACAAATTATATAGTTTATCTAATCTGTGATAATATATAGGTACCTAGAAATTGTTTACTGAAATAAATATTTTTGATATATTAGGTATTAGCTGTGTGCAATATATTAAACAGAAAAAAGGTGTTAATATTATGTACAATAGGTCATATTAATTATACTCCCAATTGCTTTTTATTGTCAATAGTAAATATAATAAATACATATCTATCCTACAGAATATAAAAAAATAAGGTTATTTTAAAATTGTTCATAAACACAGCAACAAAACAAAAAAAAAACGTAAATTCTATGTTATAATTATGAAACATAGGAATGTAGTGAAGGTAAGGTGTAGGTACTGTAATGATGATTACGAGTTGAAACGAAGGAATCGAAATCCGTTGTTCAGTCATCAGAAAAAAAGAAATATGTAGGTTAAAAGGTATTATGTTTGCAGGGATTTAAAATCTACCGCATTACCAACGGCATAGAAAAAATGAATAACAGAAGGCTGGTAATCGATAAGTGGGTCGATCGGTTGTCGTGACAGAACATGCTTTGGGGTTGGATCGATCACGCGGTAAAGAAAAGTCGAGGGGATTGGAAAAATTAAAAATCTGGGTCGCAATTTAGTATTTGTTTTTTAATATTTAAAAATGCGTGTTGAAGACAATCGCCATGTTGGATTAATGTGGCAGGGGACGTAAAGAGGGGGCAGGGTGAGGGGAATCGGACAAACTGCCAGCAGTAACATAAAATTAACGTGCAAATGCGCTAGAGTGTGTACTTACGATAAACTGCCGCAAATAACCGGACGTCAATTTGATTAAGTCGAAAATGTCAAAAGTTCAGGTTTCGGCGGATGAGAATAGCGATGGTAGCTCGACAACGAGCACTGGTGGGAATTACTGATTTCAGATGAAATGCTGAGGACATCAAACGGCAATTGACCGTGAACTGTTAACGAAAAATTCACCAACACGCCGATAACTCGAGACGTACAGTAGACAATAGATAATTAATAGACAATAATCGTGTATTCTTGTAACGACTAACGAATGACGACTATAGTAGCATAGTTTGTAACGTATAATCTAAAATAATATGGACCGTGGTAAACACGTAACTACAATTTTTACGAAACTGGACGAAAACAACGTGAATAATAAAATGGACACGGGACAGGCCAATGGAATAAGCGATCGGAGGAGCAGCAGTGTGGCCAACGCACACGGGCGTATCGCATGAGGCATAACCTCAATGTATTAATAATAATATTTTAATTTTTTTATCTTCTCCAAATATGATTTCAACAATAACAAACTGCTCTTATCTTCATCGTGATAATATACAGACATACAGTAATAATCATACTAATGTCTAATAATGAAGTAGTATATAATTCTATGATATAACTTCATACGGTTGACACTCGCAACTTCATTTATCAAAAGTAAATATTTTTACCCTTTCGAAATGTCTTCGAATGAAGAAATAAGTTCTAACGACGAAATGGGTTCTGACGAAGAAATGGTTTCCAATAACGATGTAGATAGTGAAGAATTTGGTTCAGACGTTGAAATGGAATCCGGCGAAGAATTTGGCTCTGGCGATGAAGAAAACTACTCTGATGATGGTTCAAGGTATGAGTGAAGAGTTTTTTAATAACCATGCAACAATTATTAGGTTCATTAAAGTACCCGTGAAACAAAATTCATGAAAATTGTAGTTCAATATTGAAATGAGTTTTCTTCTATTCTAGGGTGGCCATTCGTTTAGGAATCCATGTCCCGGCGTCCCGACAAGGGTTCTCGGGACACCGATTTGTACCGGTTTAGGACTTTTGCATAGTAATATCCCGGAAATTAAAATCGTTTTATAATTTTACTTACTCGGTTATCGATTTTATTTTGAACAAATCCTAATGATCTAATCTTAATAGTTAATTTATTTCGAGAACGATCGTCGGAATGTACGACAATCGCAGTTATAATCACTTTCTAAATTTAACCACATGATTATGAAAAATAATGTTATAAATATGTATTTAACAGAATGGATAGTTTAGTTTATACAGTAATTTGGTGACGATACAAGTAGTATGCTAGTTCGAAATACTTTATAGTATCGTATTTTTATATAGTTCATTATTTAACGTAGTGACTATGCTGTCTATAAGACTTAGTCATTTTAACAAAAAATTGCTCAATGATTTACCATTTTTTTTTTTATGAATTTTTGTGTCCCGGATTTCTTAAGTCTGGCCACCCTAATCTATTCTATGCTAATTTCAAACACATTTGGTACAAATGAATGAGAAACGTATCTACTATGCTCAATTGTAAATAAAATGAAGTATTTATTGTGTCGTATAGGCTAAAGTTTTCAGTAAATCTGTATAAAGAAGCTTAGTAAAATGATAAAAATATAGGTCTTAAATATCAAATTAATATTTTCTATAATCTTACAAGACAGGGATAAAATCTAAGTATTTATATTAATTTTAAGTTTAAACTTCAATTTGTTCATATTTGGTAAGTTATCATCCCTGAACAATACAAATTGGTTTAAATACAATTTTTTTTGATTAACTTACTACGTTAATTTTCAGTTTTTCAACAACTGTGACTCAATGATTTCGCTCCCCGTGATTGTTTTTTGTCACGGTTTCGTTTCTGAAATAATGCATAAAAAGGCGCGGGAAATTTAAAATTAAATATGTATTATTAAATTTTACATGTTAACAAAAACACAAATAATATTATTTATAAATCATATTTTTTTTATTAAAATTAACTATTTTTGAATAATTTAAAACTAAGGTATATAAAAAAAATATCGACATTATATCGGTTCAGGTAGGCACTTACAAATTAGTCAAATATGATATTTTTTATCATTATAATATTACTTTGATCCCGATGGGTAAAGTTACTGACTATTAATTAATTAGTAATAACAGAACATGCATATTTAGCATAATACATAAATTAAATGCACATAATTACTTATGAGTTATCGTTCTGATCTTCGCATTCACTGCTGTCGTCGGGATTGGTCGTCTTAATTAATGATTTCAATATTTTATCTCTTAAGACCTCCTTTACGTAATCGTCGTCCTGTTGTTTGTGACTAAGTGTCACATAGGTTTTCCATTCGTCAATAGTCGTCGAATTTAATGTCTGATAAGCCCATCTCTCTATTTCATCAATTCGTAAGGAACTTTTTTTTTTTAAATATTTTTCTTTTATTTCTGCCCATACAAGATTGAGGGGATTGTATTGAAAGTGATATTGCGGTAGCTGTACAACTTCATGTCCCATTGACAATGCAATTTCACTAAGTTCGTTCCCTTTAGGTTTTAACTGTTCGACTATCTTGTGTAACTCCGTTACCGTTGCTAGTGGTGAAAACTCAATTCCTTTTACTATAAGCCATTTTTGAAGGGTGACTTCTTTACTCTTAGGGTAACTTTTCGAATGGACCCAGTTGTACCAAGCATTATCCATAATAATGACACTAGGTTCTTTCAAATCGTGTAGAGTTGTAATAAACCAGTCTTTAACATCTACGGAGTTTGTTAGAGTTTGATAATACTCTTCCGATGAATCCGATTTATAACGAAAGTCTAACCTTGTACTATTCACAAACCCATACGAAGTTGAACTCGCTTTGCAAATAATGAGTCGATCATGTTTGCCTATAGGTAAATCAAGCTCGTCTAAATAAACGACTTGTCTAACATCATTATTTTGACGGAAGTTAACCATTTTCCTTAAAAACTGTTCACGCATATCAACTACGTTATTTTGTTCCATTATAAATCGTCGACCGTCTATACATTTTCTGTAACTGAAATTTAGTAATTTTAAAATTCTCCATAAAGATGTTTTAGATCCTTTATAACCGGTTTTTTCTTTAAACTTCGATAAAATTTTTACGGACGTAGGGAATTCGCCTTGGTCATAAAATGCATGAACGGTTCGCCGTAAAACATCTTTGTCGAAGTCACTGATATCCGTTGCATATTTGATACGTTTATAAGTCTTACGTGGGGAGGTAAAGCGCGGTCCAGTTTCTGAACCGGAAGGTGCTTTAGAACCTTCCGATGTTATTCGTCTTATCGTCGATAAACTGATACCACATGCTTCCGAGGTTTTTTGTTGTGCTTGAATGAAAAAATTAGCGACTTCGGGATGAGATGAGTCCTTTGATAAATTTTTGAAATAAGTATATACGTTAAAAATAACGTTTTTAGTTTGCGCTTGAATGTCAGGGTGTTGGCGGGAAGACATTTCAAAAAATTGAGTTTATGACACAATACACGGCACGGTAACGTAGCAACGAGCGACGCAAGTGGCAAACCGTCAACACTAATCTATTGATTTGAGATTTCTAAGTTCTTACTACCTTTATCTTTAATCGTGCTTTTGACATGAAGGCGTGTTAGCGTGATACGTTGTATGCGGTAGCTGGGGTGTACTACAGTGAACACGATTGGTTGCTACAGGTGGTTTAAATATTCCAGGAATGTAAACAATATATTATTATACGTTCAATCTTAGGTTAGGTTATGAAATAAGGTTACTTCTACTGCTCCGCTATATCGTGAACCGTGTTTTCAGTAAAAACTGGCACCGTGATTGGTTGAGTTTTGCGGTTACTAAGCGGTATTCAACAATACTACCATGTTTATGTCTAGAAAAGCAGCAACACAGATATATAGAATAAATATATATACATATATATATATTCTTTATATCTGTGAGCAGTAAATTGAATCCTTCCCCGAACAAAATTCAAAATATGTAGTGCCGAGCCACACTACGACGTCTTGATAGCCGATCGCTGGAAGTTTGGGGTTATGTTATAAACGTTTTCCTTGAGGTTGGCATAAGTTGTTACTATTGTTATGAACGAATTTTACAATCAACTATGTCCAAAATGTATGAATTGTTAATTATTAAACTAATTTCTATTAATGTGTAATTATGTGGCTAACTATCACATTTAAAAATTATTTAAACTACTTTAAAACATAACATGAAAATGAAAAAAAAACGTTTTTGAAATTAATATTATGATAATATAATTTATTTTGATAATGGTATCAAAATGATATGGGCCGTCAGCTGATTTTGATGATTATAAATAACGAAAAAACAACTGTGGTCATAATAAATTTAAAAAAAGGCGCCAATTTGTCCAAGAAACACAAGTTGCATTGTGAAAAGACCCACTTGGCGTGTTTTTGAGGTAACGAAAGCGAATAGTTTGCTGACTGTTTACTATTACAATATTTGAAGTTTCGTCAAAACGAAAATATATTATCAAGGGGGCAGACGGAAAAAAGGTCCCTGGTAAAATTGTTGCCGGAAAAAAGTACCAATTAATAAAATTATAAAAACCCTAATTGTACATTTGTTAATTATCATTTTTATTGAAACTTCTTATTTTTACACGTAAAAAAAAAAGATTAAAACTTTGCTCTTTAAAGATTTTGCAGTTTGATTAAAGTATAATTTAATGATTGAATATAATTTATTACTTTTATTATTATTTTTAGTTTCACTTATTGTTCATAAACATATATTATTATAATTCCAAGTATTTTCACACAATGTGTTTACATTTGTAATGTAAAATTTTTAAAACATTTTGTTTTATGTAACTTGTAAGACAAAACTAGAGAAAAGAGTGTTACTAAAATTGATCAATTCTGAAATCTGATTAAATATATTAGAAAATTAAAAAAAGATTTTTATTGTAGTTTATGAAGTATAACTGTATACAGGTAGCATATAAGTATAAAATAATATGTTTTTTAAATAAAAATAATTATTTAACAATTTACAATTATGGTTTTTTATGTGATTTTGTTAATAGGTACTTTTTTGGCATTAATCAAGGGTGTCAAAAACATTGTTATTAACTTTATAAAGTTTAGTAAATTGTTGAAAAAGTTGGTTAGTGATAGGAGCAAACATTTTAGTAAACAGATTTGACATAAAATTTGATTGCTCTTGGTGCCTCCTCAAAAATGCACTTTATATTATTAAACTTATTATTGAACGTACATTTGTTATGTATATATATATTGTAGTGGCGTACCGGCAGTTGCACGTCTGCTGAGCAATTGTCAGGAATGTAAATAAAACACTATTAGTAGTACTATTAATTATATTGAAATTATTATTGAACAAAGAATTGAACAAAGAAACAAATAATATTAATACTTAATAAGCTGCAAAACAATATGTGACGATGCTGAACACTTTCATCGGCGCGTGCACTACAGCTACTAGTTACTAACATCTAACATAATAATATGATGATAATAATAATTAAGATAGAATATTACTACAATATAAAATATATATATTTCTGTTTTAGTACTCAGAATATTGCCAAACCTTTGACTGATATGGCAAAAGCCCAGGTTGTTATTGCACATAAGGGTAATAGTTTTATATTATATTAATAATATTAATTAAGTGTATTTATAATATTATTATCTTTTTAGAATTTTATGACAATCTATTACTCCTTCGCATAAAGCTACAAAAATGCCTTTCACTTGCCAATACTCTGCCACAAGACTTGGACAAAATTACTAAGGAAGACAAGGAAGAATGCGCCTATGACACTGTAAAAGATTTAGAACAGTATTTAATTACGGTGATAAAATATCAAACAGACTTACTTGCTAAAAATCAAAATGTTAAAATGATGTAAGATTTTAAATATAAAGCACTAACTTAATACTTATATAAAATAAATCTAGTTTAGCTACCTCATCAACCTACCCATAGATGTTTTCAGTCCCCTTTCTATTTGTTTGTTTTTTATTTAGAAGTCCATCCTAGTTCAAATCCAAATCTTTGCATATAAAAAATTGTCATTGATTTTATGTCTAAAATACTTAAGTTATAAATGTATATAGCATATATTATATTAACATTGAGGATGTACAAGTATGTATGAGAAGAATCAAAATACACATCAGTTCGATTGTGACCCAGAACAGATTCAGTGAACTGGCTATAATATATATAGAAATAGATTTATCTAATATGTTTGTTCATAATGATATTTTATAAACATTTGTATCTAAATATAGGTGTATATGGTTGTAACATATATGTTATACGTGTTATTTTACTGTTTACATTTTTTTAATGACTAGGAGAGACATTTTAGATGCTTTTGTTTAATGGTTTATTTTCAATTTTGATTTTACAGGACTTCCTGTGACTATTAGTCTCTAGTGATGCCCTTGATTAGTGGTGTTGGAGGCTTTGCTCAGATGTCCATCGTGGCTTTATTTTAAACTTTGGTTTTCTAGAACTCCAGCCCATGTAACTATATCTTCGTTACTGGTCATTGCTTATCTCTAAAAAATGCATAAGTTAAATCGGATATACTTATTCTCTGCCAAAAGTCTTAAATTAAGTACTAAAGATAAACTACTAAGTAAATCGCACCTGTGATAACCAAGGTTCTAACATTTGGAAAGCTTGTGTATTTTCCCGTAAAAATCATGTACCGCAGCTGCCTGGTAGAATGCATATTATAATTCAGTTATAATTCAATAATGTTTAAGTTGTATACTTTATTTTTAATTCCATATTTTCTGAAAACCTAAATGTACACATTTATATTACTGGATTTTTTTATATTTTAATAATTATTAACAATTAAGTTCAGTTGAACAGAGTTGCATTAGAGATTGGGGTATATAAACTAGATTTATCACAAAAACCTTACTAGTACAATATTATTTATGTGAATCATGTTTATAGTGATAAAGACAAAGCTACTATATTGACAAATAAACTGAATCACAAAGACTTTGAACATGTCTTGCAAGCACAGCATGAAATATTCAAACCTTATAGAGATGAGACAATACAATTTTGGAATGAACGAACAAAGCTCGCATCAGGAAAAGCTGCAAAATCAGATTTCTCAGCTTTTGATCAACCCACATTATTACAAATTGATCAAATAATGGCTGATAAGACTAGGTTAATTGAACGTACTCAAATCAAACGATCCAAATATAGCATTGTTGGTAATCCAGAATCAATAAACACCGAAGTTGATCAAGAAATATTTGACGATGATGATTTCTATCACAAATTACTTAGAGACTATATTGAAAATAAAACTGCTGATATTACAGATTCAACTCAACTAGGGAAGTAAGTTATTAATATAAGTTAGTAAGAATAACTATAAAAGTAATTGTATATAAATTAAAAAAAAATTATTTTCAGACAATGGTTACAATTACAAAAACTGAGAAGTAAAATGAAGCGTAAAGTTGATACCAGATCAACTAAAGGAAGGAAGCTCAGATATACTGTTCATACGAAATTGATGAATTTCATGGCGCCCAATGACCAATCCCCGTGGTCTGATGAAGCTAAACAGGATTTATACAATTCTTTATTTGGTAAAAAAAATTCTGTTTGACGTTTTTTGCAATAAATTAAATATATTCTCACATTATGTTATTTGTTACATATTTTATTAGTTATTCCATATAATTCAACAAAATTTTTACTGTATTTCATGGTATATTTAGGCAGGTTTTATGTTAATTCCTCAGGTAGTAATAGACTTAAAATATTATGCTATAAATGATATTATATATATATATATATTAAATATATATATTATTAGTGGTTAGGCAACTTATCATGGAAATCATGATTTTTTGTTGTAACAAAATGTTGTAGATATTTACTGTTTAGAAGGAAATATCTATAAATAAAGTATTTCTAGTGGGCATGTCTTCTTCAAATTACTCTTTTTATGAACCGCCAATATCTTACATTATTCTTTTCGTATTTATTGTTGTACAAATTTTTCTGGTGCGGATTGATTTTAAATTTTTTACCTGGCAAACGTATTTTCAGGCCACTTATACCATTTTTCAATTTTACCATTATCAGTTACTAGCAACAATAAAAATTATAAGTAGTTTACTTTTTTTGACTGGGATAAGTCTTAAAATATACAATTGATTATTACACATATCTCCCATAGTATTATAGTAAAATGTTCTGGTGAGAATATGACGGTTAATGCTATTGAAGAAATGAGTAACCATCATAATATTCTTACTAGAACATTTTCTCTGTATTACTTTAAATTAGTTTTAACTAGGACTCTTATTGCATTTAAAATCGTGAAAATATGCGTAGACGAGATAAATTTTCTTTTAATATTTTGAATTTGAATGAATTTTGTTTGGGGGTGTGAGTAGAATTTTGTAGGTACCTACATGGAAAATGAACGCTCATTGTGATGTGCTTGTATAGTTTTTACTTCTGATATTTTAATAACTGATTAATAGCCTTTATTTTTTGATAAAACTGATTTAGTCTTAATTAAATTATTACCCCCATCTCTCCTGTAATTTTGTTTATGTTTCTTCTACTATATAAATAGAATCTACTTGTGAAATTTCTTGTAACTAAATTGGATAATATACAAAGTTTAATTTAATAAATACAAGCTCGGTTTCAATATTTCGATTAAAAAAATGTTTTTTGGATTCTTTTATTGAGACATTGTCATCAAATTTTTTTAGAATATAAGAAATATTTTACATTGCACCAAATGCATGTTTTCATAAAAACTTCATGGCAAAAATATGCAATTTGTTTAGGTGTTTTTAAATTAGTTACAACTTGAAACAAATTTCTAGAGATGTAAATGTTTTGCAAATATTTTATTTGGTGATTTACCGAGTACATTTTAAGTGAACTCTGATTATTTTGGTATTTACCATAGGGACACCTCTAGGAACTCTTATCTACCTCATTTGTATGAACTTATCATAAGGTAACACTTATTTTTATTTACTGGATAGTAGGGCTGGGTTTCATGGTGTTATGAATTTATAATTTATGATTAACCTAGTAGTGTATTATTGACTTGCATACTTTTTAACCTACTATTTTATATGAACATAAATATTGAAAATATACTTATATATATTAATTTGCAAATTTATCAAATCAGATTCATAGATACCTTTAACATTATCAAGTGATATTGTAATAGACCACAATGTGAATAAAAACAAATTCATTAATGGCAGAGGGATTGATAGTTAGGTATATACAAAAGTATCAGCCTGCGGACATGTTGAATGTTTGGATGTTTTATATTTTATTTCAACTATTCCATTCTAAAGATATATTATCAGTATTCATTTAGTTAAGATATTTAATTTGGGGTGTCACATGCTTATACTTTTGGTAAAAATAACAAGCTTTATCTCTACACATTTCTATTTTACTTAGCAATTTATTGGACTATTATATTAAATTATTGAAATTATCTAAATTTAGTACTTTTTTACCACCATTTAAAAGAATATTTTTGTTCTGGCCACCTTGTTTAAAAGTGTTAAAGTTTTCTGATCATAATTTAATAGTTTAGATAATTTATTGATGGCATCAATCAGCAAAAAGATGTTTAAAATTTCACACAAAAAACAATTAATATATTTAGTATTTCTTTCATTTAATATAAATTATAGTTTAAAGTTTTTTAATAAACAATAAACATTTTATCAAACTATCAAAAAAATCTATAATAATAAATAATAATTATGGAAATTTTAAATGCAAAAATAATTTTTCAGATGAATTAAAGATTGTTTTTTATGAATTAATCTAAGTGAATGGTCATAGATTTGAAATCTATCTTTGATATAATTACACCAAATTAATAGAATGCTCTCTGATATGAAGCGCGCATTCATGTGTTCCACCTGTCTGATCACAATCAATATCAGCTTGCAAAGGTATGCATTTTCAGAGAAGAGGGGAGGTGAAACTGTGTCCTGAACATTTATAACAGTTATTAGTTTTTTTATTAATGTACAAAAAACACTTTAAAATGAGGTTGTATTGTACATTTAAATGAATTACAACTTATAATCATCAAATTAAAATTATTATTAATACATGCAAATAAACATTTATAACTTAATCTCAGGAAGAGCTGGTAAAATACTTTTATTTAAATCCTTGAAATAACTATGTTGGAGTGCATCTCTTGCATTGATTCGTTTGCTTGGATCATAAACCAACATTTGCTAAAATAAAAAAAAATGTATATACATTAATGATCAACTATGATGAGCAAGTTAGTTGAAATTACCCGCATTAAGTCCACTCCACCAGAACTGAGGTTTTTAACTGAATCGGCCAACATATTATCACTCCATTTTGGAAAAGTTGGCTTATAATCTTTAAGATCGGAGACACCTGGCCAAGTATCTTCAGTTGGAGTAGTCAAAATCCTATAAAATTGAATTTCAAACTATCATATTCACAAATATTAACAATGGTTAAAATTAACTGAACTACATTGATAAATCACTATTTAAATTTATAACTCTGAAGCACTTTGTCGTAAGTGAACATTGTTGAGTTGAGTTCCCCTTGGTCGGAATTAAACTGAGGTACCTAATTAAATGTTATAAGTTATCTATGGAGCGAATTGGTCTTGTAATGTTGTTACCAATGTCTGGCGAATATTTTTTAATGTAAAAAAATGGTTGAAAGCTAATTTTGAATGCCTTGTTGTACAGTGCCAGGGGCTTGTCTTGTGTTTTTTCTTATGTAAAATAATATAAAACAAGCTGTATTTGAGTATCTAGTAATCATTCATCTACCGCAAATATTAGTTTAAGAGTATTTTAGATCATAGAAAAATTAGTATTATAAACTTATAACTAATTATGTTAAACAAGATAATATTATAGAATTACAAAAATAAAATTATTAATTAAAATATAATTTAGAATAAAATAATTAAAATAGTAAAATAAAAATGTTATACACTTTTAAGGAAAATACTTATTACAGAATATTATTTTGACGAGAGAAATATTTTACAGTAACACACAGCAGGTATTACACTAAAAAAAAAAAAGGAAATTAAGTATAATGATAAAAAAATGACAGCTGGGCATCAGGGATAGGCAGATACATTCAAAATTAATTGCCGTTGTTGATTTCTTATTTGTCTCTCAAAAACCATACAACAGATATAATTACCTGAAAATACGAAACAATTGATCAATTTCTGAATCCCCTTGAAATAATGGTTTTCCTTGTGCCATTTCTGCAAATATACATCCAATAGACCAAACATCAATTGGACAGCCGTAACGTTGTGTGTTTAATAATACCTCAGGAGCTCTGTACCATAGTGTTACTACCTAAAATTATTATTTCTCAGGATATATAATTATTACTAGGGCAAATAAGCTCATTCATTAAAAAACAATTGGATATGAATATAACTATGGTCCTAAAAATGATTAAATGCGCACTTAACAATTTATTTATAAATATTTAATTATGCATGTGTCAATAACCACAATAAACTAATAAATAAGAAAAAAAACATGATGTCGATTAATTTTTTTAATAATTTATAAGTAAAACTTAATTTTTATATCTTAAATTTTAAACTTGTTTGTCTAGATACTTTATTTTGTTTATGCATTCATTTATAATCAATTTTATTTGACTTGTGGGTCACCATAATTATTAATGTCTTATTTTGAATCATTTAACAATCTTCATACTGATAATATTTTTTTAATGAGTTTTCAGAAAAAATGTCGTTTTGATAGACATAAGAAAAAACTGGCACCCACCTACCTATATTAAAATCATTAACAATGTAAATGATCAATTAAAACATTTTAAGTGCACAATTATGTCCAAATTTCCCGAAAATTTTGTTATATGATATAGTTATATACCAAATAAAATGTCAAAATATCCTTAAGTGAATCTCTATGGTTAGTCTTATCTATCTTTTAATACAACTTGGAGAGATTAATATGCAAACGTATGAACTTATAAGCTTTAGTAATTACACTGGGACTACAAAAAAATGATAATGCAAGGAAAGTATATCAATCTTTTGTTATTTATACATACAATATTAGTTTAATTCTTAAAAAGATGTTGTACTCAAAGAATTATGATCATTTTCACATATTAATATTTTACATATTCATAAATCACTTAAAAATTAAAATATTGTAAAAACAAACACGGATAATGGGTTGTTACACTCTAATATTTAAGAAAACAACACAAATACTGGACAAACATTTTGATAAATTATGACTCAGACAACACATGCGGTAGGACATCCTCTAAACTAGTTATCTGTCCAGAACAGTACATAAATTGTACACAATATTTCCAAAAATGCGATCAACAGTAACTTATATTATGTGAATTATTAAAAATAAATAAAAAATCTAATTTTAATAGGTATATAAGAATATAAAATGTATTTAAGTTTTGCCTAGAATTAACCAAAGAGTGTAACTAATATGTGGTTATTTTAGGTCAATAAAATTGACAGATAAAACATATAAAATCATTTAATAGTTTCTTAATAATAACAATTATCAACTCAGAAATATTAAATAAATATTTGTATAAATAAATACCTCATGAGTGTACACACGTATTGGCAAACCAAAAGTACGGCCTAAACCAAAATCAGCAACTTTCAGTATATTATGCTTAGTGTCTATTAAGATATTTTGTGGTTTAAGATCTCTGTGTAAAATTCGTCTCACATGGCAAAAGTATATAGCAACTAATAACTGTACAAAATTTAAAAAATATTTATTTTAATTAGGTATTGTCTAAAGATATAAAATACAACTATTACCTGATAAGTGAATGACTTGGTAGTAATTTCATCCAAATGTTTTTTAGGCCTTGAATCAATAAATTTTTTTAAATCCATAGGAACAAACTCAAATACAAGATATAATCTTGAATCGTCCATAAGAATTTCTCGCAGACTATTATTATAAAATTTCAATAATATATAAGTAAATACTAATTACACATGAGTACATTTGACATCTTAAATATTACTTCACAATATTAGGATGATTGAGTTCCTTCAAAATACTAATTTCTCGAATTGCTGTAGCAGGTATACCTTCATCTTCCATTTCCATGCGTATTTTTTTTACAGCAACAATTTCTTTTGATGAAAGTTCCATACATTTGTATACGACGCCATATGTTCCTTCTCCAATTTTTTCCAGTTTATCATAATTATCCATTATAATAATTCTAAAAATAAGATTATATAATTTAATAAATATGTAGTTTGGCCTCAACATTCAACATGAACACACTTAAGCCGTAATCGTCCGTGCTCCATGTCTTGTAATATTAAGTTATTTTATTATTATACCGATTTAAATCAATATATAATGTAATTATTATGAATAAATCTCAGAATGAAGGCCTGGCCTTTCCATGTACTTTTAAAGCCACCAAACGAAACTTGTCTAACATATCAATTTCTCCTTACTCAAAGCAGATGATAACAACATATTTTTCACACCTTCAAATAGTCCTCCGGATGATCCGGGCTGCTCATCTCACAAACATCACAATGTACAGACACCTTACGCTCTTTTCATTCACATCAAAAACATATCAAACTTCTTCACATCCAACACCGTTTAAGTAAACATCACTGGCCCAAATGGCTTCATCTGCAAGTCAACTCCATAATATCTCATTGTACAACCCTCAGGTTTTCAAAGTTACAATAAAATCATAAATTATTTATCTGAAACTAATGCTAGTATCCTTTCGCACACACCTCCTAGCAATCGTACATACAGGGACATGTTAAGAAACAGTAAGAAACACTCCACCTTACACCCTCCCATTTTGACAACTAGTAATATTTTAATCTACGATATCTAATTATATCAATACTAGAATGCTGTTCAACCTACAGCATAAAATAAATAGGTAGTTATGACACCTATGTACTTACTGCACCTAAGTGTGTTGTAACTGTTAGCAGTGTCTGATTGTATTTGAAATGGATGCAGTAAAAAAATTAATAATGTCCAACAGCTCTAAGAGATCATCTCTAAGAGATATATGTTATGTATTAACATTTTCACAATTGATGGTCGAGGGCATAGATTAATGAGTAACAACTAAGGCTAAATTAAGCATCCAAGATCCTGGACCTGCCAATCTACCAAAATTCCCAAAACTAACACATGAGGTCATGATGTATTTAATTGCAATTGCCATAGAAGAAATTCGCAAGCTGGTGTGAAAAACAATGCACCGTGGTGTGTAGACTGTATCATTTAGATTATTTCGGAGTTAATTTAAAATTGGTTTAGTCCAGCGAATTTCTAGATTAACTTGATGAGGCATAATGTGGGATAATTTTAAATCGGTTTAGTCAAGCAAATTACTAGATGAATATCTAGATACGTTGTAGAACAGCAGAATGTTATTCAGGATTCCTAAAACTCCTGGGGCATATATTTATTTTCTCTATCGTGGTTGGCGGCGAAAATCGACCAATATCAAAACGGGGTAAGGCGAAATCAGAAAAGAGTTCAGCGATCTCGAGTACAGCTTAAATACGACTATTTTCGAATCAGTGACGGACCTTTACATTACCTAGTTATTACTATCTATTTCGTCGGGTATAATAATGAACTGGACTTACCTAATTAATTGTCAGCCTGCAAATAAAAAATAAAAACAAATTAATAACGGATAAAAAAGTCTACACTCGACACTTAACGGTTGACACTTAAATCTAAAACATTGTATTTACTAATTATTATTTTCTGACTTTTCAAACACAAACCCGTCCTGACCAACCGATAAATATGACGGTTAATAAAGTACATTGTGTCTCTCCTTCTATTGTTGCCTTATTGCCAGCCCACTGCCCAGTGGTTACCAAACCAACAAACTTTTATTAACAGTATATTATTATTATTTTAAATATTTTAACCACCTATTTTTAATTTGTGTAAATTTGCAAATCTCATGATTTCGTTGAAATTATTAAATTATTAGCCATTTGGTAGAATTTAAATTAATATGTCTATTTTAAGTTGGCCCGAAATTGGACACAATTTAGATTTTTTACAATATAAAATTATTGTGCTACATAACACGGCAGTGGTGTTACCAACTTCTATCGAACGATGTTATTGTGGGGCGGAGGCAGTCGTTATCAAAAATGCAAATTTGAAATTTGAAATTCCTATTGAAATTGAAAATACGAATGGTCTGATTAATTTTTGAGTTTCTGATCGTTTAAATGGTTAATACTTATTTGTTTAAATAACATACCTACGCAACATCTTTATGTCGTTTAAAATAAAATGTACTAACTTCAGTTGGGCCAATTCAATGGTAGGTATTACGAATACATATCTACTTATAAACTTATTACGGTATTGTTGACATTTTGGCTAGATAGCAAAATTTTCAGTGGTATAAATCACGGACATCTTCACTAAATATATCTTAGCCCGTGATATAAACTTTAAATCTTCTAAATCCTAATGAATAACTAATAAATGATTAAGTGTTTGATGACTGTTGGTAGGCTGAACTGCTGAAGGCAATCGGTGTGAACAATTTTTCTTTATGACTTAGTGGCTAGTGTATTTACATTTACAGTTACATCAGTAGTAACAAATTTGTGTAAATGGTCTGATTAACAGAGCAAGATATCGTCAAGAATTCCTTTTTGGTCGAATCATAAACGGCAGAGTATTGCTCAATCGGTAATTTCTATACTTATCAAATAGTTATTTGTTTATTGTATCGTTTAAACACTTTAAAACTAATAAAGCAATAACATTTCTGGAAACAGATCTAAATTCTCGCAAAATATACTTGAAATATAATACTCCACTTTTTTAAATTTTAACTTCCAACTTCCCGTTTTCAGATTTTAAATTTTTTGATATTTATTACATTTATAAAAAAAAAAATTGTTCCCAATCCAGAAACGTAATATTAGCTATGCTAAAAAGAAAACGATATAACAATATAATTGTCATGGAAAACGACAAGTCTCCGTCCTCCGGTCCTCCGGACTCCGGAGTCTGTTGGCCCGGATTTCGTAACTAGGTATAAATCGTAAATATAAAAAAATAATTTAATAGAAGAACTGTTAAAGGTAGCGCCATCTAGCGACAAAAGCGAGCGGTGGTGTGGGTGGTTATTCGTGTTTAAAACCACCGTGCTGTAGATGGGGCTGCCCTTATCGTTTGAACCAAAATATACTTAAATCTTACCATTTATTATATTGGTAGTTTTACTTCAGTTAATAGATCTAGTATTGTCAGGGCCGGACTGGGTCAAACATTTCTAATGGGAAAATAAAAAAAATCAGCCCACTTAGGTTATGTTAATAGATTAGTTATCTTTAAAAACTACCCCGCAAAAACAAATATTTTCATAAAAAATGATAGTATAATAATTATTATTTTGAGAATTTAAACACTTAATATAATTATTAAAAATTAAAAAAAATTAAAATGTCATTAATACGAAGAAATGTTTTTATTTAAAATACATATGTTTAGACTCCAGAATACACATTAATACATAATAAGCAATTTGTTAAGGTTTGAGGCGTTTGAGCTCTTTTGCAAAGTGGTGTCGATTATGATTTCGGTGGCACCGGAATAGGAATAGGTGGGTGATGATAATAAATTGTCGCACATTTTAGGTGGTGCAGACGTGCGTTACTATAAGGTAGGGGTTACTGATTAACGCAGACGATAATATGACACAAGTATCTATTTTTTTACAATTAATACATTTTTTCAAATCTATTTTAAGGAATTTCCTAAATATTTTGTCGCACACCCATGTCCGACAGTCACGAGCCGCCACTGCACAGTTTTCTAATGCAATCGCATCAGAAAATGCGTCTACGTCTTTCGGCAGGATGAGCCTTAACCGATAAACCTAAAAAAACGTCCCTACGAGTACAAGCGGGCCCACCGGGGAACTCCCGGTATCCCGTCTGCCCAGTCCGGGCCTTGAGTATTGCCTACTATGGTTTGGACGCATTGACAGCAAAACCTCAATCTACAAACTTTTATAATTATTATTAACGACATCGGTCGACTGCCGGGAGTTGAATGGCAGCTTTGAGGGGGTGCCGCCACCCCCCGCCGTTCAGCAGAAGGTGAAATTGATTGTGTTGATTTTAAGACGGTTTTGTTACGGTAATGTCCTTGAATATATTATATTATTAAGAAATAAACATCATGTAAAATTATAAACAAACATTTTACTTTGGATTATTTGAAGATTTGACTGATTTGAGGTGATAGATATGATGGTATTATGCATCAACATTATTTTTGGAAATATAATACTATGTGCCAAATAAGATGTGTTGTGCTTGCGAACCTAATTAAAAGGGAACGATAACATACACTGGGAATAACATAAATATTTGGGTTCTTTCATAAAAGTGCACATTTTAAGATTTTTAATGCGTAATAATAATGTATTAACTGTGAAAAGGGAAAAAAGTACCTAATGCTTATTTTTATACTCTGAAATGAATGTGTAGGTACTAGGTACTAGGTATATAATTAAATATACTTAACTAAAGGCAATATTGACTGTTGGATGAAACGGTCATAGAGAACAATGTGAGGCTTCTTGTATCTCGGATCAGTCAAATTTCGATATTTTATATAGTCGAGTCTCGTAACTCAAATCTCAAAGGGAATTAAAATAAATTTGACGTGCATATATTTTTTTAAATTATATACCTCAAACACTTCTTAAAAACACTTCAAGGGACAAGAAAACAATTAGAGTCATTGAGGTTTTCGAGTTATAGAGCTGTATAAGTTCAGTTACTCGGCTGTATTACTAATGGCTTGCACACAACAGCTACCTACCTTGACAAAGGTTTATATGAAATAGTATTTTATTTTTAATTATTGTTTAATTTAAAAAAGTTGGTTTAGTATCTGAACTTTGTAATAACATACTTGATGTTACATACTTGATGTTTTGTAGTAACAGAATATGTAACCTCTAATTTTTAACAATGCACAAGTGTTATGCACATACAAAAGTTTACTAGTGCTAAGTAGTGCATTACAAAGACAGTCCTATTTAGTATTATAACTCGTCTAATCTTTATTATTTCATGTTGAAATGGCGGGTAGCCGGTATAGGTAGGAGTATAGAAATATTATATTATGAATCATATAGACCAGGGGTCTTAAACCTACGGCCCGCCAAGCTTTAATGTTTTGAAAATCATATACCTATAAGTTTTCATCGTTTTTAAATTCTAATTAAACAAATTTAATTTATTATTTTTTCTTTCGGTACTTTTCATAAGTTATGAATCGTAACAACTTATAATAGTCATTCATATATTATTTACTGACACTATATAATAATAATAGAAAAACTCGTGAATCACACTTATCCGACTTACATTGTACTCGGAAGTTACACAATGGTCAGATAAGATACGATCGAATTTTTCCGCTATAATAATAACGCTATCGAGCTTGTGATCGACGGGTTTTCTAACAAACTGTGCAAGTCTACTGTAATATATTTTGCTGTTCTAGTTCTCACTTATTTTAAAAAGCAGTTCCAGACCCAGTTTAGAAATTTCAAACTTGCAGAAGACTGTATTTTAATTTTCGAAAATCTTTTTTTCAATAAAATTCGAAACTTACCGACAAAGCTTAAGATTGAAGTTATAGAGCTAATATCATATTAAACATAATATATAAACACATATTTTAAAGACTATTTCAAGGAAAATACTCTCCAACAATTTTACACCATGTAGCCAAAGGAATCATTTCCAAATATCAAAAAACAAGAGCCTGAAATTATGTCAATACTTAGCTCAACATACTTATGTGAGCAGATGTTTTCGAAAATGAAATACCTAAAATCTAAGTACAGAACTAACTTAAGTGACGAACATTTACAAGCGAAGCTGGTAATTCAAACCAACATTTTTCGAAATAAATCTTATCAATACCTCAATTTTATAACCTATCTATTCCTCTAAAAATGTTGGCCCTCGATGGCAAAGCGTATTTGAAATTTGGCCAGCCGTAGAAAAAGGGTGGAGACCTCTAATATAGACTATAGTAGTACATTTGCATAAGTTTATTAGTTATTACTATAACTTATTAGAATCGTTGATTAACTGTGATATATAGTCAATAGTCAGAATAACGTACCAAGAATCAAGATAGTATGCCAGTTAATATTACGAGTAATATTAAAAACTGTTAGAACTTGGGAATACCTATTACACCTAGTTAGTGGAAAAATTGTAGCACTACCTAATAAGTAAAAACTAACTAAACCCCGATATTGGATATTCGTGAAATAATAACTCCCGACAACAATATAATATTATTTAGGTGCTTACGACTTGCTCACTTAAATAAGCGACTTCTATATTATTTTTTACATCAGTTGTAAGTTTGTAACTATTGTAATTTGTAAGTAACTAGCAATAGTTTTCGCTTACCGCGTGTGTGTGCCCGTTTCGTGTTGGCTTCGCGCGTCGTCGGTGTGTTGTAGTACCTACTTGTGTTGAGCTATGTGTATATTACTATTATTATTCTTATTGTCATTTTTGTAATTGACTATTGTGGTTTTTCGTACGTATGACCGTATGGGGTCGTTAGTAGCAAGTTATTTCGTAGTGTCTAATATTGACGAAGAAACACGCGTCAAATGTTTAAATTTTAATTGAGTTTTATTACTAAAAATTGGAACGTTGTACCTACCAAAATAAAGGATAAATCTGTAAATGTGCAATCGTAGAGGAATGTTCGAAATGAAACGAATTAGAGAATGCGAAAAAGGTGATATTTCGTGATATGTTAAAAAGATTCTGTATTATATTTACGTGGTATACTGGTACATCAGACTAACCGTTATTAGTTAAAACCACTTATTTATATTTTATTAGTTTTAGATATTATATAGACGCTATAATTTATAAATCATAATAATGATTGTAGTCATAGCTAAGAAAAGGATTTTATTCATTTATTGTAATAAAAAATATTTTTTTTTCGAAATATCTAAATAGAAATCAAAATAGTAAAACGTTTCTTCGTTATTTATTCAAAAAAAAGTCCCTGTGACAAATGAAAAAAAATTATGCTTGTAAGTTTTAACAATAAATTAAAACAACTAATTTATAATTATACTAGAACCAATATTCACTGAAATTCATGATATTTTATTATTCCTAATTTTACAAATTGTCGAATATTAATAATTTATCAATAAAAAGTTGTAATTATAACAAAATCCTGTTCTCGGGTACAACATTGGTAATTAATATTGTCTAATAATTATATAGTCATGTCCCATAAAATATTTTACACGATTTATTGACTATAGACTATAGAGTGATACTGAGACTATACTGTTAGAATATAACAAATATATTTTTATTTTTAGTAGTTGATAGATTTATAACTATAATAGATCAAAAGTACTTACATAAAATAATAAAATATAATAGGCAATGAATGAATAACTCATAACAATAATGATTATTACGTATGTATATAACTATTGTATTACTAAATAATTACTATATTACTATTTACTACTATAGTACTTAGTATAACTAACTTACTAGTATATTCAATGCCTCGCTCGGTTTATCGTATAAAGCGTTTTAAACGATTTATTAATTATTACGTCGTTCTTATCAGTTATTATCGTTGGGATATTACTATATTAGATTTTCCGAAGGGAAAAAGGAAAGTGAACGAGCGCCGATTGGTTTAATTATTTCAATTGTTATCAGGCTGTGGTGAGTTCATGCATTTGCATGTATTTTGTTCGCCAAAAAAATAGGAGTTTTGATTCGACACAAGTTTTTTTCATGATGTATAGAGATTACAAAGTATTTGATATTTTTTCACTACATGGAAAAACATTGAATCATATTATATATATTTTTGGTGATTGCTCTTCTTATGTAACAAATATAGCAACAATACAATTAAAATAAATCGAAAAATATCTTATATCGTGTAGCAAAAAATTTGCTTACAAAATACTAGATATTTATTTATTTGGTAATGCCATTTCAATTGTAAGGCAATTATGCTACATAAAATCTCTAAGGAAATAATCGATATAATCTAGTAATGATTAAATGGTATAACTGTAGCTATTTGTTATTGTTTGGTTGCCATGGCAACTGTAACAGTAAGAAAACAAATTTGTTCCAGTCCAAAACACATATTATATGATATATTAAAATTTTAAAATTAATAAGTGAGTGACAAATTTTTATTTAAAAAGTGGAGGAAAATGGTATAGATTTGCTATGTTTTTTTAGAGGAAAATAAACAATAGAAGAATACGGTATCTCATGTATGGAGGAAAATAGTGACGTTCGTTTTTTCATTGACTCTTGGTACCGTTTTCGGTGTTCAGTGGCTGCCCACTGCAGGTGTTCTAACTTACTGACGGTCTGCGCGTGATCGAAATACCAAGAAAAAATAAACTTCCTAAATTTGATTACTCGTCCTGCACACTCATTTATAATTAATAATTTACTGTAATTGTGAAGGACTTTTTATTGGGAAAGTGGGAATATTATTAAATCAATCTAATCTTTAAGTTAATTAAATTCGTAATTCTAATATATAATACTACTATACTAGTAATGCCTAGTTGGTATTAATATTCATTAGGTTGTTAATATTTGGAACTTAAAAGAGTACATAGAACAAATTTTCATTTTATAAAAACACAAGTAGGTATATTGAAAAAAATAATTATTAATTCACTTTGAAAATAAACAATTACTATTCACTATAGTAAAATATGTTTCAGTTTATTTTTCAATCAAAAGTTATGATCATTGAATTAGATTAGTAAACCTATAAAACAAAATTAAAAAATGGTTCAATTTCATTAATGTAGGTACCTCTAATGGAGAATAAACCATAATTTATTTTGTAAAAATAAAAAAAAAAAAATAAATTTCTAAGAAACACCATGGGCTTTGAATTAAATGGTTTTTAATTTACTTCTTTTTAATAATACTTTTTTATAGAATTGTATAATTAGTATGTTTGAAACGTTTTAGGCTGAACACATTTAACAATTAACATAATTTTTGAGTTTATTAGATTCGTGAATAAAGAAAAAAGAAATCAAAGTCTTATAAGACTTGAATAACCGGGTATTGAGCATTATCATCTCACTTCGATCGTCTCTTCTCTGTTATAATACTATTATATCGTTTTAAAGCAATGATAGAAATAATTGCATTGAAATGATTCTGTGCTTGTTTAAATTTCTTAACTTTTTGATTCTTTCATACTTAACTGAAGTTTTTCCTTGTAAGCTTAAGAATAATTATTACTGAAAAAAAATACTTTTTTTAAGTACCAATTAAATTCGATTTCCAATAGAGGGGAAGCTTCTAGCTTTCTAAGGGTAAATAATATAATTTATATTATTGACTTTTTTGAGTACTTAAACCACAGTACATAAAAAGTAAAAACCAAAGAGCAGTTAGCATTTAATAAAATGAAAATGAGTTCATGATGTAGGTATATTGTATATCTTATGATAATTATTATTATTTAAGTATAATAAATAACCAACTGGAATTTTGGATGTCTTTATACTTATACATATTTGGTACGAGATGAATATTTCTTTATTTTCGTAGCTTTTTTAAGCTATTGTAGTGGTTCATGAGGTAGACGTAGTCTTTTTTAAATTGAATTGCACTTAATTCTAAACATAATATTAATATCTTATATGGATTTATATATTTATATATAGCTATGACGCTACTTCCTATATTTAATATTTTATAATAATTAAATTATATATTATGTAAAACTGTCATTGTTTTTACTGAATTATAATAAATATGTTTTTAAGCCTTAAATTTAAGGACGTTTCTTTTATGTATATTACAATTTATAATACGTATGCATTTTGTATTTCGTGTTTTTTTCTTTTGTTTTTATGTAAAAAGTCAATATTATATTGTCAGTTATTGAGTACTCATACTACATTGTATATCATATCTTATGTAGTATACCTATTAATAAAATATTTAGAAATGTAATTTTAGAATGTAGCTAAGATATTATATTAATGTACCTACACACAACACACTTCTGAAATGTTTGTATAGTATATCCTATTACTTTTTTATGATACGAGAGAAATATTCAAGAGTGCTGATATAATGTATAAATAAATTATATACCTAGGTACATACATATTAAATGGTTCAATGTATTATATGTGTAACAATGTTCCGTTATGCATATTCATAAGACACAAGTGGATAATTTGGGTATTATATATTATCTCTCCCTCTTTTTTTTTCATTTTTATTACTAAAACCTAAAAAGTCTACTTTTTAAAAATATACATAACATTTTTTATTTTGTTCTATCCTATGTGACTATATATACTCGTATACAACACGATTCGCAACGTTTTGATGTTTTTTACTCGTCAGATTTATGTCATTTTTTACCTTTCACGAGTCTAAAAAAGGCCAGAATATCGCGAGGTAATCTGTTATACAACGAATATTTTTTGTAATAAAATTCATTTTTATGCATAAACTTTGTTTATACTTTATATTCTATTCGGTGAAACTCATACCTATACATACTATTTTTTGTTTATCTATAATATCGTATATAATATTAGTACCTATACATATTATTTTATCGTTTATAAAAATTTGAAATTATAAATAATATACTATTAAAATAGATGTATATAAATAAATAGGCACACATTTGAAACTACGAATCATATTATTCACATTTTTTTTCTAGAAAAACTTGTAACAAATAACGCTATTAAATGTCTGAAATCTGATTAACTAAAATCATTAGCGTTAATGCTCTTCGACGCACGGTATACGTATACGGTTAATCAGTATTAAAGTCTGAATGAAGGGTTACAGCTTTTTTTTAAACCATACTTTTTCCAAAAGGTCTAATATAATGTCCCCCCATAAAAATATATATCGATGACGAATAATACTCACAGATATATCTAAAAAACAGCATGCCACTTTTTTTTCTAAAATCGAGTCTAATGTATTTTCGATATTTGACCGATGGATTCGATCGACCAGCACTTATTTTTAAAGCAAGAAATTCAAAGATGATTAATTGAGTGGAATTTTAAAAATCTAAAATTGTTCCCACTGTGGCATTATCGTAATGTTTGACCATTTTTTTTATATCCATGAGGTTTTTCGTACACCTACCTATCAAGACATTTGACCGATCATCTTTAATAGTTTATAAACAGAAATAGATTACCTACTGAAATAGATTTTGTTATTTGTCAGCAAGAATTGAAGATAATTTTATTTTTTTTGAAATTATCTACCTATATTTTTAATTTAAATATTAATATGTAATGATTAATAATGCATTTTTTGCCTATGAATGTTATTTATTACTCATAATATGGTTTTGAAATATTCATTATATTTAAATTTGAAGCATTACCTTAACTATTTTTCAAAAAAATATATTTTATTTTGTTAATTTTAAATTTGGCTGAAATAATAACTTGACATTTACATTTTGTTTACTGTAGGGATGAATTATTCTTTTATTGTGTTTGAAACTATTAATTTATTCCACGTGTAACTATATTAGGAGATAATATTTTTATTCAACCGCGGCGAGGTGAGATTTAGGGCCAGTATATATCCTTGTATCTGACCTGTTCTTTTTTTGAAGGGGTAAAAGTATTATATCTTTTTTTTCTTACATTGGTCATAAATCATAGGGAAACTAGAGCCAAACAATGTTCTTTAAAAATTCTTTTCATTTTTTGGCTCTCAGATGACAACGCCATGTATTAAATTTATTAGATTAAACGAATACAATCGTACATTTTACCGCTTGGATCAATAAAATATGCAATTAATATTTGGGATGTGTAAATTAATTTAATTTTAGACTGAGAGTAATTCTTATATTTTATGATGTAAGATTTTCTTTACCCGCATTTTTTTTTACTTAAGGTTTTAGTACCTGCTTTATATAGTGAAATTATAATGATATATATATATATTAAATACTAAGAAGGTAAGATGTTCTTATTTAGTAATGTTTTTAATCTCTTGTCAAAGTTTTAAGCCCAATGTTCATTATTTTTTGTTAATTATACCAAAGTTTTGGAAAACAATGAATATATAATATTTGTGTGTATGTTATTTTTTTTGTGATTTACTAATAAAATAAAAAAGGAATTTAACAATTAAAACTTTTAACGTTCCTAAAATATTATTTATTTAAAATTTTTTTTTATTATTTTATATTTAAGTACAAAATATTAATATTACATATTACATATATATATACAGGGTGATTCACCATGCATGCTCGTCTTATTTTTTTTAATAATGGAGTTATTTAAAATCTGATTTTTAAAATTTTAAGATATACCATATAATATTCAAAGTCTCGAGACTCTTCGTAGGTATTATCGAATCCTGAAGGAGTATTCTGTCGAGATACAAACTACTGTTTTTTTATAATGAGAACTCCTTTTTTCAATGTAAAAAATGTAGTAGATATTTTTTGTGAAAATGAAATACTAAAATGAAAATGTTTATAGCAGTTTTTGAGTTATTGAACTTTGTGTACCAAGGATTATAAGTTCACGATAATGGCCTTGTAAGATATATTCATATGGGTATGTATAGTCCACATTGATTTTAAACTGTTAGTAATTAATATTAATCTGTCAACATGCAAAATTTGTAAAAATGGCCAGAGTATCATAAATACTAGATCCAGTATCAAATCTATTTTGTATTTTTTTAAACCATTTTAAACGACTATTATCTATAACATTGTATAATAACTTAGGAACTACTCGTTCGAACTTTGAATTAGATATCATATCAATATGTTCAAAAAATAATTGACTAAATAATTTACAGTAAAAAAAGGAGATTCTCATCTAAAAAACCGAAGTTCTTAATCTAGTTAAGTCACTCCTTAAGTAATACAAACAAATTCATTATTAAAGAAAAACAATGCATTCTTGGCGAACACTCTGTAAATGAATTGTATTGCTACAAGTACATGCGTTAAACATATAAAAAGCCCAATGAAGTTCTCAATTTATTTTCTTGCAATTATAATAATGTTAAGGCACATCAATATTTTTAATAATATTTACCTAATATAGGTAGTAATATGTAAATATTTTTAACTTAAATATCAATTAGCGATACCTCTATATAAATACATTTTGATTATTAGAGATTATACATTTTGTTGATAATTGATAATGTTGTACTGATTATTGTTCACATAGATTTAAATGATTACTCTTAATTGAATACTTTATGACTATAAATTATAATTTATATTGTTCAAATATTGTCTCATAAAAAAATAAAATTGTATTTAAAATTTAAATGTACTATTATATTCTTGGTGGCTGTGTATATTATAATTTACAATCATCAAAGCACTTAATAGTTAAAATATTTCAAATATTGGGACAATATCATCAACATATTATTATAATGTGAATAATATTGAGACAATTTCATCCGTGCAAATAATGTTTTTCTCTATGTATTTTTTAAATTTAATTTTCTCTCTCTATCACAAGAATATAAATATATTTTATATATTTTATTAACTCAATACTAATAGTAATTACGAAATATTCCTATGCAGGCACCTATACAAATATACGAATATGAATTAGGTAATTTTATGGCATATGAATTATTATTTTATAGTATAGAAATTATTATTTTATGAGGAATACGTGCCAAATAATTGACGACTTTTCATTTTCAGCCTATATAGCAGTTTACGTATGTTTTAGTTAATTCCGCGTCAGTATCAGGTATTCAGGTCCATACAAAATTACCGTAGACATAAATGTTGTATATTATATTATAATATTATATTACTTATATTAATGATAAACTATTACCTATCCATCTCATGTTTAAATTTTCCATTGAATTCTGACATTTTTGCCGGTGGTGTCGACTAAACATTCAATTTTAAATGAAAATTTTATTTTTCATAAGGTCAAAACTTTTGTTGAAAAAATAGGTTAGAACAAAATGTTGACAGAAAATTATTTCAATAATAGTTAATACGACAATACCATGATAATTCTTTTTTCATGTTCATGATAACTGAATAATATTTTAAAAGTTAAATATCGTCGTCTTTGTAGTACGTCTTGGTAGAATATTATGTGGTGCATAAATTGTCACAGCAAGACATTAATCAAATTTAGAGTATAGTCCCCATAATGAAGTATAAAACAATACATACAATCACGGTAAGTATTAATGGTATTCTATTTTGTTTTAACCATAATAATGTGTATATTTAAATAAAGACGTAGAAACGATACAAATATTGAAAGCATGATAGCTATGATACCTATATCGTATGTAATGTTGAGTCTTATCTTAACACATTGCAATAACGCAATAAGTACCTTCTATTAGCAATTAACGTATTTGTATAGTACCTATACTTATATTATAGAACATTGCGTTGTTTATTTATCCATTGGGGAAATCTATATTAGTATTCACATTTTTTATCTATAAATATTCCAATAGCTCATTCCAATTTAGAATTTACCATCGGTAAATATATTCTCCGCTGTATTTGTCTATATTTATTGGTATTTATAAAAACAGCTTCAAGGAGTGGTGTAAAATTGAAACACAATTTCTACCTTCCAATCATGGTTTTAATTTTAATAAATACATAAGTATATGTCTAACATAGGTACACATAATATAGCGCGGATTTACCACATTATAATTTATAATACTATAGGTAGTATAGTAAATTTTAGTTGTAATTAATGCTAGCGGTATCGACCCATGGCAGAATTGTGTATAGGCTTACATATTATTATTATAATATATGTTAATTGGGTTAGTACTTTTTAGAGAGGTAAATGGAGGGGGGTTAAGGATTTTCCCATATTTCTCGAAAAATGGTTGATAGGGGTTGACGACGCTGACCTAACCCTAACTTATAGTTTCCTTTAAGTTAGAGACCTATAGTTACGCCTATGTAAAGTGTATGAATATGATAGTCAGTAATTTTACTCGAAATATTATCACTACCGAGACTGTAGGTTCAGGTATAAATTCACTACCTATTAATAATGTGGTATTTAAATTTTCGGCGATGTGTTAAGGTAAACGTTTTTCTAAGTACTTCAAGTGTCAACCACACACTATAGATGCACCATGTCTCGACTCTTGGCGCACCGTGACAAACGGCAACCCCTCCGGGTCCCGAAGGCTGTGCTTGACGTCTAGGAAAGCTTATATGTTTACGCGTCTGTGCCCGGACAGACATTTCTCCAAAATGTGGAGGTCATATTACTTGTACACGATCATTATTTTAATAGATCACAGAACCCTGCAGAGCAGCCGCAACCCTATATTTATTTTTGGACTGAGGAAAGGGTTATAACTGACAATATCTCTCGGTCGTGCGATGCTGTTGGAACCAATCGTATTATATAATCACGTATTTACGTTTGTAGTACTTATATGATTAATATAAATTTATATTTCATACATATTGTTAACTTTGTTAAGCGCAGTGACTATAAATTATAACATTGTACCTACTGTCGATCAAAAAAACTGCTCAGATTTAAACAGGACTACAAACGGGATTTGATATCGACAGTTTTTAAGAAGTTTAAAATAGTCAATTTTCAAAGTGATAGTGTATTTTGTGTGCTTGTCGTGTAACTGTGTGTCGTGTGTGTTTATGAGTAAGTGTTCATAGTTGTGTGTGTAACAGAAGTGTAAAACGTAAAATTAATTGCGGCCCTCTACCACACGTGAAGCACAGTTGATAAAACGCACCACATGATAAATTATGATTATTATTATTATTTTTAAAGTATCAATATCTTGCAGATTGTAGTATGTGAACTATTTATCGGATAAAATGTCTGAAAAGTGAAAACATGTTTAAATACGGTCATAGAGTTAACTTGAAAACGAGTAAGCGACTTATTGCTTAAATTTTAAAATTATCAAAATATCACTGTATATACTATAATATTATAATAACACTAGCTGTCAATGAAACTCGGAGGCTTGTGAGACTCAGCGATGCAGACGACAATGTTGTTGAGATTACTTATAGAACTCACTCCTGTTGACGTCATGGGTGGTTAAAAAACAAAAATTTAGGAAGTGATAAGGATTTTTGATAAGTCTTGGAGGTCTCGTTTTGAGCGTGGGAATGTTTGAAATTCCAGTTTCAGTGTCTAGAAATTTCACTTTTTACCCACGAAAATCGGCAATTGAATAATACGGTTCCCCGTCGCATGTCGGGTGCTTTATCGTATGTAAAAAAATGTAAATTCAAAATCCGCGCTTGAGTGTATATGAAGTCGGTCACCTCAAGTGAAATCCATTAACATTCAAGTCGGCCACCTATAGGTAGGCAATTCGACTTCGTCGGATCGCAGTCAATGTCCTACAACTAATCAGGTAAGCAATCCACCTGCGGTGGAAAACAAATTTGAAAAAAAAAAATAATAGATAATAATAAATAATATCACCTTCTCTGACTTTTGAGGTTCAACCCACCTACGGATCCGACTTTTATAATTTTAATTTTTAACGACTCAGTCTCCTTGGACCGAAATCCACGGGGGGTCTGGACTCTGGAGGTCTCCCCCATCGACGCTCGAAGAGCTAGTTTGGTTTAATAAAATAGTAATAATTAGTAAAAAAAAATATTTCTTAGTGATAAATTTACTTCAATATAGTACAGTTGGTATCGCATTACATATTTTATGAACCTTACATAATTAGTCTAATGGTGATTTGTACTTGCGCCGTACAGTTTTGTTTTGTTCCGCTTCACTGAATCGTATAATGAACGATTTGTTGTCGATGCTCACCCGCCCAGGGTATAATTCTTACAAAAAGTAGTCCTATATAAACAATCTGAAAAAAAACCAATTTGTTAAAAGCGTCATTTATAATAATTTACTGCCGCAGTGCAGCTGTATACGTATGTATATAAATTCCATGCGCCGGACGTAATATCCAATGACAATATGACATACTATTTAACGCAGAAGACTGAAAACTGACTTAAAAATATAATTTTACTTTCGAAGCATCGAGGCCACGATTGTCAAGGAAATAGCGAGAGAGGTGTTGATATATAATCTCATGAAGGAATACTATGTTCACTGTACATTATACAGTGTTAGATAAAAGGATCAAGTGACCTTCTTCTCCGTCTGGCAAACATGGTGAAAATCTCAATGTTTATTATTGCTAGTTGCGTACAAATAGGGGGGAGGGGGATTATTTTAATTTATAATTTGATTTCTTCTTTCCTTACACATTAATTGGGATTCGATATTTCGATGCCGTGGTTTTCTGTCTTTGTTTAACACACGAACGATATTTGATTGTCCGGTCTGAGTGATATTATATCGCACATTAATACTAGTAGAAAATACTGAAATAATAATCTGAAAGGGAAGTCATTTGTATGATTTAATTTGTGAACAGTCTTAAAATCTTAATGCACTTGGTTAGCACTACACCAGCAATCCAAAATTTATTTTTTTTTCAAAAGCTTTCCCGGATACACATTACTGCATTTGTACTCCGATTAACATATTATGTATAATTGAATCCTCCTCCCCCCTCCCAATTAGAAAATGTAATGTACTCCACTGATTATTGTACGAGTAGTACTACTACGATATAGTCGTTATAGTATCTCTATTTTAAAATCAAATGAGCTAATTGCATTTAAGTTTTTTTTTATCGATGTATATAATTTACACAGTGGCAGCTCGCAAGTAAATTCATTGGGGAGACTGAAAATTTAATTTAAAAAAAAAATGAATACAAATAATATAAAAAAAACTTAATTTAATTACTTACACGCTGCTATACAATGTCAAATAGCTAAATTTAATAGTCTAATACGGACGTACGACACGCTGCAGTTTTCGTGTTTACAGAAAAATATGTGACGACCGCAATGCGAACGGCAAAAACTTTGAATGAGTCTAGTCTCAGTGTACTGAATAACATCTATACAATCTATCCCCGTCCTTCGCCTTGTCATGCATATGAAATTTGTATACATAATTGAGTCTTTCGGACGGCAGACTCTCGAACTAGCGACCGTCGTCGTTATCGATATATTTAGCCCTTATTGTTATCGTCGTTATCGATATATTTTATATATTGTATTGTTATTGAATGACACTCATTATTAATGTAAAAATAGAATACAAAATATTATCAATATTTAATATCGAAAACCATAATAATTATTTTCAGAATGGATATAACATAAAAATATTAAATTATAATACAATTTCTTTCAAACTTTTATATTGCGTTCCTACTTTTTATTTTTGTGGGGAGTCGCCGTCTCAAAGACTCCCCTGACGAGCCGCCACTGAATATACATAATATACATAATATACATAGAGCAAAGTCGATGTGGATAACATTAAATAACATAAGCGCCAACGTTGCTAACGAGTCATCATTTCCCGGTGTTTTCAATAATGTGGTTGCTAATAAAGTTTACTCCGCCGTCTAGCAGATGGATGGAAAGACAGCATTTCGCCGTTATCAAACGTTGCCAAAGTTTTTTACTATCGAATTTACTCGCATACACGGAGTACTCTCTCTCTCTTCAATTTACCTAATAACAACGTAGTAATAATAATAGAGCTGTATAGCAAGCGGATAAATGAAAAATCCACACTCAGACATTTCTCCTCCCACTAAGACATTTTCTTCCAATATTTTTTTAAACATTTATTTGAATACGAATTATTTTTTTCCCTACAATGTGCATTCAAATTAAACAATGTAAATTTCAATAAATATAATTATTTATTATTCACAAATTAATAAGTAAAGTTTAATACAAACAGTGAGCATAGTATATCATTAATAAAAATATAGCAACTAAAATATTTTGCAAACCAAATATTTTGATAGCTAATAGTTAAGATAAATATTGTATAAAAATACTATGTTCTGCAAAAAGTCTTTGATTTTGTGATTTTCTCCTCATTCCTTTTCCACTCATTTTAAAGTTATTAAATTTGTGGTAAACAATAAACATACATAATTTTTATTACTTTCTTATTATAATATAATACTGAGGGTAATCTATCTGATTTATCTTATTAAATTTTCCTACATTCATCCTGCATCGAGGAGTCGAAAATAAGTTCGCAGAAATAATATTATGTTTACGAAAATCTAGAAAATAGACGGTATGCACAAAGTGTTAAGCTTTAATAATTTTTGGTAAATACAAAATCTTAAATTGAGGTTTACGACGATTAAGTCGCATTGATCTGCGGCGCTACGATTTAGGTTCTGGTAATAATGTGTAATTGCATCCCTCCACATTTTATAATTTCCTTTTCTATCCCTCCACTTATTTTGAAACACTTTGACCACTGGTTATAATATATTTTTATAGTATACTAATTACTAATATCGTACTATATACGAGTATGTGTATGTGAAGAATAAAACATACATCAGGTCGACTATGACCAAAAACAGATGAAGTGATCTGGCTGTATTAAGTATAGAAGGAGAATTATCTAATAAAATGTTTGATAATGATATTTTATAAGCATTTGCATTGCAAATTATTGCAAAACGTTGGGGCGAAGTGTACAGCCAAAAATATGATAGCTAGAGACTTCAAATTGTCAAAGAATAGGAAGGGGTATATTAATTAATGATTTTTAAGAATTCACATTTTAAAGATTATTTCTCAGGGATTTTGTTTCAGCGAATAGAAATTGAATATATTTTCGTGTATACATATGTAGGTATGTGATTGCCATGGGTTTCAGAAAATAAAATAGTTATTATGATTGGATATAGGTAATCAACTAGTGATCAGACAGCAGTTTAACAAGTTCATAATGTTAGGTCTCCAAAAACGATACTGCTTGCATGAGCCAGTTCAGGCAGACACTGAATTAATGACAAAAAAATTCAATTCGGTTACAATACTCTGTGCAGTTTTATTTTCAACTTTGATTTTACAAGACTCCCCGTAACTAAACCTTCAACTAAACTCTTGTGACGTTCATTACTGGGGGCGTGTAGGGGGGCTTTGCCACTGCTTATTTTGAACTTTGGTCTTTTAGAACTCTAGCCTCTGTCACTGTTTAATCTTAGTTACGCCCATGCGGGGCTACATACCCACGACAAGGGTATAATACATACGCGGCCTATATTAACGGCAGTCGGACCAGCAGGTGCGTATTGCACTCGCGGCGGGCGGCAATGTATACGCACGCCGCCGCCGTGAGACATCAACAAGTCGGGCGGCACAAGCGCACACGCGGCGGTTAAAACGCGGGTCACCATGGTGACCGCGGGCGGACGAGCGGATGGTGGCAGGCGGGCGACATCATTCGCGTACGGGCGGCACGTCGCGTCAGTCGTCGTGTACGTGTACGCGCGCGTGTTTGCCGCTCTACAAACTGCACCGGACCGGTGGTGCGCGCGTGTTGTTGTGTGCGCGTCAATCGTATACTGCATACACACACGCACTTTAATAATAATATACGGTTATAGGTACACCGAACACAGGCTACCCCGAACACCCGCCACCCCAATCACCACCGCCACTACCCCCTCATTCACTCCGCACACGCCGTCATCACCGCCGTCACCACCACCACCACCACCACCACCGACGCCGACGCCACCTCTACCCGCGACGACCGCGGTTTTCGCGACTGAATCGCCGCCGCACCACCTGATGGATCCGCGCCGGACCGTGTAACTGCCGTGGTGCGACACACGACGACCGCGACGACATCGACACCGCGCCGCTCGCGCACCGCTTGCTTAGCCGACACGACCGGCACCCATACGACATTACCGTCGTCGTTGTCGTCGTCGTCGTCGTCGTCGTCGTCGTTGTCGTCGTCGTCGTCCAACCGTCGACTCGCCGGCCGCCACACTTCGTCGCGGTATCATATACCGCGACGGGCGACGACTGCGATCACAGCGTCCCGTTCGAATATCTTCTGGTTTGCGGTTGTCCCACTGCAGGGTGAGTGTTAAAAAAATTGTTCACTGTTATTATGTGTATATAATATTGGTTTCTGTGTTTTCCGCGAGTACACGCTGCAGCAGAAGAGAGAAATGTTTAGAAAAATATTTATTTTTCGCGGCCAGATCGAATCGAACTCACGCGTGGTACAGATAAAATTAGAAAAGATAAAACCGCAGTATATAACGTTGTAGATCGATCGTGCGCGCGGATATCTTCCTGTACGCGGCCTCAGCATGAGCGATAGCGGCAGCGGCGGCGGAACGCGATGCGATGTATCGTGCGACGCGGACGTCGTGTTCGGATGTCGTCGGCGAACTTTAGGCCAGGCCGGAAATTACGTCGTCGTGTGGTTGATAATCGTTATACGTATTACACGGGCTTTATTCACATCAATAATAATAATGTTCTACGGCAAATTTACTTCGTTGCCGGTAATTTCATGTTTTTTTTTTGTCCAGACACTTCGTCCGAAAATTGTGCACTTGTGTGTGTGTGTGTGTGTGTGTGAGAGAGTTTGTGAGTGTGTGTGTGTGGCCGCTATTTTCACCGCTACACGCGACGCCGCCGGGCAGCTGGGCCAACGCGCATCACGCCGCGGCATAATATTATAAAAATAAAATCGCGGGACGTCACGCGCGTCAACACCGCCAAAACTCCGTCGTGACAGACGACGAGGCGGATGCTGGGCAGTGGGCACTGGGCATATACATGCGCTCACGCGCGCGCGCACACACACACACACACACACACACACACACACACACACACACACACACACACACACACACAAGCACACACACACACATGTACACACGATATGATATAGGTAGTGGTCGCCTTCGGTGATACTGTTCAAGTCGTCTGTTTTGAACGGTCTACAGAGCGATTCACCAAGCATGCAATAGAACATTTAAATATATAGTCAAGGACTATATTATTATCAAATACTTAGATTTCTCGTGCCATTTAACTATTTAAGGAGCGTCCTGTGGTGGTATCAACTTCTTTCTTTCAAACGACAATCTCCACTTTTATTTCCAGAAATTGTTGATCAGATGGCTTTTTTGATAATTTTGACACGCTGAAGATTTGGGGTGTTAATGATTTGAATACATTTTTATGATTATAATTTCTAAAAAATATTCGGGTATAATAATAATACACAAAAACTTTTTGAGGACTATTACCTTTAGTTTAAACATTTTAATATCTAAATCATCATGTTCAAAAGTCAACCGATTTACTATTTGCTGGAAAAAAGGTCGAAAGAAGAAATAAAAATAAAAAATAAAAAAAAGAAGTTTGTATCTTCACAGGATACTTAGAATACTTCTTAAATGACACAATAATTCTAAGTGTTTGAAAATATGGTCTTCACCTAAAAAGAACTAACTATTCCAAAAATCAGAATTCGAATAAATTCATGCGGCTGAGCATGCTGGGTGATTCAGCCTGTATACGATTGTGGATTATATATAGTATAAAGTATACAATTATCGTCGTTATTAATATTTTCAAACGTCTTAACTCAGTGCTTTTCAACCAGCGTGCACCGAGCTTAGGATCACCAGGAACTGTTAAATCTTCTTTAAATATGGAAGCGACCGAAAACGTTAAATCACTCGTGCTTAACTTTGAACGATTATCGTTGTGCGTCGTGATTCCAATGAGACGCATCTTTTATCACTAGATTTTAACGAGATGCGCAATAATTGGATCGTTTATTGGATATTCTATTTATAGTTTCAAAGGCACCGTATCCGTGCTCCGTGTAATCCGCTTGGTTAACTCTTTATAATCATACAGCGTATAACAAATAGTTGAAAAGTGTATTAAACTACTTCACCGTATGGTATGGGGGGTTATAAATGACTATGGTGAAATCGTTTTACCCAAACAATGTTATTGGTGTCAATAACAATAGAAAATCCTGATCGCGAACCACACGGTTACACGGAATACGGTTATCTAATGTGTATAAATGTACCGTGTGTAGTATTTACTCGTATTGTAAATAATCAGTCGGTGACAAATTATTCAGATAAATACCTCACTTGGTACAGTTCGGGTATGTAATGAACGTTGTACATCGCGCGTGTCTGTGAGGCTTGGTGTGCAGTGAAAATGTTGTGAAAGATAAAATGTGCCAAATTTCCAGAAACGTTGAAAATCCATGACGACCCGTGTACCTCCACACTGTCATATTTTCACCGGGAAGGAAAATAACGAGTCCGTTACAATCGTTAATGCTACACTTGTACCTACACAACGTATCATTACTATTTATTTTAACCCAGGGGCTACTGACGGTTCGAATTTACCCATTTTAGCTCCCTTGAAAGAATTAAGCCCAAAAAAATGAACTGTAATACCGTAGTTTCACTAATTTGCAAAATTCATATAACTAGCGTGGACGACGGCTTATTTATGAATTTTGGATGTCAATTTGTTCAGCCCTCGGAACTCATTACAAATTATTTCATAAATTATGTAAATTATAAAAAAGGAACACCAAATAGCAACGAAAAATATGTATTTACTCTAGAATATGTTAACTCTAATAAATAACGGTTAAACTCACGACTTAAACAGTTAAAACCATTGCTAATAAGTATAATATTATTATGCATAATGCATATAATACAATTATTGTTTTTATTTGTTCAATTTTTTATTTTTATTATGACTTAGCTTTATTATGGGTTTTCTGTTAAAACATGTTTTCATCGTACCACTGGACTTCAAAGTTTCAGCATTTATTTAAGATAGCAAATTGGATCAAAAGCTTTAACTCCACAATTTCTCTTTAGTAAATAACAGAAAATATAATAGAGTTAACGAGTTCCTTTTATAATCATGTTTAATACAATTACTTGAATTGTTGATTAATCAAATTAATACTCAAAAGCCTTCGAAATAAATTAATTTAAAGAACCGTTTGTCAAAAAAAAGAGATAACATCATGTATTTTTGTAATCTATTACAATCTATCATATATACCTATATTAGGATTTCTGTGTAATGTATATAATATTGTATAATTTTATAATACGTCCTATAAAATTTAATAAGACTTCGTAATTTTAAATTTAATAGAAGTCTAAAAAGTTGGAATTTGTAAATAAAGAGAAATGGGTATTACATTTTTCTGCAAAAAAAAAAAATCTTTTTAAGTATTTTTATGCTGCACATCACATTTTCATTTTTACTTTTAAAAATAAATGAAAACTGAATATTTTTACTGTAAAATTACTCATTTTATTAATTAGTTCAATTGTTTTGTTTTTGTTTTGTGTTGACTATTAAGCGGTTTGTAATTATTGCGATGACACAATGAGTATATAAAATGTTTTAGAACCAAAGTATTGATAATATCAAGATCATCTTTGTTCCACCAAATGCTAAATTATTATAGGTATTAAGAGAAGAACAGAAACAAATTAAAATCATAAATAAACCATTTCCGATCAACCTATTCGTATTGAACAACAGTTGTCTTCTCAAAACCGATCTAACAACCTCCAGTTTTTATTATTATAACTATAATTATTTTCGTGACATATACTCTCATAAAAAATATATGCATAAATGTTTTCAAATCTCAAACGCTGATGTATCATTTAAACCGTTGTGAATCATCGGCAACGTGCCGGTGTGACCTGCCAACGTTTTACACTGACGACGATTATTTTCAATTTTACTGTTATTAATACGTTTGATGTATTTAATTACTTAAATACTGATATTGTAGAATTATCGTGCAGGTTTTTGGTCGCGAGTGGTACCTATACAGCCGTTTGACGCCGGGTAAATATTTCAGTAAAAATAGTCTACTGAGGTTGTTTAGTTTAATTGAAGGGGTTAAGGTTAGTTGGAGGGTGCCAATGCGGAAATGTCCCTTTGACCAATTTTGTGGACATAAATATATAAATATATAATATAATATTATATAATATATTACGCGATAAAAAATTATAACCAATAGTAATGATATCGTAGTGATAAACATTGTAAACTTGATTTAGTCCCGGTTAGTGTTTCATGCTGTGTGGATGGGTTCGGAAGGAGTTTAGCTTCAGTCGGTAGAGTTATCTCGTCAGCGATGTAATTAGTATATTATGTAATGGCTCTAAAAAAGGGTTTATTTTGAAATTTTCTTGTTTTAATATTAACCTCTGAAATCCAGACCCTGATTACATAATTGAAGTATAATATAAATGCGTATTTTATTATTAAAAACATAATATATTAGGTACCTATATAATATATTTTTAATTAATCAAGTTTTTATTTTTTGTTGCTTATCACTTTAAAATATTACAATATTACTATCTAACTACATATTATATGTAAAACTAAACAATGTATTTTGATGTCATATTAACATTTGTCGGTGCCGTTTTCAAAAATACTATAAAACGTAAAAACGACAGGTTTCACAAGTTTCAACAATGCTTAAATAAATAGAGATAATAATATAAAACATAGAACCATTACATTTCTATTAGTGGAAACTATAAATCGTTGTTGAACTATGTGAGCAATCACATATATATTTATTGCAAGGTAACAGTCGTTAGCCTGTTGATTCGCCACGGTTTTTGCATTCTGAATAATTATCAACATTTTCAACGTCAAAATAATATTTTTCGCTTGTGATTTATTTTTATGATTATGTATTAGATGACTGTATTGGCAAATATATATTTATATATAAATATATGTTTATCTGAATTTGTACATTTATTATTTTTAATTATTTCGATGGTAATTTATGAGTGAAGCAAAATACGTTTTCACATTTTACAATGCATTCGAAATAACAATTTCTTAAGACATAAACAGTAATCGTCCTAATAAGTTAAAAAACATAAAAATAATACCTTAATATATACAACGTATTATTATATTCTATATTTTCACAAAATAGTAGTTTGTATTACGTTTTGTTTTATAATTAGCGCGCAGGTTTTTAATGGATCAAATATTCAAATATATTTTTAGTGCACTCAAAGAATTTGCATAGTACCTACAGGCTACAACTTGGTACATTCGTGTAAAATGATGTTTAATAATTAAACAGCTTATTACGTTTTTCCATCTATAAGACGAACTGTGAACTACACAAGACGTATGTTATTATAAAGTTACAGTATCCAGCCTGTAGAATATTTCATTTTTGTAGAGTTCAATTTTCTTGTCGAAGAATAAATCTATTTTCATAACTTCTAATCGATTGAATAATACTGTAATAATAGGTTATCAATTTTCAAGCATTAAGTTTAAAAATGGCGGCACTATAGTTCAGTTCAAAATGAACAAGTTTTACTATAGATTTAAGACAAAACCGCGTACTTGAATGTATATTTACGATGTGTATCTAATTGTCTATCCGAGAAGGATTAATGCAGTACGCTGTTGTTTACCAGAAAATGTTACTTATGGAATTTTTACGTCAAAGGAATAAATAAGATACAACATAATGTATTGTGATTTGTTGAGGGTTTATCTGGTCTTAGACAACTTCAGTGTTCCACATTGTAGTGCAAATGCTGAAATAAAACCAGCAACATTGGTCAAATAAAAATAAAATTACACTTAGTATCTCTGCTTGTTTACGTGTAAGGAGACTAGTAAATTTAAAATTGAAATACAGCCATCCTATAGCAAATGTATGGCTCAAGTTAAATGTATCCGTAATGAAAATTGGAAGGTTATAATTACATTTTGTTTAGTATATTTTTCGTCAACAATTAGGTTTTTATTATAAAACGGGTTTCCAAGATAAATATCTATGTTTATTTTTTCCTTTGCAGAAAACTAGAGTCTTGAAGTATTATTGATTTTCCAATGCATACTGTAACATCACAACTTTTGTGGTCCTTTTGTTTAAATGATAAATGATAAACTTATACTTGAAATGGGTGTTATTCAATTGTAAAAATTACATTCTATATAAATTAGAATATTAAAAATAAAATGAATCTATAAGCTTAACTTTATTTTAAAAACAATTTCTCTTTAGTTGAAATATCAGCATAGTAATGTCTTACACATTATAATGCACATTCGTATACGGAAAAATAAGAATTATTATTAAATTATTCTGAAACAAAATTGGAAATTATGGAAATATTACCCAGAGGAACGGAATATCAACATTTAAATATCTGAGAGATATAAATGTCATTATTTGCGCAATTTACTTGTGACAAATGACTAGGTACTTTTTAAAAATTTTAACGCTAAATTTGTAAAATACTTGAATTTAAGTATTATTTATTCGAGGTAGGTATTGTGATATTATGAATAACTGTAAGGATATTTAGGAGCTAGTTTATTACCAACATTATTATTTCAAAAAAGAAGAAGGAAGGTACATTTTTATACATTTAAAATTTTAAAAGTGTACATAATTAGAAGTTATTTATCCCTCTAAAATCTAAATATTGGAGTGATAAATATCTTAGTATTCGTATAATTATATATCTTGAGGATTTCAATAACAGAATATGTGATATGAGTATATCTACACCCCAAGTGAGTAGATATCCACCTAACCTTATTTTAATTTAATGATTCTTGGGAACCGTGGCCATTGGATTTTTAATTACAACCAAAATAATTATAACATCATTTAAAATATAATTTGATTTACATTATGTATGGTTGCCTCCGTCTTATATAACTTTGGAGTAAGTTGGATATTCTAATAAATCAACGATTTGGTGTTGATTAGAACGGTTTGCTGGAAATCATAGTGTGGCATTTAGTTGAAAGATGTTGAACGGTTAGATGTGTTGAATGGCAGACGTAGATTGGGGTTTTTCATCCCTTTTCATGAGTTGTGGCCGCATATCCATGTGGAGCCTGTTGATGGAATTTTCAATTTTCCTAGAGATGCTCAGTGAGAACGGCCTTGAATTAGTGGTACTCATAATTTAATTTCGTTTGTATGTTTTTAGAATTCGTACCTCATTATAGCTGAGGGCTCCATGTGAAATATTGTTCTATGTGTACACTTTTAATTTTCTATTCATTAATAAATTATTATTTTTGGTTTGTTTTTTCAATAAAAAAAAAAAATGAACTGAATAATTTATCTATACGGACTTAGTACTTTAAAAACAAAAATGGATATCAAAATGCACACATTAGCAGAAATAAATTCAATACTTAGTATGAAAATATAATTTGAGGTATTGGTAGTGTATCGGTTAATATCTGCAGTATTTATTAATATATACAGATGACTAATTCATTATTTTCGTGTCCATTATTGTTGTTTATATATTTTATGGAGTAAAAAAACCCAACGTTCGCAGTAAATTTTAATATATAGTCAATTCCTTCCGGTTCAATGTCGAAGGATCAGTTTATTTAATTACATGCAAATTTTTTCACTCACGACATTATTAAATTTCATTTAAAAAGAAATCCAACCCACGTTTGAAAATGCTTACATAATAAACTATTTTTGACGTAATTTGAATTATTAAAAAAAGATAATAACAGGGCAAAGAAGCTTCTAAAAATTAATTGCTTAACCCTCACTGTAATAATAACTTGTTAAAAAAAAAATGCTTAAAAGACTACACGATTTTGTATAATTTATTTACTTAAAAATGTAAAATGTAATCTGCACAGTTTTATTCATTCAAAAGACATATATTATGTTTACTTTAACATTTTTGTTGCGATTTCTTAAATATATATTTGTTTTGTTTATGTTATCAAATGTAGGTTACCTACTTGCATTTAATAATTTTTTGTAAGATATAATTTATTACAATCGATTTCAACTGTTTAAAATTAAACCAAACCATTGAAATACCAAATAAATTATGTGAATCTACGTTCAATAAAGTTGCATACACGAGTCATATGATAAATATACGATTTACTTAACACTATTAAATAAATATAAAAATCTGTCCGACAAAAACAATTGAAATATTTATTAAATGGGTATTAAGTGTTTTTTTGATGTGATATAGGTATACAAATTAAAATAAAGTAATAATATATTATAATATATCATATTTTTCACATTAATTAATTGTCTAGAAATGATTTATCATGTTTTAAAATGTAGTCATCGTAATGAACACTATTGGATCAGATTGATGTAATTTGATGAATGTCTATCCATTCATAAAAGCAAATGAAATTAACATACATAATATTGTAGATGTTAAGTTTTTATGAGGTCAATATTGTGGTTTATTTATTTATTTTTTGAACCATAAATGTATAAGTAACCCACATATTTGTCACTAAAAATAAAGATTAAAATTGATATTTTATATACATTACAATTTCATACAATATACCGGTATCATATTATAAGAGGGGAGTTATTTTATTTTATGGTTCCAATATTTCTCTAGTACATACAACTTGGATCAAATCCAACATTTGATGAATTTGCTTACGTTTTATTGAGCATCTAATAACAATATACCACATGCAATAATAAAAACATTTTACCCATGCATATACGAACATGATTAATGATAAATTTATAAGATGTTTTCTTGATAAGAAATCGTTGCAATAAAAGTATAATATGTATTTTTTATTTCTTTTACTGTAATCACCTTTTTTAAACACTTTTTTTCCGCCATCAAATACTTAATTGAGAATTACCTTATAAATACTGTTCAGACCCACTCTACATTAATTACTATACCTAATGTTATAATACATTCGTGGAAAACGATGCATGAAAGTCAATTTATTTGTACAAGCTTGTTTCCTAGGTACGAACTAACACAACTCCGACTGAAGTTGTTGGAACACCAACAAACAATTGTTGTTTTAGTTAGTTTTAAACATATGGCATCCTAATACAGTATGAGATGCTAGAGATTTCAAAAATGTTAAAGAGCATTATGACGTATACGACGTATTATTATTTTAAGTAGGTACCTAGGTAATATTCAAATTATATCGTACACTACACGGTTTCTAAATTCAAAATTTTTTTTGTAAGAAATGTATTGTATACGATACAATATTGTCATCCACTTGAAAACATTATTGTTGTATATTCTAACGCGTCCTCGACGGGATCGTCGGCTCGATAAATCGAAATGAATAATTTTCCCTCCGTAGGCAGGGCGTCATGTATTTCGCAATATTCTGTTGAATATCCAGACTTTTGTACACAATAATGTAAAAAATTCGCGTGTAATATCATTATGATATATTTTGTATGTAGGGCGGCGGTCCAAACCGTTGCGGCGGCGAAAAAAGGTCGTCAATCTGGCCGACAATCAAATAATGATTGTCCACTACAAGCGGCCTGGCCATTACGCGTAGGCCCGTTACACGCTCTGCCTTCGCGTCTTGTGTCGCACACCTCAGTCCTCGGCGGCGACGTTATGGACCGGCGCCCAAAAATGTTAAGCAAATTATCATATTTGCGCAATTGAATACAATCGCTATACGTTTTGTAATTAGGTTTATATGTTCTGATTTTTATTTTTAGACCGACTCCGCCGCGGATACTACTGTCTACTACTACTACGACGACGACGACGATAATAATGATATGATAATCGCGTAGGTAGTTACACCTTATACGACTGTCGGTTAATAAAACAATAATGTCGCATAAGCCTCCGTGCAATCCAATCTGCTGCAGTGCATCACGAGCGACGACGGTTGCCGAAGACCTGACCGAGACGCCCGATACGGTGTCGCGGTTAATGTTTTACGGTTGTTACCGCGGTGACCGACGCGCGCATTATAATACACTGCAGTATATAGATATTTGGTGGAAAATTATTAAGCTAGTGTTTGGATTGCCCGAATGAATGACGAATTAAACGAGGACGATTTAAAAATAAATTTCTATTAATATTCTATTTCAGCTTGCCCCATTAAATTGGAGGTATTCCTATACAGGCTGTTGTGTCTAACTTATAAAACGTAACGAATCGCACGCTTTTGAGGCCGTATCCACGTCGGAGCATACCAACTCGGAGACATCGGGACATCGTCTGTACCGATATTTAATAGTTTTAATACTATACAAGTAGGAATTTCATTTCGATTAAAATTAATTATTTTTCGCGGAAAGGTTGGAAAAAACCGTTTCATAACACGGCTATAGAATTTAATACCGACGGGCAAACGAAACCAATCGGAGTAGAAGACGCGAACATTTTAAATATAAGACAATTTTTCAGACTAGACGGAATGGCGATTAGCGAGAATGATGCAAGACTATAAACAATATTATTATAACATTAAACCAACTGTATAGCAGTAAAACGGTGGTTCAGAGCTGACACGATAGTTATGTTACAGTTTTTTTTCAAAGACATTGTAATAAATCAAATAGACTCTAAACGAAAAAAAACAACATTTAATGTAAATAACATAAGATGCGTACAATAATGCCAATGTAGTACAGTGTTTGACACTGTGGGGAGAGCTTTTGATAGGTCGCAAACAACCTCGATTTTAGGAGTCATTTTTTTTTACTCATAATCTAGGATCACTGTTCTCACAGATTTTGTATTAATTGAGAATAAATAAAACCAGTGAAATGTCTAAAAACAATTTTTTTTATTTTCGAATTACAGTCGTTTAAAACCTTTAACTATTTGAAACAGTTTTATATTATATGCATAATTTCTTATAGTTAACGATAATCGAAATCGATTTTTGAGCTTAAAATTTCCTTTGCAAGTTTTGGAATTTTGCGATGGGTTGTTCTGAATTTTATAATAATACTCACGCTGTTACTTGAAACACTATTTTTACTCTACATTAAAAAATGTTTTTAGTAAAAATTATGAGAATGGAAAACATCTCTGTCGTCGTGGACCTCTAACATTATAGTTCATAAGATGAGTGAAAGCAGTACATTTTAATTTTAACTGATAAGGAATATAAACTATAAAGTGACGAATACAGTTTTACTTTTATAATAAACCTTAAAATTTAAGTTAAGTTTAAATATTTAAAAACATGAAATATTCTTATTAGCCTCTCAACTACGCAACAAGTCATGTGAAAAAAATTAATCAAATTATTCGGGATTCTAGATCCATGTTTAAAGTTTAGATGAGCGGAGTGGTGTGGCACAGTGGTACTCAAAACATTTAACTCCACTACTCAGTTTATTTAAACTCTAAATACTTATAAGTTGTAACTAATTAACAATTAGTTTGAATTTAAATTTGTATACATCAAAATATTTCGCTTTCGAAAAGGAAATTATTAATTCATATTTTCGTTCAAAAAAAGTAAGAAACTTAAAAAATTACAACGATAAAAATTTTCAAAATTAAATTTTTTGTTTATGACCCTCAATCAAAAACATTCATAGTTTTCATAATAATTGTGTATTACGTTAATAAATCACCTCTCAGTGAATAATATAATCTATACGATTATTTATAAATATGATTGTATAAATTATGAAACTAAACATTCAATATGACAATAAACACACTCAATGGGGTTAAATAAGAAACGAGGAACAAAGACCAGTGGTTGTAATGTAAAATAAATGTGTGAAATATTATAACATAGGAATTTAAGATTATAATATCCACAATGTAATCTAAAATTTATTTTGTCTGGTCTTTGATACCTAAAAGTAATTCTTCCAAAATGTCTTTAAAGGAACAGACGCATTTGAAGTCTTTAATTTCCTGTTTTAAAAGTATGAATTGGGGATTTTTCATCACTTGTAATCCTGCTTTCATGAACACCGTTGTCTTATTATTTAGGTGTATTGATTTGTCATTTGCTGTATTTACAGTTATCTCGTTGAACTTTTTTCAATGTTGTTAGTTATCAGATTGAAAATTTTGAACAGTGAAATGTAATGAAATAAGATATTATGATAATGTTAAAAAGCTTGAAAACAAATTGTTTGAGCAGTACATAATATGGTTTTGGCGTGCATAATTATCAGCGTTCTTATTGTAATTTGTAGACGATAACTACTTAGAACAGAAATACGTATAATGTGTACCGAGTTTTAAAGTATTGTTGAGAAATCGCATTATGCAAAGTTCGTTCGAGAGAAGTAGAATCGATGTTAAGAAATGTTTACTGGGAGAAGGTATTTGTGACTACCATTAATTGGCTAAGAAACCATGGAAATGCAATGATTATTATTAATTAATATATTATTAGTTACATTTGACGAGAAAAAGAAAATGTAGGTAATCTTGTTCTACGACGGCTTTGTTATTTCATCAAACTAAACTCAGTTTACTTCACCAGGAATAATAATATAATGTATTCGTACAAAATAGCTAGTTTCAGTTTGTAAAACTAATGAGGATTAGATAATACTTTTGTAGTACAAAGTTTATTTCAATGGTGTGTAAAGCAACTAATTTAATTAAGCAAAGTTATTTACTTATGTAGATTATTTAATACTCTGTTTTAACCAATGTGAAAATAAAATTGTAAATTGTAAATTGCATATACGAAAAAAAAATATTAGGTACATTGGTTTGTGCAGAGTATAGATACAAAAAAAAAACAAGATAATAAAACAGTGTGAAATTGTATTGTATTGTTAAAATAATACAATTTTTATTCATGGGTCGAATGTTAACACTATACATTTATAATTTTTAATCAATTCGTATGAATTAAAAATTTATAAATATTTCAATCGAATTTTAGAGTAATCCATTAGTAGTATTAATCACAATATGCATGCTTTTTATCAACTATACTACGATTTCGTATAAATAAGGATCAATTTGAGAAATTATTGGCTTGAAATATATTTTCCAAAAACGTTAGCTAATGAATTATTATTAAACAGTTTAAATATAATACGAGCGTAGATGCGTAGTCCCAATTAAATACATATAAATGCAATTAATTATATAAATTTAATTATACAAACTTTGCTAAAATTAGTTTGATTAAGCGAGATGTACGAAAATAATATTAAAAAAAATCTTAAATCAACAATTGTCTTATTGAAATTCGATAATTTGGGCTATATTGTTGATGATTATTTAGAATATATTAAGTAATGTTTTGTTTAAGCACATGTATTACTACTATTATTATTAAAACAATCATGAATAAAATAAATATTTAATTTACCATAAACTAATAGGAATATTGACAAAGTAACACTATTGTAGCTTAATACATAATATATCATTCAGAAAGAATTATTTAGACACTAAAAGCAATCATTATAAATTGGTAACGACTATTAAAAAGCTATTTGAATAATTAAAGACGAATTTTATTATTGAATCGGGTACTACAAATGTTTCAACTGATTGAACATGTCAAAACTCTTCTATAGTGCCCAACCAAACGTGATATTTGTGAAAAATAAGTTTTTTTAAAATAAAAAAATCGTTATAGTTTTATTTTGCAAGTCCGAGTAAAATAGTTTAGTTTACAAATAATTTTGTTTCGTTTCATATTATTATCGATCAAGTTAGTTTAGGTTATTTTTTTCGTATAAATATGATATTATATTACAGTAAGTTATTCATTCATATAAATTGTATACATTTAGGCTGACCCTACCCAGTCCAACCAGTGTTTAATGTATTAAATACACATTATAAATTGTAATATAAACAACACAATGTATTTTCACTTAATTTGACTAAATATTTATCACTTTTCACTTGAGTAGATATTTTGTTATAATTTTGAATACAAACAAATAACTGTTAACTGTTTACATTTTGCAGCATGCCTACCTACGTTCAAAAAATGTGTTTAGCATAAAAAAATGCAAAGTTTTTTAAGCTATAGTCAATATAATATAGTAGATATTTTTGGTGTTTGCGGTAATACATATGTAATATAATTAGTGTATGGCTTTTAATTATATAAATTGATTAATTGCAATTATAATGGAGCGTATATGGAAACAATAAAATAACAAATAATAATTGTGAATATTAAGCATAATTAGATTTTCAATAAATTACGTGAATTAATTTATAGTATAGGTCGTCTGGTGAAATAACATACTATAATTAATTATCGTTTAAATTTATAGCTAGGTAACTTACAAGCATTTGTATAATTTTGAATTTACCTCGATCGGCGCAAAAAATTAAGCTCCAACTTTCATTAGTTTGAAAATATTGAAAAAACAATAGTTTTTTTCGATGCTGGTTGTAATTAATATTGTTGTTAAATATACAATGTGCTAAAGTTTCTGGGAAAGTTGTGAAATTTTTTTTAAAATTAATTGTTTGATAAATATCAAACCCATGCTTGACCTAATAAAAGTTAAGGATACCACATTATGTGCCATATGTGTAAAAACTAGAATTTATATTTTATTCTGCTGTGTAAGCAGAAATTAATGCATTGAAAAGTAAGACTATTCAATCTAGGAAGATAGCTTGCACTTGAAAAATCAAACGTTTACCATTCTACAGAGAAACTCAAAGATTAAATGTATATGATTTATATTTACACTTTAGTCAAAAGTACTTAAGGCTTAATTCATCTTCATGAATCGAAAAAAAAGATTGCTGATTTAGCAAATGCAGATAATGCCTTTGAGTGCGTGCACGTCAGTCTGTAATGCACCAAAGCAACGGATTTAAATAAAAAGTATAATTTTTTTAGAAGTGAATAATATTTATAATATATTTTTAACGGTGACGTGTATTTTGATTCTCGAATTTGAAATCAACTTAAAATACATAAAATGTCGTTAAATCATTTGCAGAGATTAACAGTTGCTATAAGTGGCCAAGATCGAAGATAAGATTTATTAATAATATATATATAATATATTTACGTCGTTTCTCATTCAACTCCATAGAAACGAATTATTATATTTGTATATTTATAAAAATGTTTGGCCAGGTTAAATATTATTATGGACTAGGTATCTTTATAACTCGAGGTCGAATCGGGAAATCGGGTTTTCATTAGTATAGGTATACGATTTAAAACACGAGTTAGTCTTAAATAAAAAAACATATATTATTTTGTTCAATTTAAAAGACCACTATCTCGTTCTAACCTATAAAATCATAATAAGTACTCGCGTATAGAAATAATTTTTTTGGCTGATATGAGATTAAACTCGTATCATACTTTTTGTCGTAACAATAGAACAATATAAAATATATTGAATGAAATCTATAGATTTTTTAACTGAAAAACGCTGACGTTCAAGATTTGTTCAAGATCCGTTCAAGTGTCATTTGAACAATTTAAAATTAATATTAAATATTAATAATAATGAAAGTTCGGAATATTTAAACTATTGTTTGGTTTGTGGATAACCACTAAAGAAAAATAATAGGTATAGTCTATACCAGGGGTCACCAATTAATACTTTCCGTGGGTCACATTAAGAATTCGGAAAATTCTCGTGGGCCATAAAAATTCAGAGTAAATAATATTTATTATAATATGCCGATTGGCCAAAACTAATGTACAAAGATAAGAAATTATCGGTTTCTTTTCTCCTTGTCTGCGGGCCTGTTATAATTCATGCATCACGGGCCGGATGTGGCCCGCGGGCCGCCATTTGGTGATCTCTGGTCTATACAATTAATCAATATCCGAAATAATATTTTTAATTTATAAAGCATGTCCCAAAGTATATCTTTGGACATTTAATTGTTTTCACTTAAATTATTTATTTGTATTTAAACTTAAATAATATAATGCAAACTTTTTTTAACACTAATATAATAATGATTTTTAAACTTTCAACAAATCTTTAAACAATATTATAATAGTATGACCAAAATTCAAACTTCAAAACTTTAAAAAACGAACAAGCGATATCTCATTTGTTCAATGATACGTTACTTTCAAGATTCTTAATGCAGTGGAAGTATTATGATGGTTTTCGAATTATGTTTTTTTCTTCTGATAACTCTTTTTAAGCCATTAGTAAAGTTAGTGCTCGAAAAGCTTCATTTATTTATTTTGTCAGTTTTACACGAATCGTACTATTGGAATCGCTAAACATTACTCAGCTCAGCGTATTGTAACGTCTTAAGATACGATCGTATTATATTTGTTTTCAAGTTGATACGATGAGATACGATATGTCCCCATGACGCCTCGACCCGCAAAACAGTATCGTAAAAAATAATACAATTTTATTTGAATGAAAATATATTATGTAGCTGGTGAAATTGAATTTATTGAAATGAATCAAAAATTGTTTTTATGTAATAACCTAGCTATATATCATCCGGTATAGATACAACAAATAACACTGTTGTGATCTAAATATGTTTCTAGTTTCAAAGTCTTTCGTTCATATTATGTTCGATTCACGTAATTATAACATAACTTATACTAGAATTACTTGAATTTATGTGTGTATGAACAATTTTGTAGGCATACAACGAAAATGGTTCAGAATAAATCGTGAGAGAGAGGTCAGTATACAATAATATTAAATTATACACTCTTTACTGTATAATTTCATTTTGAAGGAGCACAACAATGAGTACCAAATCCCTTGTCGTTTTTGACAATTGTTGCTTACAAGAGTAAAACTCGGGTCAGGTGGACACTGTCTGCTTCAATTTATCAGACACCGTAGTACAACGTAGCACGTGAACTACAATTTATATTGTATAGGTAATATAAATAAAACAGAAAGAATTGTACACCCGAAATCATTTTTTTTTGTGCGCCAAATTTAAATACCTAATAGACCCATCCACACATTTTCGATCGATTGTAATATCAGTATATCACCGTATATTAACATGCGTCTATTTGAAGTATTTTTTTTATCACTGTTTCTTGTGCACGGTTAATTTAAATATTTCGCATTTGCTCTTGCAGCGTTTAATAAAAATGCGTACTTTGAACCCCTAAGCTATCGAAAATAATAATTTACACTGTGATGGTGGTTTTTTTTATGAAATGTTCAATAATAATAAGACGCCTGAATATCAAAATTATATTCCTACGAGAAAAAATGACTTGTTCAAAATTATTATATTTTTTGATAATATGCGGTCGTCAAAATAGTATAGCTGGCGTAACAAAAAATTGCGAAAAATCAAAATTTGAAAAATGTCATCGTGACGTATGCAATTAGGGAAGGAACAAAAAAAAAATCACGCTGTGTCATGTGTGTGTAAAACGTTAAGCCTCGACCGCGATTTCTACGCATACATATTGACACGCGTGTGCATCGGGCCGACCGTAATAATCGGCTTATACTTCCGTTTTAAATGTTACGATCAACCGTATTTCCGACGTGTACAATATGAGACATATACATAATGCTATTAATGTAATAAATCATATTGTATTATACATTATAGCCGTGTCGTGCCGTGTCTTAAGACAGCCGGCTGGGTACGACCACCATCGTCCCCATGTCTCCTGAAATCTTCTCGATTCTCGATGGCAATGATTGTCGTCGATTGTTCCGGAAGTCGAGTGTGCACATATATTTTTGAATAGAGATGAGAGGGGTAATCGCCGCCCAGCAACCGGCGACCGTCGCGTCTAATTAACTCACGACTGTACCTACGTCATATAAACAGTATACATATATTATTATGTAAAGCATTATGTAATATTATAATGTGTATTATTATTATATACATGGGTAGATATTACTGCAGCTGTTCGTATGCTGTTGTATGCGTAGGTATTGTACACCTACGTATATTATGCGATTTTACGGAAATACAGCGTAGTATAATGTTACGACTATTATTAATATTATTATCATCATCGTCATCATCATCATCATCATCATCATCATCATCATTATAATATTGACCGAGTAAACAACGAGAAATGAAAATCGGCGGCGGCGGCGGCGGCGGCGGCGGCGGCGTAGCGCGAGCACAAAAGACGATATAGGAATGCGAAACGGAAAATGATTAATGCAAACGGTCCCGTTATAACATTTGTCATATAATAATAATAATAATAATAATAAATATATTATCTATATATTTATACATGTATATATGTGCTCGCCGACGTATATAATATATGCAAACGGGTTGCGATGAGTTTAGTGCAGCAAAAAGGGGTAGGATGATACCATTATAATGTGCGTGCGTGTACGTATACATCATGTTATCCAGCACACAAAGGCTTCTCTAACGTCACCGCCTCAAGGACACGAAAAATCCTTTACCGTGGTCGCCGAGCACATTACCGACAGACAGACATCGGCCACCGTCTTCAGCGTTCCCCTAAATTGTTTTTCGTATCGGATATTTTATTATATATTATGCGTATATCGTCGTGTACATATGGATACGCGTATTATATACGCACCATGTACACTCTCGGACCCGAAAAATTCCACGTTGTGTGTATATAGTGTTGTAGCAGTAAACGTTATGTTTTTATTGCTGTTTTTTCTTTCTCGTACGTCCCCCGCGGATACGGTCGAGGAAAAAAAAAGATAACGTCAATCTCACGTGAACCACCACATATTGTATACAGAAATTGTTTCTTCCTTTTTCTTCATATTATTACCCTCCGTTACTTCTCTCTCCTCGCCCTGTATACCTACCCACCCCTAATATCATTCTACCCTTAGCTCCCGTTTTTATTCGCCTGAATACGATTCGGTCATCGTTATGATGTACCTAGCATACATATATATTATACTACTATAATAGCTGCGCACACTTGAACGCCGCGCCGGCGTATGCGTGGAAAAAAATAATAAAAATCGCTTAGGTCGAACAAAACCCACGACTATGATACTTTGTTGAATGTATATGCAGGAACTTGGGGGGAAAAAATTAAAGGATCCTCAAGGACGGGTATTCTGCCAAAATTAATTGAAAATCCTAAAAACAACAAGTCTTATTATTTATAACTACTATAACGTCACATAATTATTGTATACGGCCGTTATGTTACGTATTCATATGACGTCCAAGCCCATTACGATGTCTTTAAACGATAATTATTCGTAAATAAATATTATATATTTATATTAAATGAGCGGAATGTATAAAAAATAAAGTTTCCCCCACCATCGAGAACATCAACAATATAATATGTATATATTATTATATTCCGTTATAAAAGCCGTTTTGAGGGCGTAAAGGCAATCAGAATGGTAATTTCGTACAACTTAACTTAATCCCTCTGGTTTTGTGCCGACAGTTGTTGTTATACTCCGACATGCACCAAATGGCTTTCCTCTCTAATTAAGTCCAACTACCGTACTTTCGCACGTATGCATGTGTAAATATGTGCAAATATGGGAACATGTTACCTACACGTGGTTGTATTTATGGCCTTGGATAATAAGAGGATATATTAATTTGCATGAATCATGTTTACCGTGGCTTGTAAATTTCCCGCAATTTACTCTTTTACAGTTGCAGGCTGTGAAAAATAAAAATCTTTAACGACATTCTTTGCTGTGAGTATTTTATTCTCAAAAATAATTCCGCAGAAACAAATAAAACACTATAATAAAACCATACTATTCCACCAGTTTCGCATCGATGAAATGTATCTTTTTTATGTTTGAGTCTTGCCGTTATTATAAATGCATAAAACGTAGAGGAAGTTAAATTATAACAACAGCTATTCTGTTAATATTAACATTTTGTATAAATCAGAGTATAAATTAATGTTCATCTTACCATACAAAAAAAAATACTTCATTTTTATCTTACTAAATAAGTTTGTATATTATGATGACTTTACTACTGAAATGCCTTAAAATCTAGATAAATACTGTAGTCATTAAAAGCAACTTAATAGCTGCACATTTTCGTACAATTTTAGTTAGTTATACCTTTTTAATAAAAATAACTAATAAATACAATTATTATGGAATGTGATGTCTGCATTGGAATTTATATTACCAACCAAAATGCGATGATATATATATTTTGCCGTTATATTAATGATTTGAAAGGATTAAAAAGAAATAATTAAAGAAATGGCATTATTAGTTACATCTATCAGGATACCAGGACAAAATTTGTATACATTTCTTTTATCAAAGAATGCTTTTTATAATAAAAATTAAATAGGTTCCCCTCGCGATTGCTTTTATAAGTAACAAAGAAGAAGTCATTCAAAAATATTTTTTGAACTTTAAAAAAAATTATCTTTTAATATAAGTATACTGCTTCGGCCTCTTTTTGTTAACCTAAAATTTAAATTTTCAGTGTAGTTGAAAATAAATTAAAACTTAAAAGATATTAACTTTTTTAGTTTTGACAAATTATAGAAGTATTGTAAACTATTATTTTTTAATATAATTAATTTCAATAAAATATGGAATAAATACAATGCGTTATTAGAACAATTAGGTCTTATATACTCACTATTAATTATATTATTTATGTTTATGATATTTTGAAGTTACAAATCAAAATATATTATAAGAATATACCTATTCATAAAAACGATTGAATTAAAAGTTTTTTTCAAATATATTTTAAAAGAATGAATATTATTAGTTCACTTTTGATGTTTTGATAGTTCTTACTAAATGTTGAGTGATAAACACATTCGAATGCAGTATGAAGATATAGGTATTAATTATTATTTAAACACCTATAGCCATACATAGGCCACACGTCATATTGTACGGCAATCGGTGACCTTAAAAAATATTAACTGTCGTTTCGTTATATTGACAGTATTCTAATATGACATTATACCTTTAAGACTCGAGGTGCAAATATCGTATCGATTACTTTGAACTAAAGTCTATTATATTTCGTATATATAGCTATTTTTTTCCACCATGGAGACAGCTGCTATCGTAAAGGCGCTCCGTGACATGTACATTATTATCACTACTTACTCGGAAAAGGACATCTTAATAACATTATTATTCTTCATTTGACAAATAATTTAATAATAATATTATGATTTTCTGTCTCTGTTTATGTCATCTAGATATATCGCTTTAAAACAGTACAGGACTGCGAGTCCATCGCCATGTTGCGCTTCGAAGCATGTATGTCATCTTCCCGGCGGACGAAGTCGTACAGCTGTCATTCGGTCGACCCACAACACGTCAGCGTCAACAGCAGCGGTCCGGTCAACGTTGTTATTGCGACCAACACCGTACTGTCCCAGGTGAAAACAAATTATATATTATGCAATTAAATATCTATACCTACGGAGCTCTTTTTTTTTTTGGTTGGTTTTTTTTTTGTTTTCACACACATTGGAGGTTGAAAAAACACCAAAGCGTCACCCACGAATTACGATTAATGGCGGTCAAGTTCTGTGAACCCGTTTAGTTAATACAAATATATTTACATACTATATAATATGTTTATTATTATTGTACATAATAAGTGTGTTAAACGATCGTACATTAGACACTAAATACTAATATAATATAAGTCCATTCGTTTATTTATAATTATTATATTATAACATGTTTTTTAAAAGAATTTAATTGATATGGGAAAATTAGCGAGTACGAGTTTATCACATAGCACTTGAAACAATCCTGTGCGATAGGACATAATAATATCAAGTGTTATAAATGCCACTAATAAAAAAAAATATAGATAATTAAAAATTGATTTTATTATAATCTTATTGTGTACAGTTTAATCATAAATCTCATAGTGAATAAATATTAACATCTAGATGAACACATATACATGCATCACTTCGACTAAATTTAAAATTTAATGAATATTTTATTAAAATATTAAGAATTTTTTTTGTTATTAATTTTATTATAAAAACATTACTTCTTAATATTTGCATTCATTTAAAAATTTAACACTAAGTTGATTAAAATAACAAATGAGAAAGGATATGTCATTTTAATGCATTCTTGAAGGGGGATCTAACAATGTATCTAACTATTTATTTATTAGTAAACCCTAAAAGACACTGTATACTCTTTACATACAAACCAGATGTTTGGTTTCTCACGGTTTTAAGGAAACTGGACGCTTCTATAAACAGAAGTACGAAACATAAGTTGTATTGTTCTTGTATTTTATATACTTTTTTGGAACTCATTTATTTATGTATACGTGACGTTCAACTGAAATATTTGAGTGCTTGATAATAACGATCCCCTGGGGTCCGATGCTTGAACATTTTTTCTACATTCAGATCCCTTTTCACACCACTCCAATTAGCGTGGCAAAGCAAGTGTCTCTCACAAACACAAGCTCGGAGGAAAAAAATAATATTCACTTCGGTTGACGAGATCAGGTTGAAAAATACTCGTAATCTCGATAAAAAAGTGGTTTCAGTCGTTATTGAATACGAAGTATTAACTTTTCCGTTTGTGCCAGTCGATTGATTTGGCCCTTATATCCACTTTATCGAAAACGCGAAGAAAAAATTATACCTATTCGTTTATATGAGTACATCGAAAAAGCAGCACATAAATAAATAAATAAATAATCTTATTACGAACCTGTATACTTACAATTAGGTGAATGTATACACAACACATATACTAATTTAACGGTTGTTTAACTAATAGTATATGACTACAGTGGTAGTACACTGGCACGTATAAAATAAGAATAACTTATTTTTATACTTTGAAAACACTTATGTATACAACTTAAATTTATCATTCATTTTTGACTTTATTACGGTTTGGAATATTAACGCATAATTCGGTAAGCGAAATATGATAATATTTTGATACACACTGAAATAGTGATAATATAAATAGGTATTGATAAGTGAGTTGCCTTATCTTGTTCATTAAAACAAATCATTTTTAATGAAATTCTAATTTAAAAGTTAGAATAATTTGTGTTGAATCAAATGTTATATTTAAGGCTTTTAAAACTATCACAAATATTTACCTAGTTATATTTATTTTCCATAATTATATAATCCCATTATAAGTCTACTCACTGTATTTGAACCCGTGTATAAGTATATTTAATGTGTAGTTTCATAATACTTCAGTGTCTAAATACATATGTGTACGTGCAGGGTGAGCTTGTATGGGTTTAAGCCATGCAAAAGATAAATATGGTATGAAGTTTATTAATTGTATTTCTAAGGTAAAATTAATATTACCTAGTGAAAGAGAATGTTAAGATAGGTACTAAGTTTAATGAAATATCTACGTGTATAAAATAAATTCTTTAATATCGTTTAAACAATATGATTATTAATTAATACAATCTAAGCACTTTAATTAATGTTGGAAGGAGTATATTATAATAGAAATAAGAAACTATCAATTCTAGGGCATCGTATAATTTTGGTCATTTAGTTATTACTTATTAACTATCGAAAATAAGCGTTTATGCTTAAACTGATTTGGCATCATGGATTTATTGAATGCTTTGTCATTGGGTAGGTTTTTTATGTTCATCCTAGATATACAAAATCAGCTGCTTACAAAACTCAAGCTTAAGACACGGACATTGAATGACAATCAATACAAACAAATAATGTAATATTCGAAAAGTGCCGTAATAGTAAATTCGATTTATTTTAAAATGTTCCTCTTGAACGCACTTATGTACCTATTTTGCCTATACAGTGCGCCGTGTTATACGTAGGTATTATAATACTACAGTAATAATTAATAATAGATGGACATGGGTTTGCAGCGAAGACATCTTGCCACATCGCTAATCTCGGTTTCAGTACAATGATGTAGGTACTACGCAGTGGTAGATAGAGATGTTTTAAGTTACCGTCAACTGAATTCAAGGGCCTCTTAACAAAAGGGCTGTCTAAAATGTACTGCTTGCTTTGCTCGCATTTCATTGATACAATTGTTGTACATTCTTACTTCTTAGTATTATATAATAATAAAACAATAATACAATCTATCATTTACTATAGATAAAATGTATAACAAATCCATGAAACAGTTGTTACATTTTAATTATAATTACGATTTGATTTTTAGGTCCTTTAGAAGGTAATTGTAAACACATTCACGGTCTGTGGTAATAATACCTCTCTAAAAAAAAAGGAATACTAATTAGCTGTTGTTAAGTTGTTTGGTATATATAGTATAAATTAAATGTAGTTATGTATACCAGTAAATTAGTATGGTTTATAATTATATTTTGTGCTTCATTTTGTTGCTTCTGAAATTTTTTCTCTTTTGAAAGTAAATTTTCAATATTACATTCTTGGTTTTGAATATGGTAGATACTATAAGAAATTTAAAAACTTACATATATTATACATTTGTAGGTCCTTTTATTTAATCATTTTGATAGATTTTAGTACGGCGTTTACTTTCAACAATTATTGTATCAGTGCTTATTACTTATTTTATTATCTTTAGAAAGATGTTGGTCACAAAGAATTGTTCACTACCACATTCATGTTCTGTTAATGTCTAAACATGAAGAAAATTAATTAATGGTTGTTTGATTATGAATATGTTGATGAAGTAACCATGATGATGTTAAATCAAATCTTTCAATAACAATCGCACTCAGGTTACATACCATAATTGTTCACAATTTTTTACTTTTAGTTCAATAATTATGTGAATTGTATAATATACAAAAGGAAGTATCAAATCAATTACCCGGTAATAAAGGCGATCGAATGATTTTTACCATTTTGTTGTTTGCAGTTAAATTTATGACTAATATTCATCTACTTAAAAATATAAAAATATTTCAGAGAAGTGTGTCAAACAATACATTTTAGAATATCTAAGCAAGTATCACATATTTCAAATTATTTAGTTATCCCGTTATGTATGAATATGATTCTAAAGTATGTTTAAACTTGGTTTACTTAGATGAAAAAGTATGGTGAAACAGAGATTTTTTTTAATCTTGTAATTTGCACATTGCACAATAATTTATAATTTTTTCTATTCGAAGAATCACTCCTAAATTTTTGTAGCATATACAACAAAATTCATAGTTAATAATTATAATTTATAACGAATAATGAAAAAACCACGTAGGTACACAATTATCATCATATCAGTATTCAGTCAAGTGAATAATGGTAGTCAATACTTAGTAAAGTTTCATATCATGAGATCATAATCAAATTTTGATAAAACAATTTCCAAAAATCCCAAAATGGTACCATGTTTTTGATAAAAGTAGGTTACAATATATTTATTTCATGTACAGTATTTCCAGATTGTTTTATACAAATAACGGCCAGTATTAATCAAAGGGTCTGTTACATGTAACAATTTCTAGTTAAAATTATTTTGCAAATTATATATATATGTAGGTATTGAAATTTAATAACGTGATGGGGCCGAGGTCGTGTCACCGGAGAACAAGCACCAAATTGGCACCATAGCCTTCCGGAAATATCCCGATAGGGAGATCTATCCACCACTATACTACGTGTACATAATATATATTAAAACATTGCCGATAAAGCATTATTCTGTAACTACATTTTAGGGATTCAAAAATGTAAATTAAATAACACAAATTTTCAACATTAATCTATGTAATAGACAGGATGTTAAATTTTTTATTTTATTTTTGACTAAAAACGATGATGCTAAAATGTTTTAAGTCACTTTTTTTTAAACAAGTATTTAAATTTAAGTAATTTTAAAATAAACAGAAAGTAATCGTTTTAAATTTCCTGTCACAAAAAATTATATTCATCTTGTACAGTGGTTCTTGTATTCTTTATTTAATTTGTAATTTAAATTTTATAAACAATAAAAGCAATAATTATATTCGTAAAGCAAATGTTGCCTACTTATTTCAATAGAAATCGTTTAATACTTATATTAGCTATTGGTTTATTGATGTATTTATACCACCGATCTAAAATATATGACTTGACATTTTTAGAAATACAAACGCTGCCTGCGTTATGTACGTTTTAATAAATGATATTTCAACTCAAAAAATAAAAACGAGAGCTGGAGTATCGGGAAAATTTGTAATGTAACGAAATTTTTTTTTACCTTCCTATTGAAATATCCTCATTGTTTATTTCCTCGCTTGTATATTTAGCAGTAGCTGAAATTCTTTACCCGTGTGATCGGGAGTGCATGCAAGAAAAAAAAATATTAAATATCATAACACACTCTGCTGATCCGCTTCTTAAACGTCATGTTTTAAACATTATTTAAGATACATTTTATCGTGAATAAATTGTATATACATCAAGCACATACATCTCAAGAGTATACACACTGTAATAAGTATACAAGTACAGGTATAAATATGCGCACACCAATAGACATACACACTCGTATACATATATATATAATATATATATATTACAAAACAGTGTTGTGCGTTCTTCTTTTCAAACTACAAGTTGATATCGGCAAACACTTTATAAATAAAACAGAGAACAATAAAACAAATTTGTTCGCAGTGGCAGTGTGGTATACAATCAGTGGCGGATGAGAAAAACCATTATGTACAGCAATTCCGGAAGCCGGAAACACACTGTCACATAAAAATATCCCTGAGTCCTCTGGGACGACGTCTACCAGTAATAATATGTCGTAGAGTATAAAATACTATAGACTGCGAGTGGAAGCTAATAGAAGTTTTGATCAACATTTCAGCGTGAAGAATTAAGTCGTGTAAATGAAAATGTCGAATATCCGGTGCAGTGGCGTGATAAAAATTATAGAGTTACCGGTCGGCCAAATATGTGTATAAATACATAATATGTTTGTATAGTAGACTTAACGCTCAACGTTCTCGAGTCTGGAGATGGCCATTGATGAACAATGGTATATTGTACATTAATATATCATAAATATAGTTGGTGTGACGAGATTAAGCCTTGAAGAATTCGAACATTTTTTATTTCAACAAATTTAAGCTCGTGAAAAAAATAATGATCAAACTTCATATCCCTCCTCCCAAAACAAAACATAATTTAATTATATTTTTTGTTATAATAGAAAAATTCTATAACAATTGATTGTAAAGAACGTGTGTTAGGTTGAAGGGGAAAATTGAAATAACGGCTTTTCATAAATTAAAAAAAATATTTTATTTTCATCATATGTAATCTTATTTTGTGTAGGTACCTAAGTACCTTGGTACCTACTATACCCCGCCATAATAATAAAAACTACAGATTTTGCAAAATTGTATTTGTTATATAATTAAAAATATTAAAAGTTAAGAAATGTGTACAACGATGATCATTGTCTAGTACTTGATAATAGCTGCTCTTCTACTTCCAATGACTATTCAGAGTTTGTGCGTTTTTTATGTCAATCCAATAATTTAGTAATAATTATCATATTTAGCTTTATTCCGGACATATAATTGAGAAAAATATGCTCAAAACATTCGTGCACTACAGACGAATTATTTGATGTATTATCTTATATTATATAGCTCGTAAATATTTTTCTATATTTGTGTTTTTATTACATCTTCTTTGCACAAATTTAGTTTTTCACTTAATAATGTTTAATTATAATTTATGATTATAGAAAACTCTAGAATATTTCATAAAAAATGTTGTGTCCACCACAAAGCCAGTGTTCGATATAAGTTAGTTTTCACGCACATTTTCTGTATATATCCTTGGTGACTCACTGCTCTCATTTTTTTTTTAAAAAGAAAAAACCACAACAGCAGTTATAACATGGGGGAGGGGGGTAAAAATAAAATAATTATATTTTTATAGGGTTTCAGTCAAGAATTTCGATTATCGTCGAATATATACGGATAACCCTGAATCGCGATACGTAAATAATATAAGCTATTTCGCTTGTCGCAGGATTCTTTCGGATTTCGTTTTGCTCCAACTCACACATTATAATAAAATACAGCGATAAATATATAAGCATAACATAACGGGTGAGGAAATGAGTGGTTTTTAATTAATTTCGATACGATGTGAAAATGATCTTTCAAAGTTATATTCGTCGTAATTGAACGCCGCTCCAGGTGCAATTCCGCCATTTAACGTGCATTTAAATATTTCACAATTCATGAATTATAAATTTTTAATTTACAACAACAATGCTGCTCGCCGTTCTACAATAAACACCCGAAATAATGCTAAGATGTGATACGCTTTATAGTAATATTGTTGATGTGGCAAATTTACTATACGGAAATAATTGTATGTACACGTTCATACAAATTTAAAGATTATTATTGTATTGCACTCGTATCAAATAAAAACAAAAATGTACTGTAAAAATTAAAAAATTCACTTCTACAATCATACACGTGTTTCTTATATTATATTATGTATACATTTTATAAGGGGTTTTAAAATTTTCGAATAAAGTTCAAATTATGTTATATTGCAGAGTGATTGTATATAATATCATATAATATATTATTATATGTTTGAGGTTGGAAATTAATGAAATACGTCATTTTACCATTAATAATGTTCCGGACCCATTGAAAATAAAAATAAGTACATCATCACAAAACCAATAGCTTTTTCACTGCCATTCAGAATCGACGGGCTCAAATATGAGGAAATCGAATACGGACAATTTATTGTATCTCCCGCTGCTTTCATAAAGTATCATATTTTCATTTTCTCCGATTAGTCGCAACATGAAAAATATTTTGAAACATCAGCTTTGGAATAACAGTTTAAGAAATCGAAACGAATAATAATAACGCGTCGGTCATTAATCACACAAATCCGAAAGCTTAAAATATATTATTCTAATTTGTTAAATACACTTTTTCCACAATAAATAATACCCTTGTTTTTTCTACCCAGGCAGTTCTGAGTTCATATTAATATTAATTTTATTTTTATTAACATAAGTCTAATCGTGAAACATTTATTAGTATTATCCTCATCGAAAATTATCACATAACATTAAATATATATTGATTGAAAAATGAATTGATTAGTACCTATGTCTTATCATTATTATTATACTTATATTTTATTGTTTATAGATTTACATTTTACACAGCTCATAAAAACAAATGTCTCTGTCCAAGAGTGAAGAAAATGTTTAAATGTTTAAAAATGACAGTAAAAATTATTTTTTTTGCTCTAATGACATTGAATTATAACATTGTAACAAGTAGGTATTCAATAGACATTTGGGACACATGGGATATGAAGATTCTAAACATTAGGCAAAAATAATAATGACGTTTTAAAAATACGCTTAAGTCAGCGAGAAAGGATGATTGGAGAACATTATTGTTCATTTAATCTTAAAGTTATAGCTTATCATTATTAATTTTTTTATATTTAATAACTATGTAATTTCTTGAAATATTTTTGAAAAATTCTGCAGATCACAGCAAAAACAATTTTAAAGTTAATATTTTCTTCTTTGATGTGATTGCATCAATATATTTTAAAATTAATATTTATTTATGATAAACATAATTAAAAATAACGATTATTCAGTCCACTGAACGGGAATATTACCTCAGAGAATTAAATATATTTTAAATTACATTATAAGCAAATGTATATGAATATGTTTATGCCAAATGATTTCTTTCTATTTTTAATCATTTTACTCGTTGGCTTAATTACATCTCAAAAGTTATGACAACCGAATGACCTACTACAGTGAAAATTAAAAAAAAGTACAATACTTACACAGAGTCTCGTTCTAAGTGTGTAAATATGTAATACAATTATTAGAACAATACACAGAATGTGTACAATATTGTATACAATAGCACCAAGTTTATGTAAAAAGTATAGAAAGAAAAAAATACTACACGACGTGAAAGTTTCATATAAAATCTTAAACAATTGTTTTGAGGTTTCCCCTCCGTTATACCTCCAATATCTGTAACTGGGTCGTTTGAAAAAATATAACCACCGCATAGCAAACTTAAAATGTTTTCGAACAATGTACGCGGTTTGCTTGGCGTTTTGTTGCTGCGGTTTTCGAAGAGCGCGTATGACAGAACCATTAAATCGTCGAGTGATTTATTTTTCACGATTTTTCGTGGCATAGCTACCGGCTTGGCAAATCACTCGGACATGAGATTAACCCTGATATGTCTTTACCACATAATTCTATGACGCCTCAAAATCTATTAGTGCATCTCATAGTTTGTGTCAAAAAAAATGAATCTCGATTGTAGACTCGAGTATGCATATTTGTTAAGTTAATATATTTCTCGTAAATATTTATGTTTGGAAAAATAACCGAAAACTTGGAATAATCCGAACCGTGTGCTTGGACATGAAAACAACGACTAGAATAATTCAAAGTTTATTTTAACTAAAATAACTAGTCATTAGTATGTACCCGCATAGGGTGATTCATCAGGTTTACTCTCAACTATGTTTTGTCCTTAAATTTTGATTTTTTAAATATTAAAATATTACATTGTTACGGCATATTTTTAAATACATCAATTTCAAATTATGGAATTTAAGAATTGTCTTGTGGCAATAGCAAGTACATTTTTTCAAATGAATATTTTCCTTTTTCTACTGTTAGTCACTACAGATTTAGGCAGATAAATTTTTTGAAAATGTTTACGGATCTAAATTGAATTTCTAACAAGTACCTCCTATAATGTCTATCCGACTCTCCCGTATTATTAACCTTTAGCGTAGGTTGAGTATTTGAGTATAATATGGTTTTTAAATTTACTTGAAAATTGAAAAAATCTAATTTTTTCTGCATAAATGCACAGTTTGAAGACAAGACGGTGAAAATGCTCGATGAATCTTCTCGTATATATTATAATAGTGCGTTGGAGTCGCAGCCGCTCACCGCGCACTGGCGCCCTGACTCAGATGAAACTCTCACGATACTCGTTTATTATTATTAAACGTATAACATAAATAATAATACCTGTGAAGGCAGATTTATCGAGTCTAAATATCATATGCGTTTATGTTTCTGAGAGTGTTTGCACATATATTATACTATTCTGTGTGTAATTTGTTACTAGTTCTTCCACCTTACCAAATTGCCAAAGGTATATGTGAGTGAGCTTTGGTCCCCATTTGGGATTCTGTATACCTACCTAGAAAATTTATATAATTATATAGTATAATGTAAAAAAATAATAAATACTTATATCAAAATATTATATTTTGTCTACTTTGTCATGGGCTACCTATTGATTGGAATCTCGAAAATCGTAAATGTTATAAGCAAACGTATAATTATTTATGATAAATAACTTCTTTTCTCCTGTTTGACCAGCATTACAAATATACCTATATGTATTTATGTATATAATTATTTTATATTACCTATGTTATTATACACATATAATTTAATACCTAACCTAACCTTACATATATAATAAGTATTATAAATTAACTTACGGTACCTATATATTAAAACGACGCTCCGCCTCACTAGTCTACACTAATTATTAATTATATAAATAAATTATAATACTATTAATAATAGTTATAATATACATAATTTATTGTCCATATAAAATATGTATTATCAATTTAATTTTATAAACAAACGTTGATGTCAGTGTCTCATTTAATCATAGACATTATACTACTAGACAATTACTGTGTATACTGTATAACTGCATTAAAAGCGGCGGTAAAACATCTCGCTGTAGTGTAGTCTGTTTTAGGCGTCAGGTGTGCATATTTACAATAATTATCGCGGAGTGTTTAGACTGAACACATATTGTACGCATACCTAACTTGTCAATTTGGTATGGACAATAAATAGGGTGACACTCGAATTGTCTCCTAAATATAGGTAAGTGGCCTCTTTTCACTCGCATTACCTACCTACATTATTAATTAGGTAATATATCGATAGTTGTACATGTACTTACTAAAGTATTATATAGATTTCCGCAGTGTTTAAAGATATTATTTTGAAAAACAAACGAAGTGTCAAAAATACAATATTTAAAACTTTAAAGTATTGGGAAATTAATTCAAACACCCAAAACTAATCTAAGATACAACATAATAATCAAATTATAATTATTCACAAACTTAAGTTTTTGACTGTATAACAGAATTATATTTCATCTAAATTAATTTTATTTATTGGTTATTGATTTTTGTAAATTTTTGAAACAGTATAATTATTAAAATGTTTATCCAATCTCAGATGGGAGGCAATTCGCGAGTGTCCATAAATAGACATAATATGCAATATGCATACGGTACCCTACAACAGTGCATACGAGTCATCGGGTCAACAAAATGCGACCCTATATTTTGTTGCTTTCCATAAACTCTGTACGTCTTGTTTTGTAGTATAATGTCTATGCGTTTAATCATGGTTCAATCACTTAATCAACACTAAGAAGTGACCATTTAGAGAAAAATAAAATTATTTTTCACATTTGGTTGGTACCACTTTAAATTTCGTGTGGTGAGCATGAGATCGTGAACATAATTTCGTTACACCTTTTTTTCGTTGCCGTAACGTCCGTAAAGAAGTTTCATCCCAAACATTTTTCTCCCGTTTTCCGTAGGTGCTATATTGTCATATTAACGACGTTTCTTAATTAATATGAAGTAATTTTTTCATTATTTGAATGACAATCGTACTGCGGTTATTGATTCAACGTAACATGCACCTTTATTCTTACAGTCGTGGATGGCGGTAACAAACTCTTAAGAGGACATCAACCAATGAACCCAATGGCCTCAGCGATGGGTGATGACCTATCGCTCAGGGACCTTACGCATCCGGCACTGAACGACTCCTTGAAAACGCACAATGCTGCCACATTCAAGCTCGTCAAAACAGGTACTGAAAAACATATTTAAACTTAATTATTTACGACTTGTATTCGGATTTTCGTTTTGTAAATACAGTTATAATTTTACTATTGACTGAAAAAAACGTAATAAAAAGAAGTTATTACAGCAATAAACGGATGGGTATTGTTCTTTTTATATTGAAGATTGTTTTATAGAGGTTCGTGAGTACTTTAGATGAATGTCGTAAAAATTATTATTTTAACCTTTAAGTAGGTAGATGGACTCCAGTATTTTTTACGAAAATTACTTGATTGAAAATATTGTTTAGTACATAAATTGATGTTTTTCATAAATTATATTTACATCATCATGCGATGCATTGTCTTGAATGGTCCGGTGTTCATAAGTTTATAAACTCATTTTCTTGTTTTTATTTACAGCTTATGATTTTCCGGATAAAGTCTAAAAATAAACTGGTATCGCGAAAGTTAACCTTTTAAATTATGAAAATTATTAACAAAATTAGGAAACTGATTTTATATAAAATGAATAATTTAATGAGTTAAGATATTGTTGTTAAAAAAGTTGGTAAAATAAATCGTAGGTACGTATATATTACGGAGACGAGTGTATAGAAAATAGTAAATACAATCATTTAATTTTTCAAAAAAAAATCTACTTCTAAGTTATAGCTGATGATATAACTTTAAACTTTGATTAATTTTTACATAAAAGACGTTTAAAAATGTAAATTTAGGTGTATGCTAAGAACAATCCTATATTGTTATAGAAGAACAATAGCGTGGTAAGTGATTACTTTCTACATAGTTTATGCTTTATAATATATTATTAATATGTCGATCGTCATAATTTAATTAGTTAGGTAATGTATTATTCAGCGGTACTCGTTAGAAAAAAAACGGACAATTTAAAATTATTTGAATTATTTATCGAATTAGTATGACTGACAGTATCGTAAATATTTAATGAGGAAAATTGTATTTTATTTATGATCACTTACGTTTGTTTGTAGTTTGCAATGCAATAACGAGGTTACCGTCTGTTGTATCATATTATACTACTATAATATAAAATGTAATGAATATCATGGACAAATTGTTAGTATGAAACGTTTTCTGTTCTGCTTGTCTTCGTATAATGTAATAACCTGTGGTTATACGTTGCGTAAATGACTTCAGGTTCATATCACATTGGAATGGGGGTTTCCTTGTTACGATTTTTGTTGAATAGAAATTTTAACTTTAAAAATTATAATAAATGGACATCTCCCATTTTTAAATTAAAGTGCTAGTCACTCTAAGTTCCTAATCCAACATATTATAGACACGCATACAAACTTATTACTTGAACAATATACATTTTATAAACACGGAATATAATTATTAGATTTTATAGCTTATGGGAATATAATATATATGTGCTGTAATGATTAAAAGAGATATACAATTATAAATATAAATGAAAAAAACAATTTCGTCCGTGAAATAGACTTGTGTTAATATTTGTAGTTATGTTTAGGTGTGATACGTGTATTTTAATTGATTAAACAACTTTATCCACTTACTCGTAATTCAAAAATATTGATTAAAGTTATGTACGTTATTAACTAATAGCTAAAGAATATTGAATAAAGGCCGGAATAAAAGGACTAATGTTATACATAGCTTAGTCACTTGCTACTTGGAAGTTAAACAACAGCAAACATATTTCGAACGGGTGATTATCACTCAAGATTCTGTTGGTAACATGTTATTGTACTTTTTCTTTATCAGGTATCAAGTTTATGGCTTAATGCAGGGTAATATTATGTAGACTATAGATAATAGGCGTTGGTTCTAAAAAAAATTTGATTACTTTGTGATCAAATTAATTATAGTTATAATGGAAAATGTAACTTGAATACAATTACATTACAATATACTTATTGTTAGACTTCGTTGACATAAACAAATATATAATATTATAATTCAATTTGAAAACAATTCTCAGTCTAAAATCATGGATGTATATAATTTAATAATTATAATATAATAATGTGTATAATTATAATGTATATAAAATACATAATATATATATGCTATGTACAAATATGATGTAAACACGAGTAAAAAAACATGTTACTGATACGGGTGTCAGTTAGAAGCAATTACCAGTAGGTAGACAATAATGACCCGACCGAGGGTAAAGAGACAAATTGGAAAGTCGATATCGTGACGGGCTTGTTGAATGATTAATCGCTAGGCTGACACTAATGAATTTATCATTATACCTGTATGTATGAGTGTTTTTTCGTATCCTAATATAATAAAATTGTATAGCTTTAATAAAAACGATTGCTTTTTTTCATTAAAATTAAAAAATAATAGTAATGGGTTTTTTGCTTAATACTCCAAAGTGTAAAAACATAGAATGCAGTATACACACACACTCACAAGCATACACTTACAATATTAATACGTTATTCCCATTATAGGTATTTGTTATTTTCATTAGAAAACTTGTAGTATTTGCTATGAATTACCAATTCAATATATTAAATAATTTAATAAAAAATAGTTGCTGCAAAAGAACATATTTAATAAAATACAATACTATTACATATTACAATAAATGAATACAGTAATAAAACTAATAAGCAGAGACTATTTGTTTTTTTTTTTGTTATGTTTTTCTTTTACACATTTAAATCAATGACACATTTTAATTTAACAATAATTATTATTGGTTACACACTGTGTGTTTATCTTATTTAAACGAGCTCATATTTCATAATTATTATCAGTTATCACAATGATATAATTTTACTATACTCATAAAGATAACAAGCATGCTAATTACATACATAGATATTACATTTTCAAGTTATTACATTTGTTAATTATTACACAATATGGATGGCAATTTCGAAACACTGCAGGGCATATATTACTACATCATGCTTACTATGCAAAAATCATTTTGAGAAAATATTATTTTTTGAATGCAAGCATTCTCAGTCGATTTGATATAAGTTAATACATTCAATCGGAATTTGTTAAATTTATTATATCGAATTATATCTGCTGAATTTAAAATATAGCGAGTTGTGATGTTTATATTCTTACATTTTAAATTGACAAGATTATTACGAAATTATCCCCGTCCTGTATTTTTTTCCCCTTACAATGAATTTTTGTTTTTATCACAATACTGTTTAGCCCCAATAAATCATAAATGAACCGTGAGCCGGTACCAAGAGTACATATGCAGAAACAATATACCGTCGATAAATCGGGCTGAGTTCTCTTTCCCACCCCGTCGTTATTATTTGCAGGCACATAGTCGGAATTTGCAATTCAATCGTTTTCGCTCTTTATTATTATAATTATTTCATCATCAATGAAACTGTTTCCTTTATCCACAACTCAATTTTCATGGCACAAGCGGCTTCGTTAATCAGCAAACAAGTGAATACTCGATACCATGCTTAGGTATTCCATACACTAATCAAAACGCTGGAAAACCACATCCTATACATAAATCGCCGTAATAATAATTCATACTTGCTAGAAAAATCTTTTTTGCGTGACGTATAATATGACATTAAGTATCCGGCTTAATATTGGTTCAAAGCTCTGGATTAAGATGTCACTCGGGAAGTAATATCCGCCGGATATATCGGCTTGCGCTAGGACGCAAACTGCAGCGTTCGATATAATACGATAATGTTATATAGAAATCATATTTTTGTCACACGTGGAACCTGTGAAGGACTTCTCTAGTCTCTAGTCACTCTGAAGTCCCAAATAATTTCCTAATGATAATAGGTACCTTGCTCCTCTTAGTGTCTCGTAATTTAGGCTCACATATTGTTCAAATATATCATACAAATATATAAATTACACATAAACACACCTTTTATCATGAAACACTCATTATTTCTCTGAGATAATTGTGAGTAATACAAAATAAATTTTTTGTAAGTCATAATTTTTTATGTTTTTACTTTTCTGTTGCCATTTGTACACTTTTGAATGACAACACATTCATTTTTAATTTAATATTCCAAAGCACAATATTATTTGGAGATTATTATATGTAAAAATAAAATGTGTACTTAAAGTTTAGATGAGCGGAGTAGTGGACAAACATTTAATAAGAACATCTGTGCCACTCCACTCTCCTTGTCTAAATTGTATACATCCTTAAGATATAACTCATACACTACTAGTTTGAAATTTGATTTTCGCGAATCGAAATATTCCAAATAATATCGTGCATTGGAATATGAAATAATAAATGTATGTTATCGTACAAAAAAGTGAAAATTAAATTTTTTTGCAAATGTATGTTTTTATTATTTATAAATTTTATTTTTTCAAAAAATGATAATAGTTTTTGAAGCAATGAGTGATTTATGACTGTAAAATTACGCTGTTTAATGTGTGTATAAATATACATTATGCGTAGTAGTCACAGACATTGGTGTACAGTGAACTGACACACTGTACACTGTGTACGAATTTATGCATGTTATTGCTTTCTGAAGCATAAGCGCTTCGTGAAATTAAATTTGTTTCTGGTTTTCCGGGCTTGCGAGAATATGCAAAAAAAATATACTATGAAATAATAAAAAAAAAGACCGAACACAACAATCTGTATAATAACATTATATAAAAACGACATCCGCATAGTGTGTGTGTGTGTGTGTGTGTGTGTGTGTGTGTGTGTGTGTGTGTGCGCGCGCGCGCGCGCGTGTGTGTGGTGTGTACACTTACCTGTAGCTGTTTTGCCTATCCGAAATCGCCTGGCAATCGGCACAAACGTGTTATGGGCGTTTCGGCCTGTTATCGGAACAACCTTAATTGCGTGTGACAAAGGGATTACGGAGAAATCTAGGACAAAAGGACATTATGGGAAAAATAAAAACCGAAAAGGGGTAACCCAGTCGGGGATTGTACAGTTCGTTTAATTTCCCGTGCTTTGCTGGGCTAGACCGTCGGATGTTTCATTAATTTAGATACCATCAAATGTTATTGAGGGCAAAACGTTTTTATCGTCACTATTCGAATATGTGACGGGAACTTAAACCTTGAGTAAGACATTGAAATGGAAAATTGAGAAACAGCTTAAAACACATCTATAGTGTAGGTACAACGTGCTAAAGTATTTAATTGGTAATCTGATAATTTGTGTTAACATTTGAACTATTTATTTTTATATAATTATGAGAAATGTATCTATATATAATCGTATGTTGTTGCACAAAAAATATACTTTGAAATGTTATAATATTTTTTAAGTTTATTTTTGTTTAAACTAATTTTAAAAACTTAGACTCCAGAGTAATATTAACGCATTTTATATTATTAGTACCTACAGTAAATATAGTAAATATATATAACTTCATACGTTTGTTATTATTATTGGTGTTGGTATAATCTTATAGAAATGTCTAAATGATTAAATGCATTTAATACCAAGTGGATATCGTGTGAAACAATAGATGTTGTTAAATTTATTGGTCCTATCCTTTTTACTGTGAAAATACACAATAAAATATATTAATACATTTTGTCCAAGTTAATTAATAATATGAACTCAATTTAATGTCGATATAAATCAAAAAGCCATTTGTTTTACAATATTTTTTTTCTTCTTCAAAAATTCTTTTTTTAGTAATAACATTTAAATTTGTATTCATACCAAAAACAATGCTGTATGATATTTATATTTACTATTATAAATTGGATATTTGAATATTTTTTTTATGTATCTGAAGATTTACTTGGATTTTAAAACGCTTAAGAACTTCCTAGGAAGTCGCAAATACATAAACTGTGAGTTTATTTGGTAAATTATTCTAAAATAATTTTTTTTTTATTCTAATCGAAATGTTAATTTTTATTTACAATAATTTCCCTTCCAACAATGAATTATATACTATTTAGTATTTACATGTTTGCTGTAAAAATGCACAATTACCAAATTTTAAAAATTAAAAAAAAAAAAAAAATAAATATATTATTTTGTTTTCAGATTGTAATAATACTTGAATAGTGTAATCTTTATATGAGTTAAAATCTCTGCAGTATTAACTATTCGAATAATTTGTTAAAATGATTGTCGGTCAATCTATTGCATAGAGAAAATCAATTTTTTGTAATTAAGCACTCGGTTTGCATCTAAAAAATATGTACATATTATATTGTTCAACTTTGCATACATAAATAAGTTATTTATGCGAAAAGCATTGTTTGAAGTTTAGAAAATAATTGCAATTTTAACGCATATAAATCAAATATTTGATATGTAAAAATTATAAAAGAATGTAAAATTAATAAATAACAAAGTAAGAGTAACTATGCATATGAGTAAACTTGAAAACTTAGTAGATAAAATAAATAAATATTAATGGGATGGAGCTTAAGTATTTTCTCAATGTTTATTAATTTCGATCAACTTTATTGGTATTATTCAAAAACTCAAGAAATTGAAAAATAACAGTTTATTTTTTAAAATATTTATTATCAATAACTAAACTAAAAGTAATATGTTATCTTGTATACCGTATCTATAGTAAAAGTAATTTTACAGTGATTATAGTTTGTCACGGAAAAAGTTTTAAAAGAGAAATAATTAATAAGAGTTTACTGCTTAACTATAACCGGAACATGTTTGAGTTTATATTTAATAATCGTGCCATACTGTCAATTGTTTGTTTTATTATTTTTTTTATTTCTAATCGTATCAACGTTATAAATAAACTTCATAGGATACTATAAAAAATAGCAAAGTTTTATGTTAAATTAACCCATTGCAGGATTTTGACTCTAGCATTTTGCTGACGTATTTTCAACCCGCCATTGCAGACTGTTAAATTAAACTTTTGAAACAATCGTATCTGTCTGAGGTTTCGAGTTGTTTTATTTATAGTTTTCTATTTATCACCGTAAATCGTCGCCTCGAAAGGCGTGGATTAAAAACTAGTATTAAGTCCCTAATGCTTGCGGAGGCAGCTTAAATATAGACAGGGTTCACTTTATAATACCAGGTTTTCAGTCAGTGGGTATATACGCTATTATGCTGCTCAGTAAACCGACAATGGTCAAAAATAATCTGTTACGTCCGAATGGAATATAAAAATATTTAATTGGAAACGTCAAAGTTTGATGAATTTGATCTCGGACTTTAAAATGTATCATCGTCGAATGAAAGTTGTCATTGTAAGAGCGATGTTGTTTGAAAAAAAGTTAAGTGTCTCACTAAAAAAGTTTTTTTCGTTTGGAATACTTTCTTTTCATTTCTAACTTTTCCATTTGAAAAATGTGTGTAACGCCCGTGGTTACAACATTCGCTTTCTTCTAGGATGATCAGAACAACCAATTAGGTTGTTCTTATACTATACATTTATAGCACGTAAAATATCCAAATTATATTTTTGATTCACAGACAGTTCTTAATATGAAATATATGTACACATTAGTTTTCATTCATTTTATTCTACTATTAGCTGTAACCATAGACTATATTATTTGTAAAGCTATAACCTAAGTGGACTTGTGTATTTTATAGTTTAAGAACAATTTATAATAACATTGTCTTATTTCAATTAAACCAATTCAGTGACAATACAATTTAAAGTGAAGTGAGGTATAAATTATTTTTTTTGTATAGATGATTGCTGTTTTTGAAGCAATGACAATAATTATAAAATTACATTTATATGGCTGGGTACTATTTAATAATAAAAATATATAATTTTCTGATTAATCGTTTGTTCTAGAGGTACTCGTAAAACAATAATCACCTTTTATTAGTAATTTTACTTTTTAAAATGTATACAACATTTAATACTGTTCATGCTCTGAGATAATCATTTTTTTTATTGTATCATAAATAGCTTGTTGATGCAAGTTAAATTATTTTCATAAACCATTTTTGAAATTTAATTTGAAATTAATTTTTTTATACTGTAATTTTCATTACTTTATAATTAAAAATTCAGGAAAGTTAGTGTACTGTGCAGTACAGAGGTATTCAAACTGTTTAACGTCGAGGCTCCAAGGGACGTCGTGAGTATTTGTCAAGGGAACATTGGAAATGAAAAAAATTATGATGATAAGGATTAATATATTATTTTATTCAAAACGGTAAAACATTTAATTTCAGTATTCGATGCATAATTTTTTTTAAATAAGTTATCTTAATATAATTAATACATTATAATATTATACAAATATGTAAATTAATATGCATAATTAGATATAAAAATATTTTTTTCTCTAACTTGAGAGTCATCAAAATCATGCGAAAGAACGAAGAAACCGCAGAATGAAACAGTTCTGGTATGGTAATGTTTTGAGTGTCCTCCATTATTGAGTGAGTAGGTCAGCACTATAGATGTGTTAAATTTGAATTCAATGATATATCATTGCATATGAAATACGGTTCTGAGCATATTCAGTTTGTCTATTTTATTATATGGTATTGTTACCAACTCATAACTCTTAAATAAATACCACACCTAGTGTAGAACGGTGTGAATAGGTTTATGCTATAAAAAGCTTATTAAAATCACTAAATAATTTTTAAATTACATTATGTATCAAAAATAATAATAAAGGCACCGGGGAAAAGTTTCAAGTTTACAATTTTTTTTTTTTAATTACAACAGAATACCTACAATTGTCGGAAGGAAATGGTTTGTTTATGTACCTGACCTCGTTAAGAATAGAAGTTCAAATGTCTATAAAACAAAATTTGGGATAATATGCATTGACGTGAATTTTAGATTGATGTACACAAATGTAAGACTAACTTATGAAAAATTCTGTTCTTATTTAATTGTTTTAAGATTTAGTATTATACAACCAAATGGAATTCATAAAATATAACCAATTATTGAAATAAATTAGAATATGCTATTAATAGTACATTTCAGCAAGTAAAGTATGATAAATAAGTAGTTTTAAAGTATCAGTATTATACTTGGTTTTTTTTTTTATAGTTTTATGAAGTTAACAGTTCAGGTAGCATAAAATATGTTTGTATCATACCCAACGAATTTCACGTTGGTAATTTCATTATTAGACGAGAAAAAAATTTCGACTTAGCGTACTTCTTGAAATATTTTTCAGTACACGTAAATAAATAAATGAATAAAGAACAATAAATATTCTTCAATATTTGTATCTTATACTTATGGTTTTTAAAATACAATTGACTCCACTTTATTGAGATACATCTGTTGCATGTTATTTAATATTTTGTCCCAATAAAAACGTGGACATGATAATGATAAGATATGAGGTATGTAACATACATTTTATCTAATAATTTAATAAGATTACTCGAAATTTGTCGGATTATTGATTATAATTGATACTACATCCACTGTTTAAACATGTTCCAATTATCCAGATTTGAGTCCTAGATAAGCGGTGGACGTGTACACTACAACCAAGCATTTAGTTTTGCAATTGAAGAATTTTATCGACTAAACGGTGCTCTATTAAGAAGACTGTAGTAACATAATTATATAAGCCATCGGTCGCTGGGGGCAATATTTAGAAAAATCCTGTTGTGAAAAAAAAGTATCCATATTTTGCTGTTATGTTTATTTTTTGGTTGCTATGGTAACATTATTATTTTATTCAATAATATTCATCAGTTGCTAAGGACTACAGTAACGCAAAATCGGCGGTGTAATGTAGTTTGAATATCATACATAGGTTGCTATGGGTAACCAAGGCACTATAACGCAAAAAAATAAAGTAATAACATTTATTTTTATTATTGTTTGGTTACCATGGAAATAGTGGTAATTAAAAAATACAAATTTTGTATCCAGCCTAGAAAAAAACTAAAAAAAAATTTGTTCAGAATACAATTTTTTTACAGTTACCTATTATAAATCAAATGTTATAATTTTATATTACTATACAATTTTTCGGTTCATTAATCATGTGAACATGTTTTCTATATACATAAAAAAACGAAACTAAAATATGATAATATGATTATCATTTATCAATATGATATGTATAAATAGAATGCGCATTGCAATTACAATTTTTGGAATACAATTTTTATTTTGAAGTGTCTTCTTACTTTTTTTACATTTATAAATTTAGATTTTTAAAAGATATTTCTATTTATATACCTACTGTATAGTGCATACTGATATTAGTTGCATCATAAAATTTTTAGAATTTTTAGAAATTTTTATAATCATCGTGTGTAGATAGTATTAATAATAAATGTAAATCTCATTTGGTCGTATAATACTCGTATAGTCGTATGGACAAAGTTCATTACGCTTCATTATAGTTTATTATTATTTCCCATATTACGATGATGGGTATAGCGGATATATGCAGCCCCTCTGCAAAAAGTACACGTCTTAGCCTTACCTTATCGTGGGTTATTATTATACGTTCTTCGTCGACCGTTACGTTAGGTACATATGTATACTATACATATTATATATATATGAAAGTATATAGATATAATATATATACCTACATCTACATATAAATAGAGAGAGAGAGAGAGAGAGAGAGAGAATGTAGAGCTATTTGGTTAGGAGTTTGAGTTATGAACGTAATTCGGAAAGGAAAACAATTCGCTGTAGGCTCGAGGCGTGGCGCGCGAAGAGTTTATCCGACATCCGTTGATGTTTAATAATTTCCATCGATAGCAGCTATTGCGGATTTACGGCGTGGTGGTCGAGAAAAAAGACCCGACGACAAGAGACAACCCACTCGCTTTTGTTCGGAAAAAAAGTAAAAGAAGAAGAGAAATATGAGATCGATTTCGCGAGTGAAAAAAAAACCGAAAAGAAAAACAAGCGCACACTCTAACGCGCGCGCGTATAAGTATATGAGATAAAATAAAATACGTTATTTGTTTTCGATTTCGCGAAAATGGTCGGTGTATGTTTGAGATTTTCCAAGCGATTTATATGACGAAAAATCCGATTGATTCTCGACCGGATGCTTGTATCTCTGATACGTGTGAGCATCGCCGGGTGGGCTGTCACGGATGGGTGGGTGGGCGTCTACATATACAATTACTGCGATGGTGGTGGCGACTCGTGCGGCGCGACAGCGGGAAGAAAAGACGTGAAACGGCGCCCTGCCTTCGTCCGGAAAACTTGTAGACTAGACAGCTCACGCCGCCACCTTTATTATATCGGATGTCTTCAGCAGTTGATGCCTAACTATTATTTTGTTTTTGGAAAAAAAGAGAACATAAATGGTGAGAGTCGTCGCCGTCGTCTTCGCTGAGGACAGAACAAAAATTGTGACTTGGCAGAACAACGTTATCGTATCACTGGAATATTGTAATTACAATTATTTTTACAGCGTTATAACCCGTTCAGTTTATCTTGGCACTCAGCAACCATTACAAAAATCGTGGTGTGAAAACTATAGTAAATGAAATAGGTACCATAAATAAAATATATTTTTTGTGAATACATTTTTTGGGTTCTGAGGGGAATTTACCACAGGTCTTTCAAGGTTTTACGCTTTGTCGGATATGAACTTGAATATTTGTATACGATTCCTATAATATATGGTTCAGTTATATAGAGATCGGAAATCTATCATAGCACAGTTGATATAAATATATTATTTTTTATGGATTCGTGTGTTTGAAGTAAAGGTTTCGGCAGGATATTTGACACCGAAGAAAATATTTTAAATTTTGTTATTACTATTGTCATTATAGTTCGTATTTGTTGTTCCGAAGTTCTAACTTAATGGAATGAATGCCACTTATAATTCAAATACCATCTCAGGTTATTTTAATTCATGCACGTATAACTCGATTGGATTGTTGTACATTTTCGATGAAATGGTGTAATGTTGTGGTTTTTCATAAAAATGACTTTTCCCTTTTAAGACACGATAATTTATAGGAACCTTTAACAAACTATTAAATATCTGAACAATGTATTATTTGATATGGATTTAAAATTTGGAAAGTGGATACAGTTAGATTGATTGAAATTAATTTTGCAGATTATATATGTTTTATAATATGGTACAATATTATACGAATGGGCATTGAGCACATTAAATAGATAAAATGGACTACGCTTTAGATCCTATTTCAACTGCCGAGATTCGCTCTGTTTAGCTTTATAACTTTATGCAGTTAACCGTTATGTATTATGTATTGTTGATACTACACGGAATATACTATTATACAATTTAACCGGATCATTCGAATATATATTACGATTATTATAATATAATATGCGTGGGCAAAGTTAAGTTTGATATCGATTTTAAATTGAAATTGCAAATCACACTTGTATTGCTTAAAATGTGAAATTATTAAAAAAATCTTATTTAGTCGGAGGATCTATACATACTATTATATATTTATTATACTATCTATTATATACCAATATATATATGGCTGTTATATTGTTATATTATAATAAGATTATATATTTTATTTATTTTAAAATAGCATTTAAACTTGTGTTTTAATATTTGTCTCCGACAAAAACAATAACTGCAAAACATATTAAGTGGCTATAATAACACAGATTGAATGAGGTTACACAATTCACAACACAACATCGACGCAATGATAATATATCGTCCAATGATGGCCAACGATCTTAAAAATAAGCGTCTCTATTTTTGTGCCAACATTTCGTCTTCATTTTCGGTTGTTGGCTATCAAAAAATCGAAACGATCTTATAACCTTAAGGTTCTAAGGTTTCAATGATATGATATACGTCTATTTTCCGTACGTTTGAAATTATAGATTTGTAACTTCTTACATTACGTTTTACCGAAACGTCCTTGATAACAAGTGACAGTGAACTCACTCGACTGTAGTATCTCAAGTCAAGTAAATATTATATAAGGTTAAAATTACCTCGTAAATTGCATGTACGACTGTGCATTTTATATTATATTTTGAACTACCAAGTGTACATGGATAATTATTGATTTAATTATTGTCACATCAAAAACAGTTTAGCTATTCAAAAAGGTGGACAAATCCGGTAAACGTTTTTTTTTTCATCACAAGCCAAAACAATTATATATTAAACAAAAATACCATTTGAAAGTAAAAATGTCATTCTTTCATTTTTGTAATGTATCTGGCCGTATCATATAAATTCAATTCTTATTCTTGAGTCTTTAGTACATGGTGAATTGATATTTTAAATAATAAATAATAATTTTTAACCTCAATTAATATTATTACACTTGGAGTAGGTATACAATTATTATTTATTATGTTGAATCATGTGAAACATATATGTAAGTCTATATACTGCCTACGGGTAACTTGGGATTCTCTGGATTTTTCGGAAAACACTTGTTGTGATCCGCCCAAATCCAGTATATCAACACGTATTGTTTTTTATAGACTTGCAAAATTATACGATAAATTACACCTACTCTCAATTTTTGTAAGTGTAATAATCATTATTTTACTGAAAATGAGGGACTGTTGAATAATCGTTATACTCGTATAACTTTTATATTTTATTCCGTAATGTCATAATATACATTGAATTCCGTTCATAAACTAAATTCATGCGAAATTTTACTCAAATATTATGTATAAAGTAATCTCATGTAACTTTGAAAATACTATTGATTATTATGTGTATGCACTATGCATACTTATTAGCATACTTTTATACCTACTTTATTAAACTACATATTATATGTATGTATAGTGTGTATAATATAACGAATTTTCTAATGTTTCCTATGAGTTTATTGCAATCAAATCTTCTACTGAGCAACTTTCTCTATTTACTTAATCAATGTTAAAATAAAGTTATTTTTGTTTAATTTAATTTTCTGGCGTTGTGTTTAAACATTGTAATAATAACGTAATAAAAGTCTAAACATAAAATATAACACTCTAGAGATGTACATGATAATGTGTCCCGGTGGCTGGTAGTTATATTTAAATAATTTTCCTATCCATAATAATAATAAATAAAACAATACAGTAAAACCTGAACAAATATTTCAAAACACAAGCATTTAGTAATTCTGATGTTATTAATTATAACCTTTATCGATTGTATCAGGGGTAGGTACTTATTAATATGTAACTGTATTTGAACTTTCTAATTATAATTTCAAATAATATTTATGGTTTTTATAATATTGTATTGAACTTAATTAATTACTTTTTAATAACATACTTTATGTTATTTCCTATTAATTTTTCTCACATTTATATACAAATAGCTACATTTTTTATTTGGTTCAATTTTGCAACATTTGATTAATTGATGACTATAAAATATGTATCTATGATCTTTAGGTTAAGTCTTAGTTTAAGACGAATTGGAGCGCTGGATATATTGGTTCAACAATGATGTGTATTATTTTTGTGTCTAAAATTGACTCTAGAAGTAGTAAATATCCCTCAATGTTCAACTTTGAGGGTGGTTTCTGGTAGTAAATTGGATTGGTGAAAAGTGAAAAAAACATTTGGAATTTTTCTTTCTAAAAAAACTTTATAATTTAATACAAAGTTCCTCATAAGTTGTTCTCATAAGAATCCTAAAATATCAAAAATACTTAATCCCCTTTTTTTTATAACCATTTGATGTTCAAATGTTGTCAAACTTGGATATTTAAATATGTATAATGATTCTTTCTTTGACGGTCTTAGTTATTTCATTGTTAGTTTAAATTGTTTTGTATTTGTCAAGAGCTATGTACCTTTGTAACTTCTTGTATGTCATTAGATTGTTGAGTTTGCTTTTGACACGTTGAGTATGGATATCAACTATTGAAATCGGAGTATAGACTGTATTTTTTACTAAAAATGATTTCAAACAAATTTTACAAACTAGATTTTTTTAATAAAAATATTTTGCTTCTTTATACAGGTTTTTAGAATTTTACATTATTTGTTTTGAGGCATCTATAAAAGTCACAATTATTTTTATTCTAAAAATTAATTATTTTCAGTTAAAAATTATAAAATACCTTAATACAAAAGGACATATGATGTGGATGTAAAATATATTATTGATAATACACACATTCATTTTACAGTTAACATAACACATTATTCACAGTCCATAATATTAGGTAAAGTAAAAAGTAGAGTGGACAAAGAACTACATAGATATATAATGATATAGCTTCATAAAATAGTTCGGTATGGTGTAATAAAAGTAAAATAATTTAACGAAATTATATCCAGATATTAGAGGGTTCACATAAAACTAAATAATATTAACATGGTTCTTGTAGGAAGTTAAATTCATTTATATGCACATATGCACATATTATGCTTATATATTATATAAATATAGACAGAGAAAGGCTGTAGGCCTTATACGGATCAAAAAATTAATTTGTACTTAGCAAGTAATACATGGGGACACATACCAAAGAATTTGATAGAATGATTTTAAAAAATGTAACGGAGAACGAATCGCTTTAGAAGCAGAAAAGGTTTTTTTTTTGAACAACTATGAATATAAATGTAATTTATTCCATTTTGGCTGACAAGAAAGTTTTTGCAAATTATAAGTTTTCGTTAAAGAAGTGGTATATACAACGTACATTCGACGAAAAAAATATATATCAAAATTATCGTACCCATCCGTTGATAGTGTACGGTTGAGTTTGAGGAGAACTCCCATTCATCACAAATACGTTTTAAAGTTGGGTCACGTATGAATTTTTCGTTTCATAATGACGACGGGTCTACTTAAAAAATGATACCCCATATTATTTTTATTTCCAATTTTCGTTGTTAATTTCTCATAGACATCATTTAATTATATAAGTTTATATTTTCAATTAACTTTTTAGTGTCTAATAAATAAATATATAATATTAATAATAATATATTAAAAATAAAATAATTGTTTATATTTGTATTCTATATGTGGGATATTATAGCCTGTAAATAAAACCTCATGCGTTTATTTTATTTTTACTATTTTGTTGAAGTTCTTGAATATTTTAAAACTGGTGATAGGTATTAAAAATGATCTGGCGACTAATTTAAAAATATGTTGAACAGTTATTTATCAATTAGTTACCTATAGAATTTGATTGTAAAAACGATAAAATCAATCATGCACAAAACAGATTAGTTTATATTTTAAGGTGAATTAAAAGAGAGGAAATTTAGATAAACATGATATAATGATAGCAATATTAATAGATTTTTGATTTTTAAAAAATAATTTTTTCTCAAACTTTTTTTTATTAAGTATCTAATAAAAAGCACTTTGTAAATACCTTTATCCGTTGAGATTTTACCTAACCATTATCTACTTTCTCCTCCACGTTAACATTGGTGTTACCGTCATTTGCGGCTCTTTGGGATTTCTTTATACAACCTTTTGAGGCTGAAGAAGAAAAAAATCTATTTCTGACATATATCAGTGTGTGCGTGTGTGTGTGGGTCATGGTGGAGGAATTCAACGTATACAAATTAATAATTTAGTTCATTCAGAAATGTATAAAGTAAATATATATTTTTATTTATTCTTCTAGAAGATAATTGGTTCCACTGATAAAGTCATAAATACATGTAATACTTTATTTGTGTATATTTAACAAAATTAGTATGTGTGTGATATAGGCTGGATAAATATATTATGTATTTTTTATGAATATAAATTTGTATTCATACCCTCTATATTTGAATATGACATCAACGATATCTGTTTGTTTAATTTAAACGATTTCGAATGTTAATAACCGTTGTTTAATAATTATTTTTATGTAATAAGAGAAATAATATGTGATATTGTTTGGCATAAATATTGTAAATTAATGTTTCAATGTCACAGCAGTAAATTTTAGTTATGTTCCTATTAGTATTTGCCTCGTTTTCTACTGTCATATTGTATATTATATTATTTATTATCATGTTATAGAGTTAACATTATTTTACAATTTGGAGAAATAGTTTGGTAATATATTAATGGTTATATTATATTAACTATAAATCGACCTGGTAATATAATCTCATATTAATTTAAAGTTGAACGTACTAAAATTCAAATTAGTTATCAGTTTTGGACATAAAATACCAAAAGAAAATTAAAATAGTAAAAATATCATTGTTTTAAGTTTGACGGTTAAGCTCCACCAGTCATTTACGCTTGGTATGTTTTCAGATTATTTTCTGAAACAACCTAGAATGTAGGTCTGACATTAAGTTAATACTATATTATTATTATACCTGATGCATTTTAATTATAACAATAAAGAATTTACATTTAACGTGTACTTGGAACTTAAATATAACATTTTTGGCGATATTCACCTTTAATAAATTAGTGTATAAGATTTTTACCAAGTTCAAAAACCATAATGTTTTGATAACAACAAATACGATAGTTTACTTCATAGTAATAATATGTATTAAATATTCTTATATCAATAAAATATAAGCACAACATATTTTATAGTTTTTAAAATTTTACTTTTATTTATAAAATTATAAGTATTTATTATATAAATTAAATTATTCACATAGATAATTTATCACCATAGTTTAATTTTTTTTTATTACCTATATCGGTAAATCACAACTGTTTCAAAACTATTTTGAATAGAATTAATCATAATATCATAATATGATATGTTAAATAAATGTAGTAAATATTTCAGTAATTATTATATAGTTACTACTTATATTAAAATTATTATTTATCACTTTATATATTATTGATGTTAGAAATGGTATGCACTTAGATGATCAAACATCCTTCAACGATATATTATCGACCTTTATTCGTCTCATTATTTTTAACGTGTATTAAAACTTGTAATTATTTTCCTCATCGGTCTTTCATAAAAAACGTAGCTTTCACTTTTTTTTTCACTAACGGATGCGATAAAATAAAAACTGTTGATGTACCTAATACCCTATTTGTTATTCCCCACGGATGGTCAATCAAAACTCACGGATAGATCCTTCGAACACAAACGTGTGACTTTGACCAGGTACATGATGAGAGGGGGAAGATGAGGGAGATTAGAAAAACCGCGAGTGCATAACATAATAATATAATATTTTAATAATAATATGTATATTTTCAACACGCGGTGGAATTCACTAATCCCGGATATCACTCCGCGGCGTATATTAGGTATGTATTTCAGGACATTTCCAAAAATACATAATATACATCCATTTCCAGTAAACTGTCGTTTGTGCTGGAGTGTGTGTGTGTGTACACTCACTCACCAACGCATATGTAAATTATATATATATATGCGTATGCATGTATAATATTATAAATGTAGGTACTTTCGGCGATGCAGCACACGTCCCGCGGGCATATGCCGGAACTAATATGCGAATCGTTTGAATTCCGTTTGGGACAACAATGCGCGTTCATACCGCCAACGGTAACTGCAATGGGATTTTCACCTCCAGCAAAGGAACTTTGATAATAATATAGAGAAAAAAATGTATAAATAATTAGGATATCGTGGGCACGCGTACGGATACGGCGACGCTCACGCAATGCGCCCACCCGTAAGTCTCGATAACCTAACCGAGTCGGGATGTTTCTATAATACGTTTATTTTGGAAAACTTTTGAGAGGCGGCCGTTAATTTATCCGGTTTATAATGGAATACTAATTCTAATTTTCAGTAGTCCAGGTCTCGTCGAATTACCGAGGGACTTCAAAGTTCATGGTATGTCGACGGAGGATTCGAAGTAGGTAGTTATTGGCTGATCTCCTTTTGTCCCTCCAAGTTGGATGGACGATACTAAACTATATTTTGTCTAGAATCTGAAGTTATATTTTCCACGATTTTAGAGAGAACTAAAAACGTATCAAACAAATTTTATGTCTAGTATACCCTAAATCCAACCTGTTCTCGATTCTACTCCTCAATCGTATTCAAAGATTTTGAACTTGAGGTCATTAATTATGGAACGCGTTTTGACATGTTTAAGTATGTTTTTTTCTACATAGGAGCACCTACGTAGTATATATTTGGGCTGGATACAACTTTTTTTTATGTTTTCGATTTTGGCAAATAAATTATTTTGCCCTCTCCCACTCCTATGTGTTTTACTCAGTTGCGCCACTGGCGGTATACTATAATATTATACTAGCACCGACATAGGACAATATGGCTCATGATAGAATATATTATACACTCGTTTGAAAATCGACTTCCCATGCGCTGTATCTGAGGATCAGTCGAACAATTTTACGTTTTCATCGAGAGGCTGGGAAGGCGGTTAAACTGAAATATACTGCTCGGGTCGTGTATAATTCATGACGCGTGTGCCGCGGCCGCGAAATCGTGTGTCGCGCAATGTTTGACCATCCCACGGCGGCGTATTATGCGTCTCTGACCGCCAGCTCCCCTCTCTGACTCCTCTACAGTCTCTGACCGACCGACACTGAGATTTCTGTTTTTCACTTTATCGTCTTTCATCGCTCGTCCGTTTCAGCCCGTTTACATTATTCAACGAGTAAACTAAATGCGTGAGTATGGATGGAGCGCGGTGCTATAAAACAGGAACGGAAGGATGAAAAAAAAAAAAAAATACAATAGACGAGGTTCGAGAAAACCGGGAATAGAAACCTTATATGTATATATAGGCACCTTACTGGAAAACACATAGTATATTATACAGCTCGCGATTTGCATTGAATAATCCGTTTTGTCCATTGGCTGGCTACCACGGGTTCGGTAAATTACGTACAATGTGTATAATACAGAGTGATTTGCCAAGTACCGCACACTCCCATTTTTCTATTTAATAATGAATTTTTTCAAACTCTGATTTTGGAATTTTAAGCATATAATATCTAATCGAAGACCATGTCTTAAGATTGTCGAATCATTTTGTACCATTAAACAAATTTCCTATGGCGTTACAATGACACCTTCTTCAAATGAATATCTCCTCTCTTATTTACTGGGAATCTTTTAGCTACAGTATTTTTTTTGAAAGAGTTGATGTACTTACCTTATTCAAAATGTTAATAAGTAGTTTTTCAGCTATTACAACGTTTATACTATGAATATTGTCATACAAATGGTTTTACAAAATATCAAATATAGACGTAATTTTGGGTCTAGTAGTTGTTATACTTGAATAATTTTTACAAATTATAAATACTGATAGATTAATATTAGTTTCTAAAATTTTAAATCACCATAGCTCCCATATCTTTGATACCCACCACCATGAATCTATTATAAAACACAATTAAATGCCTCAACAACTATTTGTTTGAATTTTTATTCTGATACTTCAACATTTTTGAAAAATTATCCTCTTGATAATTTACAGCAGAAATGGGGGGGGGGGGGGTCGTTTGAAAAAAAAGATTTTGTATCCCCATGGTATGATACTCTTTAAGTAGTATATTAAATTTCAAGAATTTGAAGTTAATATAATGAAAATTCAAAAATCAGATTTTGGATAACTGGACTATTGATGAAAAGTTGTATTGAGCATGCTTGGTGACTGACGTTGTATAATACGACTGTATAATATAATGGGTAGGTACATCTGAGAAGGCGTGGGCATTATTGCGGCTTTAAACTCTATTTAGCGGTAAAAACCATGTATTATTATAATTAAAAACGTCACTGACATTTTTTTGTTTTGAAACAGGCGATGTTTTTTGTATCTTTGTAATTTTAAATACCCGGATCGGTCTAACACGAAACCTGTATTATATTTAAGTGAGTATCTACGTTGGCGATGACAATATCTCGGGATAATCGAATACACAAATTGTTATTAAAATTAACGGCGTCCGTAGAATGTTTGTTTAGTTGAACAATAGATAATTGTCTTAATGGACTTGGTTTATTACTCAATTTGTTAACTTAATTGTCTTTGTAAAATGTATGTTTGAAATTCTCGAAAACCCTTGTTTGAATCAGCTGATGTCTAAACTCTTTCGAAAGCAAACTCGAGTTGTCTATTTACGATTAATCCTTTCAAATAATTATGTAGTTCGATGACGTTGTTGGTGAATATTGACTTAATGACTCGAGTTTCGACTTCGTGTCCAGTTTTAATATCCATAAAAGGGTGATTATACTTAAAATGTATAAAGAACACATATTTTATGTTTATTTTTTAAAATTTCTTAGGGTCATTTTTTTTATTATAATTAATATTGTACATTTATTGATTCGTATATCACTTATTATGCAGTTATTTAAAATAAATGTATGTATTTAAAAATTTAGTTAAATTTTCACTTTCAAGAAACACAAGTCTGTAGTATTATAACAACTAATGCACTTGAAATGTCTTTATAAATAATGTAATTAATTAACACGTATCTTTTAGGTACTATAGAGTGTAATGTATAATAGCTATTACAAATCATTACTTTCGAGTTTTCAATCTAATATTTTTCCATATCATTTTTCAAACTTTCAACATCAATTATTGAAAAGCTATGTTTGAAACGATTGATGTGTTTTACTAACTTTTAAATAAAAATATTATTAACATTTTTTTAATCTAAACTATACATCTACCTACTTACCAACTACAATATTTGTGTAAATGTATACGAGTAATTGTAACGAATGTATGACGTGCAGTGGGATGTATAGTATGATTTTTTTTCAACTTTTATTCATTTGGCATAGTGTACTGAACTAGATACCTAGTTTTATTAACTGTTTAAAATAATATTTACGGTTGTAAAATAATAATGAATTAAGGGGACTGGTGCCGGTTCATCAAATTTTCAGCAATTGGATAAAATTTGAAAATTTGAAAATTAAATTGTATATTTTAGTTGCCACCTTAATTATAATATTTTTCCACTCATATACTACCCGATACCTATTTAAGTGGAGGTTGATACGTAGTATTTAATCGAAAAAAAATGACTTCACTGGAATAGTTTTAAGACCTTGTTGAATTGTCGGAGTTTGATAATTATATTTTTATCTGGAAGTTAAAGGCTTCTTATAGGCCAAATTGAAGTCCGATTTTTTATTTTATTTCAAATAACGGTATAATATAATTTGAGAAGAAAAGCTTAGCATTTTACGATTTTTAATATATTTTTTAAAGTTTGAGATTAAAATATTGAAAAACGGAGTTCAATGCGACCTGTGGAATATTACACTCTATCAGGTAAAAAAATATGTATCAAATCTGGTTGATTCTACAAACCAGGATCATTATTACCGTAGAGCCTATTTATGTGGATAAAATTAATTACATTGGGCAGGGTGTCTTAAATACAAAATTGTGTTCATTTTTTCTTATAGTTAAATATCTTTGAACTTATAATAAGATTGTATTTAAAATATTTAAAATACATATCTATAATGTATTAAGTTAAAACCCGATATTATAATAAAATAAGAGTTAAAATAAATAATAAAAATTAAAAATTAAAAATTGTTTATATTTATGATTTATTTATTAGTTATATTTTAATGCTTACCCTCCACAGTCCACGTTGTATAAAAACAAAACAAGATCAAAGTGCACTATATTTTTTAGGCTTCAAATATCTTTCGGAGAGCTGATTTAATATAATTTTACATTTACATAGAAATAATTCAAGTATAATGGCTTACACAAAGTTACGAAAATATTGTATTCATCAATTTATGTTTATACTCGATGTCTCCAAACGCAGTTAAAATGTTGACTCTCCTACAAATTAATTAATTTTATTTTCACAATTTTATGAAATTTTTGTTGAAAAAGTAGACTTATCTGCAACGACGGAAAAATATTATTCTCACTCATGTAGTTTTTCTAACATTATATTTTTACGGTAATGCATTTTCGTAATTTTTTTTTGTATTTATATTTATCATTCGTGGAGTATGAAATCGATTGCAAATTCAAAAATCTGTAGATACGTAGGTAGTTACACCTTGTTTATGTACGTATACACGATTTTGAAATACTTTATTTGATACTTTTAAAAAAAATACAATTTATCTTGTAAATATGAACACGGGGATAAACAAAATCACAGTATTACCAGCGTTCACTTTTACTATATGATACCTACATTTATTTATCATGGTCTTAATCAAAACTTTTCTATTAATAAAATAGGCCTGTCAGCCTATTATTCTCAAGGATATAATAATATTTTATAATATATTTATGTTGTAATAATGTAGTTTGAATTAATTTTTGTCAAAACAAATCGTTATTTTCAAGTTTATGTCAGAACGTGAAAATCATGAAAAATCTTGTATTATATGTTTTATCTTAAGCTATTAAAATTGTTTATTTTATACATTTAGAACACATAACTATTTAAGAAATTTAAATATATTTCTTTAGACATTTCAATCTAAACACTTTTAAAATAAATAGTAACCATGTATTTATGATATATTTTCAATTGGATTTGGACAAAACATGAAAACCTTGTATACATTTTCGAGCTTTCTTACTCAAAACTAAAAATTGTTCCAAAAAAAAAATTAGAAAGCTGGAACTTTCTTATACTTACAAATGAAATGAAAAAAGCTAAAATATTTTGATAAAAATTACATCGAGTTTAAAAAAAAACACATGATATAGGATATATCGATGCAATAAAAGACCACACTAATTCATCCCTCCGCTCAGAATCTAAAAGCGTAAAACATATTGGTTTTATATTTATCTCCTTATTAGTCGTGTACCTAAAAATATATTGACAGGTATATATCAACGATTGAATTCCATTTTAAACAGTGCATTAGTAATACACCATGTGTTATAATTTTGTAATTTGTAGAAAAGTATTGTAATTTATTATTCTTCACAATTAAACGATCAAAGCTCATCGCACTGCAACGACTGATTGGTTAATTCGTTCGAGTATTGTGTTGATTGTGTATAGTATATAATCCTATATTGTGTGCTACAAATGAGTCGTTGACACAAACCAATAGAATAACATACATGCACGCTGTATCAACAATAATATCTAAAATAATATTTATAATATTCGTTCAACTTTGTCCGTTTTTCGTGTACATGCGTTTTAAACGAATTACGACAGCTGTGCTGTACAGGTTTTTCGCGAACCTTTATCACAATAATTAACAGTAGTATTATAAGCCTAACACCGATAATATTAAAATATATAATACTATTTTAAGCGTACGTAGTTTTCATTATTTATACATTTGACAAATCTACCTATGTGTATAACGCAATAACCTTTCATCATGTTTTTCCAAGTATATAACTGCATTCTGGTATCACTTAATAATACATTTGTAACATTTTTAATTTTGTGATCGCGTACGTGACGACTATACTTTAAATTAATATATTGTAATTTTATTGGTGGAGGGATAATAATATATATTTATTTATGTTAATATATACTCTATACCTTAAGACAGAATTACGATTTAACTGAAAGTCTAATCTTCATATTCAGTAAAAGTGCAAAACATATTCTTATCTTTCAGTCCGACGTTAGTATACACTATATAAATATAATAGTGTAGCTACTTTTTTTTATTTCAAAAAGTAAATAGAAAACATATAAAGTATGTAGGTACATAATATAGCTACCTACGCAAACAGTTTGTGAAAAAGGGAAAAAAGGAAAATTTAATTGTTCTATCAAATGTGAATAAAAAACAAAACGCTCGCAGAATACATATTGTATTGTTTCAAACGAAATATTAATAATGATGATGATGATAATAATAATAATAATAATAATAATAATTCTAAAGGAAAACATCGTGTCGGAGAGGGTAAAGTTCAATATAATATAATAATTACGATGTGCAATTATTTAGTCTAAAATTTAACGGGACTTGTATCTATATACTATAGCGTTGAGAGTTCTCATGTATATAAATGATATATATGTATAAATATGTACATGCGCAGGTATACGCGCGTCCCTTGTTTATAATAATATACCTACACTGTGCAGTTAATCCGAAAATCACATTGTTCGAAGCTCAAGAGTTGTCTATTCAGTGCAATCGTTCGCGTATATACTGGCGCGATGCGATCGTATCGTGAACAAACAAATAATACAATCCAAGAAGTGCATCGATGCGTATTAATGTGATTTTCGAATTAATAATGCCCTAAGTACAGAAACAGTTTCAAATCATCATGCGACTGTAATAGAAGGTATCGATTGTTAAATTCGTTTGTGTCGTGTACTAATCGTAAACGAAATTAATGCTCAGGATCAGGTATATCAAATTTGTACTTGGGTTCAAAGGATTTTTTTTTCCTCTTACCTTTATAATTTACACTCATATAATACATATATGATTACCTATTATTCAGTATTTACAATACATATCACAATAAATTTTGTCCAAACATCAATCCAGACTATTATATCACCTTGCAATGAATGATGTGTGTTCAACTCATAGTCCTTATACTACTAGACAAGTACTGTGTATAACAACAGAGGTAAGTTAACTCGCAGTGATATGGGCTGTTTTGGACGACATGTGTGCTTATTTACAATAGTTATTGTGGAGTTTAGCTTTAGACTGAACACATACTGATATTATACTAGTACCTAACCTGTCAATTTTGTTTGGACAAGAAACAGACCTATGTATACGGTTCCTTACTACGGTACCTACGGGTTAACGAGTCAATAAAAAGCTCTCTTTACCGCTTTTTCGCATACACTCATGACTTGTCTAGTAGTATAAAGTCGATCTCAAGTCAAAATCTTTTCTACTTTTATAGATAAGGATGAAATGCAAGTATATACGAAATATAATAAATTATATTATTTTTTCTCTTATATGTGTAATTTACACATAATACGTATAATATTTAATCGAATATTACCTAGTTATATTTAGCCACATTATTATAACAATTAATTTTTTCTCAACATCAATCTAGACTGTGTTGCAGTATTATATCACCCGCAGTGAATGATGTGTGTTTAACTCCGCTCTTATAGAAATCTTCTTTAGTTGTATCGCATATTAAGAATGAAATGCATGTTAGACGAAAAGGTTAGAAAGAAAACATATTCATTTCTACGTGTGGCGTATCGGACCATAGATAATACATTATGATAATATTACATGAAATAAAACATATACTATATCATAACATAATGAAGTTAAATATATACGGTATACAATAGCGTTTCAGATTTCATTTACACAATATTTATTCATGCACACTTTTTTAAATTGTATTCTTTTTTTGCGGTTTATCATTTTATTCGTCGAAATGGCACAATGATGATTAATTATGTGGTTGCGCTTGCTTTATACCGACCTCCTAAATGTGGCAAGGGATATTTTGGCGAGCCCGATTAAGTATTAGACTATGACGTTAGCGTTAGCCAATTTATTAAACCTTATATTAAATATAATAACCACTTAATTAAAATGATAATGTGCAAATAGTTGATTTTATAACCTAAAATATCCAATAACAAGTTTACAACAATAGTATACCAATAATATTTTTGACTAACTACTTTTCAGTTCTCAGCTTGAATAGATGACTTCAAGTGTTCAGATTGATAATATTTTTATTTGAAATAATTCAAAACAGGTTCATTAATATTTTGAATCATTTTACACAAATACCATACCAAGGTTTTTATTCGTTACCATTAACATCAACAATATAGTATAGTATTTATGTATTTAATTGTTTAGCTTTGTGTTTTTTTTAAGTATAATGATGAATACAATTAGACTAGGTATCGTTTATTTGATCAAAAGCATTGAATAAATAAACGATTTAAAATTTAGAGTGTCTAAAGTGGTTTGTAGAAATTAAACTTTACATAACATAATACTTATATAATATATAATACGTACTAAAGAAACCTTGAGAAGTTACTTTGTAAGCTTATTATTAACATAAAAAATTTGCATTTTTCAAACAAAATAATGGAAAACAGTTAATTAAGATTTAAAACTAATGAGACAATTTTTGAATGTAGGCTTTTAAATAATTCTCGCAGATGCCTATAGAAATATCAATAGAAATAATTATATATTTTTGTATAAATTATGGTGATAAAGGTACCGATCATTTTCATACTGGTAAACACCACGAACAATGACAAAGTATTTTTAAGAAGATTTATACATCAGTTAATAAAAAAGTGTGCATTTAGTTTTACGAAATAATTAAATATTAAATACAACATATCGTTAAAATAAAAATTTAAAAATAGTCCTGACACCAAAACAGTAATGCTAAATTTGTTGTTGAAAGATCACGCCATACAACTCATTAACTCAAAACGATGTGTTTTGTGTTTAATATAAAATAGGTGTTTTGTATAAATTGTATGAAAATTAATAAAACAAATATGAAAACATTTATTTGATATAAAAAATTTCACTGTGTGTGACATTTAATCCGTATTTATATTTACCTAGAATATTTTAATGATAATTAAACAGCAAATGCACATTTTCTTTTTTTAATAATAATTGTTATGCTGTACCATCAGTTGCGATCACACTTAGATTTCTAATTATATTTTAAATTTTAATTAAAAATGTACTATAGATAATTTTTATATGTTGATTAAAACCGTCTAGAAAGCATTTATGTATAATATGAGGTTAAAATTAAACATAAAATACAATACAATATGTTGAAGTACAAAATGTGTACACATATGTATAGTATGATTGATATTATTAAATCTTTACAATTGCATTTTATTCCCGCGAGAAAACACTTTATATTTTTATAATCCTCCCAAGTGGTAAGATAAAAGATTTAAAAAAAAAATTATCGTATCTTAAATGTATTCCAAGTTGTACAGTTTAACCAATTGGTAGTAATTTATTAGTTTAGATATAAAAAATTGTTCTATGGTCTTAAACATTAATAATTAATAATAAATAATAAATACAATAAATGTTATTACTATATTATAATTTATAAGTGATTAAATTATACATTTGACTATCAAAAATAATTTTGGATGACGTTTTGTTTCTTTGATGTGCACATAAAATACTTCGGCGACGGTTCATATATTTTATGCTTGAAGTAATATTTTAAGGTTGTTTAGAATAATATTCACAATTCACTCATTTTAAGTACACCGTAAAAGTCACATTATGTTGGTTCAATATTTTATAGAAAAATAAAGAAAAATAAATAGTAACCATGACACTCAAGGATTATTTCATTACTTCTAATGTGTTTTTATATTTTATTTATAAATATTATAAATATAATGATTTATGGAAATCTACTAAATTCATAAGTTTTAATAATAAATGTGATATAACATCAATTCTTATATGTTTTTAAATATTTTAATGTATTATAATGTTTGGTGGAACATGGCTAAGGTTATGTTAAACACAAATACATATTTATTTTTGCGCATCTATCTATACATAGTTTACATATTAATATAGTATATTATAGAAGTACCTTGGAGGTAGGAATATTATATGTTTTAGATGCTAGGTGAAACAATTTTTGTTGTAATATAAAAACGAATAACAGTAGATACTTGAAATGTTTACCTAATATTATATGGAGTAAACACATGCAGGTGCGCTGCGTTCTTTCAAATGTGTTATATATTTTTTAATTTGTTATATTAACTACCTACTGTGAATACAACTTTCAATGAAAATACCCTAAATGTTTCTTGTTAGTGTTTGGTTATGTCCATGAATGTCCACATGTTGTAATCGCACTAAATTATATTGAATGCACTTACACAAAATTTAAATAAATAAATTAAAGGCATACTGTGACTAGACATTGTTAACATAAGTAAATATTTCAGAGCAAAGACCAATTTCTATATTTTTTAAAAATGCAATCGTTATAGTTTTTGAGAGGTTCTCGATCGGTAATATTTTTTATCATTTAGATTTCATTATAAAATATTTATATACCTAAGTCAAGTAGGCACAAATTTATATTGTTGCGTTAATCATCTCATTTTGTTCTAAATTTAGTTTCTGTACTCGAATCGTAGAGAGCCTTCAGGGTTCGTTAATCTTGTAAAAACTCTTTTTTTAACCGAAAATAAACGATGATTTTACTTTCAATTCAACTTAATAATAATGTTTTTATTATGGAACTAATATATTCTTCAATGACTTACTAAAACTTTTTGATAACAAAGCTAAATGTGACTTTTACTTTCAAAACGTTTCACCGAGTTTTAAAATTCTTACTGTAAAGAATTAATGTTTATCAAAATTTATATTATTACTGCCACTCACATACTCGTGTGATATGTTAAATGTATAAATTATAATTTATCGTTTGAGAAAACTCAAAAAGATTTCTCTTTCAACTTTGTTTCATCGTATACATATAGAAAAATACGCACAATGGAATTGCCACGGGAGAACGATGGTATACTTTAATACCGGTAAAGTTTAAAAGACGTTCATTGAATCATTTTGGTTGTATTAAGGCGTACAAAAGTAATTTCTTTACCAACACAAAGTGGCAAATCAAATTTTAAGTTTTATGTTTCTATAATATATCAACATATTTTACATTAATTATTCTTTTTGGTGTGCGTATGCTAAAATAAAAATTCATGATTGAATAAACAATTATTACATACCTACCTAAAGAACTTAATCATTTTTACAGAGTTATACATCAACACGTGAAACGCAATAACACAATTTTATTTATACATTAATAGTTTTATAGGAACTTTTCATGGTAGATATATACTGCAGATACATGTAGAAATTATATCATGAAGTAGTATTTTATTACAAATCCACCTATCATATTGTTGTAGATAATAAAGAATACATTAAAATAATTGTAGGTATATTAGGTACCTAAAAAATAATTGGAATAATCGATCAATACACAATTTATCTATTGGAAAAATAAAAAAATATTTTAAAATAAAAAAAACTAAATATGACCAGTAACAAATATCACGCGATGTTTTTAAAATAATAATACTTTTACAATGCATAATCAATCATTAAATAATTCACATAATTCACTATCTGAGTTGTACACGACACTATTGTTCAATTCACTGTAATAATAATAAAAAAAAACATGCTTATGCTATATTATTACAGAGAACAGAGTTATGTTTTCAAATGTTAATTATACTACAATATAATATTATGATATGATAATATAAGTATATTATTATGCTTTCTTTCAATCCATTTTTGTGCCCTCTTTTCATCATATTTGACTAATCAAAAGTCAATTATATGTTTTATTTATTTGGTATGGTGTCTTATGAAAATATATACAAATCTGGGTTATTTTAATTTCAGATGGTTTTCTTCTTTTGACATAAAGTTGTAACAACTGCAGTGTTTTAAAATAACGCGTTATTATGATTTACTTCAGTTCTGCTTTTAAATTGTAAGGTCATTATTTATCTATATACTCAAGTAAGAAAATTGAAAAAATGTTTTGAAAATTATTGAGTTTGACAACTGCATATACAGATTATCATGTTGTAAAAAATTAAAAATAATATATAGATACATATACAATGATCTTATAGATAACATGTACGGTTGACAACTGCGTATTCGTCGATAAAAATGTTTTTTCACGAATTTATGATTGAGTATTATAATGCTGGCCCCACTGTATACTATAAATTATTATTATTATGAAACGAAATATCTTACAACCGTAATTTCGTCTGCAAACTGTGTATGCATTGGGAGAAAGCAACGCCGTGGTCGTCGCCGTTTCAAGTGATAAATTGTACTGTTGTGGACTTGTGGTATAGTAAAAAATTACAATAATAGAATAATATTATTTTGCGACGGATGTGCAGAAGAAAATAATTTACTACTGTGTTATTATTAAATTAAAATAAAAGTAATTTTATAACTTTTTTTTTTAATCGTGTAACGATATATATGTCAAACCCATAATATTATATAAAAATTAGAAAAAAAACCCTATCTTCGTTTATTCTTCATATTACTTTATACTCTGGAGTTTTAACATCGAATCAATCATCACCGTACAGCCGTGAGCGAGCGCGAAACTATTCATTGCAATTATATGAATTCAATATCCTTTGCGTGCCTTGGGCGTTAGAGTTGTAAATGTGACACTGCTGCAGCGTATCGTGTATCCCAGGGATCACCAGTAAACATTTTTAGAGGGCCACTTTAGGAATTTAGGAAGCTTTCGGTTGGGCACGTTGACATATTGTTATATAATACATTATGTCTATCCAAAGAGAGTAAAGACAAAATTAAAACATCGATGAAAACCTCTTTGAATTTGTCGTCTAAAAAAAATAAATTTTCTTTATGTGGCTCAGATAATGTTTGTCCGAGGGCCGCCTATCGATGACCCATGGCATATACGACATATTATAAGAATACTTAACCTATGCAGTGTAAGTGTGTAATTAACTGATACACAATTATGTTTTAGGTTATAAGAGTAATACAATTACAAACGTATTTTATTATAATATAATAACATAATATCATTTTTTATTATAATATTAGACACGTGTGTCTGGCCGCCTGAGCAACGACTAACGAGCAAACCTCTTATTTTTGTGACTTGTAATGTTTGAAGTTATCGAATTATGTTACATATTTTATTTTAGTCAATAAAAAAAATGAATTATTTTATGATATATTTAATGTATGGGCCTGACTGCCCTCCGAGTTATGCTCAGTGTAGTTGCTTTTAGTTGCTAAAAAACGTCACTAATTCGTGACTCGTGACGATTGTCTTCGTACATTAAGGGTTGCGTACAGACGTTTAGACCTTTTATATGATATATAATATAACTGCATGGTTTCTGAGCAGCTTCTCTACCTACATTATTAGCCTTATTTCACGGTGATTTAACGGAGTCCCTCCAAAACTGCGTGTTTCTTCCAATGTAATCGAATCGTAAATTACCATCGCCGTCGTCGTCGTAGCCCGTTGGATATATTTAGGTGTACGCTGGAATGATAAAGTCCCCGAACCGCGTTTATCTATACATATATATATACATTATATACATCGCAAGCCCAGCACAAACTTTGTCTCTAATGGGAATGTCTGGTCCCTACCGTGCGCCGAATTCTATACAGGGTGACTCCGTGTACATTATTTTATCATGATGTAAATAATATAATTGAAATTAATGGAAATTATTACCACGTCTTAAGTATATACCGTGTAATCTTTGAAATATATTGGTTACACGTATCGAAGAATTAGAAATTGATATTTGAGATTATTATAATCAAAAGTCCGTGTACCGTACTTACTTATATCCGACCGACTTGATGCCACCGGACGATTATTGCTATGTGCCCCTGTATATATAATTATGATATATTATATAGTTAAACGTTTCACGATGATAAAGCGATTGCTATAAATAATATTATTCAGTCATATATTTTTATTTAAATCATATATAATTGTATAATATTAATACGTATGCAGAATTGCAGACGGATGTCGAAAAATTAGAAAATAATATCATGTGAGTAATATTTTATGATAACCTCCATCATCATTGATAACGATATAAAATAGGGATGAAAATTTAAAACGTCGGCCGGGCGCCGTCACTAATAACAATAATAATAATAATACGGGCGGTGTAGAATAATAATAATAATGTACGAACTAGAATATTATTATGAACCGACTTATTTATATTATTTGACGAGATATTTTCAGTGACGCAAATGAAAAACACTGTACGATACGTGCGCGGAATATATAAATCGTCCGTGTCGTTATTTTTGCAGTGCGTATACATACTATATATAAATATATATATTTTATATACATGATATTGTTTGCGTGGACGAACGTATTATTATTACTATCATATCGGCGGGATATCAAAACGTCCATTAATTATTATTCAAGCCTACATAATAATAANTATCAAAACGTCCATTAATTATTATTCAAGCCTACATAATAATAATAATAATGCTAAATTTCAATATCGTACTACAACTAGCAATCGTCGGAAAGGTCCTGGCGTACGTGAGTTAAACATTTTATGCGGCGTGCTCAGGATTAAACGACGGCCTGGACATATTGTGTGTGTGTGTGTGTGCGTGTGTACGTATAGGCGTATAGTGTCGAAACATATTCATTTAATTAACTTTCTCACCCACACTCCACTCGCCGAGGGTTATGCTCTACTCTGTATTTGTTTATTTATGTTTATTCCCGTATTTTTTGCACCGAGCATGTAATATAATAATATAATATCTCGTGTAGTCGCTGTCATTTAATTAATCGAAAACCGTGACTTGATATTATATTACAGTATAAAGGTAATACTCACCCTGTCTTTGCGGACTTGAATATTTTAATTATGATAAAAACAAAATCGTTTGATCATTGATAACGAATGGTTATATATAAGTTATAGTTATAGCATTATTAATATGACGAGCCAATAAACCGGGGAAGAATGGAAACGCAATGGCAATCCTTAAACGACTGTCGTCGTTTCAGCTACACGTGACTACGCGTATTGCATTTTTCTGTTAATCCTTATTTAGTTTTTTTTTAAGCCAGCAATGTTATCGATCGCATAACGCGTGCAGTGCACGGCGTATACAACATCGTAGCAGTTTTATCATAATGCGCTACAATGCAGTTCAGTTCTCTGCACACTCAATATTACACAAACGAGTGCGCCCACACACACACAAAATATACATATCGGTGAGTGCTTTTTAGCGAATGCGAGTCGTTTCGATTGCGTTTTTGTCACGAAAATGGTGTTACATCTACCATTATAAAATATTATAATATGAACGTCTCATGTCTGTGACGGAGTTATCAAAACTTTCGCAGCCCGAAATTTACACGACGTCTCGCAGAACGTTGGTATATATTACGTATTATAATGTACTCATTAGCTATCGGCAATATTATTATTCTGTAATATTTTACGTGCTCTCGGTGTTTTTGAACAAGCGTGCACGCTCTGATGTATATATATATATATATATATTAACTCGTCGCGATATTATATTACTATCACTATTATGTATGATTTGCGATATGAGAGCAGAGTGCTCGTGTGGTTGTTGTATACAGAATGTGTCCATGGTCCACAATGGCCGCATGCCCCGCCCACAATTTCCGTTCTCAAGGCAATATAATATACATAGGCAGTTTGTCCAAAAATCGAAAATCGAATTTCAAATATTATATTATCTCTCAGTACCTGCGGCGCACGCTTACGTATTTAAATGTCGTCAATTTTTCATGGTTCACCTCGTTGTAAGCAAAAATTGTTGTGTTTTTTTTTCGTTGCTGACAGACGCAGCCAATAGGAGTAAAAAGTTACTAAACTATATTTTAATCTCTGATGTAAATACGATAGGTATACATTTACGTCGATGTCGTGAATGACTATTTATGAAGTTCAGCCCACGATATAGGTAGCTGATCGTACAAGTAGAAGAGGGTAGTACCTACGTTATTATGTTTAATATTGTGTATGGTTTATATACCTGGAAGTATATAATGGTTTTGGGCTGACGAGCATATTATAATATATTATATATACGCATAAAGACAAACGTGTCGAGTAAGCCCTGTATAGTGTATATACGTCTATAGGCGGCGTTCGCTCTGGCGTGCGTGTTCAAATCTATCGTAAAAATACATGTTCGCTTATGATAATATTAAGGCAATATTAAACACCATGTATATATATATATATACGGTTACCTATACTACTCTCGCGTACTAATGAATTCGAAATCTTATATAATATGCCGTATATTACATCAATGCGGATCCCGTCGAATCAGGATAAAACGACATGGATTTCTGCGGGGATGAACCAAATTTGTATATAGCTGAACAGGGTACTGCTGTAATGGAAAATTGATCTCGCACGGCGGCGTATATGCGGCGCGAGGGAAAAGTGCGAAGGAAAATAATAGCGGTTAAGGATGCCGAAAACAATATAACTATATATATAATATATCCATATACGCGTACGGCGTTATTGTCCAATTGCAATTGGCCATCCATGTAGATGTCTTATAACGTACGTTATTTAGTGTTAAACAAAAACCTTTTATTACACTTTGGTCACGTAATCTGCTTTTTTCCGGTTGTTTTTATTTGTCTTATGGTTGAAAATTAATTTCGTTTTTCACTCTTATTAAACGCTCGTGTGTGTTTACGTACGAGAAGTATGATTGATTAAAAACTATCGGTAGATTTTAAATATTATTTTTTTTTTAAACCAGCATATTATTATAAACAAGAAAAAATTATACAACTGCAATATTATAGTAAAGCTTCAAATATGCGGGTATAATAGCAGTGTTTCCAATCGATGGTTATCGAATCATGTTTGTTCACAAATTAAATAACCGTAGTCCATGACTATTCATTATGTTCTTACTCATTATGTATTCATTTCGTGTTTTGGATTCGATAAATAATTAATTTCTTTAAGAACGCAAAAAAATCAGTCAACTAGTCGTTTAACAGTAGGTTCTTCCATTAATTTGTATCTGAAAATATTTTAATCTTATTTGGCAGGTATCGTCGATCTTTTAGATCCTAAGCGGAGCGATTAATTTATTGGCTTTACAATGATGAGCAGTGAGCACCTGTCTGTTTTTTTTATATATTTGTCGTCACCAGGGTTAGGAATGTACTTAACATTTTATAAATATGTGCTATTTTATTACCTTAAATATTGCTAATTATGCAATAAAAACAGAAAAATATGAATACAAATGAATATTTACTAACTAATAATTTATTAATTATATATTGTTATATATATATACACTTATACATTATAATAGTTAGTTATTTAAGTTTTGAAATCATTTTAGTCATTATGAGTACGGGGACACGAGACGACTGTACAAAACTAATAAAGTATACAACGCATTCAACACTCGTTCGATGATATAATCACAGTAGAAATCGATATAAAAACACCAACAAAATTAGTGGACAACAAAAGTTAAAAATTTGAATCAAATAATACGAAATTATGAATTGCGAGCTTTGTTCGAGCCATATCAGAGTTTCCGCGTAATCGGACTATTTACTCGATTTGTGTATTTACTTTGTCATTTCGATTGACAATATTCCAAGTACACGTTAACTAAAATATAATTACGTAAAATATGACCAATTTCGATTCGAAAACAGGTAAATATGCTACACAACTCAAAAAATTGCAAAATTAAATTTTTAATATGAGTCCTCTTGTATCATGAAACACATTTTTAACTTACTGAAAATTGGATTTAATTAGTACTTTTTTGGGGTCAAAATTAAAAAATGCACAATACTTTTTAAAACTATGGGGGGGGGGGTAATTATGTAAAGGAATAACAATTTTCAACAATATCATTTTTCTATAAATTCGGTTAAATTCAAAAATGGAAAACTGTAGACTTGTTTTTTTTTACCAAATATATATATTACGTAATCCAATTTCCAAGATAGTAAGACTATTTTTTGCTATTTTTAAAAATTAGAAATTTTGACTTTTTTGATTTATAATAAATTATGATATCATTTTTCTTATGCTGTTATAAAATATTACTGAAAAAAATGGTCATCATTTTATTTATATGCTTTTAAAGTTAAAAATTTTGATTTCAACAAAATTCATCAATACCAATAATTAAATATTATTTTTTAGCTAAAAATGTAATACCAAGTTTCTTTAAAATCATTCTTACAGCAACCTAAAAATCTCAAAAATTGGTAATCACATTTTTTGATGAGATAAGGTATTTAAACGAAAATAAACAATTTTAGTTATTTTGTTGTAATTCATAAATATTATTCTTACGGACTTAAATATTTTCCATACTCCGTATATTATCATTTACTATAAACAATGCAAGGTTTCAAATATGTAGGTATGTTGGTATTAACTTATAAGTTAAATACAGCTAGTAATAATCATATGAAATAATATAACATATAATATATGGAATTTATTTTTTGATAAAAATTAGTTCAAACTACCGTATTACTAATACGATTGCAAATATACAATAAATAATAAGAAAAAACCTTTGAATGTAATATGTATTTTTAAAATATATCGGAGCTGTTATCATTTTGGCAATCCACTGGCTCTTAAATTACTGTACAGTTCTTTTGTCCCATCAGTTTTTAATAACAACTCAGTAATTTGGTATCTTTGTTCTATTCGCCCTATTCAGACTTTATAGAAGTTATTCAAAATCGGTTTCTTAGCAAGAAAGTAATGAATATGTTCAACATTAGCCTCATTCATCCTATCAACCAATATTATGTACTCTAAGTTTGACACTTTAAAACTTATAAGTTAGAAGGATACAGCAGGATATTTGCTTTGTATATTCATATATTGAGAATGGCTTTAATCAGATCTATCATCCAACATTCGATACGTATAAAGTGCCTTCCCTAGTTTTGATATTTCTGTATATTTATAAATTGGGTATTTTATTCTATGAAATTACTATGAAGGCAAATCCAATATATGCGGGATGTCAAAAATATAATAAATTCTGTCATTTTTAAAAATGCATATGAAATATACAAACCATTAGAATCAGGTCTAAACATTATAAATTTAATTTTCTTTTGTGGTTCGTCGAATGTAAAATTATTTATACAATGCAAAAATCATATTCAGATACATCTAAATTTGTTATGTCAAAGTATATCATGTGATCCAGTTGTTTTAAAATATAAATAACTTCATGGTAAACTGAACTAAAGTAGGTATATAATATTGAAAATGCCATATTAAGTCTATATACAAAGTTTCGTGGAATACAATATTATTTTACAAAAACTCATACAACAATAATAATATATTTATACTGTGGTAAAAGATTTTTCAAACGTATTCACTGCATATTCATTATAATATGTAAGTACGCAATATCAAACATACATGTTTGCCTATAATACTATATTTCAGCGATAAACAAATATGTAGCTATATCATTATGTTTATTTTAAAATACAATTTTGACCCGAATCAAACATTAAAGATATTTTTAGTTATAAGAAACTATACTAAAACTATGCCAGAACCAAATTTCCTCATTTGTACTTTCGTAAAATTGGTCAAGCTTACTGTTTATACTGTAAATACTTTATTATTTTATACAAGAAAGTCTAAAAAAATTATCACTATAATACATTTATCACGACACACAATAATATAAATTTGTTGCATTTTACGTATACGATATTTTTTCTTTAACTTCGGCGACAGAAACCATTAGCTTTGTACATTATATTTTACTTATTTATGGTAAAAATTCGATCTCAATAATGTAGAGCTTGACTTTAGGACTAAATATTTCGTTTGTATTTCTGTGCGTGATATTGTATTTGTTCTAAACAGAAGTATTATTCAGTATAAAAAATAAAATGTTTTTTTAACACAATTTTAGTCTTAGTATTTTAATTATACTATTGAATAACTACGGTAGGTATTATTTTTATCATAATATCTATTGAAATATTATAGAAATATTATAATTGTTCAATATATCAAGAGATACGTAAGTAAATAAAACCGTAGTTTCACAATGTAAATATGGAACATAAATAAAATAAGCATTACCTATGCAATAAAAATGAAATTAGACCATTTACCAACAAGGTTTGCTGCATTCACATTGAAAACGAATTATGCCATAAGAACTTTTTATACGCCATGTTGTGATAAAATATATTATTATTATGATAATGCGTTGTTTAATCATGTAAATAACGCTATGTTTTCGACTTGAAATGATTTTATTATGATACCCTGTGTCTATTAAAAGGGGAGTGTTGCATTAACAAACCCATAAAATCGTGAAAATGTTATGCTGTTTTAATATACATACAGCATAATAACTTAGTTTTTAATATTTATATCAAATATTATTTAACATTATATGTTATTCGTTTAACTTACCTATTAGTATTTGAATTGCCAGCATTGCGTTATTAACAATTAACAGTTTAATGGCTGAACCGTGAAATAAAATATAAATTACACCGTATACATTATAGTATTTTAGTGGATCATTAACAACATCCCTTCGATAATAACTATATTATTTGATATGCACGTAACGGTTATCTTAATTGGGTAGTGCACATTCCAACCGTCGTCGTGTTAAGTTTTGACCATTATTATTTTAACGTCGACGATCTATTTGCGCACAATTAAAATAATTACTGACGTGGAATAAAGTATATATATATTTTACTATATAATAATCTGTAACGGTCACAAAATATACTATCGTGATATTACTGTATACACCCATTTGGGGTTGTCGTAGAAATGATATGATACTTGAAGATCCTAATAGTATGTAAATTGTTATCCAACAACCCATGTACTTTTTCAAAGCTTAATTTTGGACGTGTTATGTATTATATTTATACATATTATTATGACGTTATACTTACTCTGAAATTCAAAGATCATAATGGTTGGGTAAATGCTATTGCTACTTTTGATAATCTGTCATACGAGGGGAACCCAGAAAACATATAGCTATGGGTGTTGTTGAAATGGTCTATATGTCTATTTTACTACAAGTTCAAAGTTTTTTTCATACTACTATTAAATGTCTTCCCGGGATCGTTATTCCAATGTATTTGCTACTTTCAAAAGAAAACATTTATTTCGCAGCAAAAATGAAAATATTCGCTCCGGTTGCCTGCAGAAAAACAACAGAAGTATACCTGCTATAAGGCCTATTCGCATCATGGCAATTTTTTCTGTTCTCCCCTCTATCTCTCCCTCTTTTTTTGTAATGGCATCATAAATCGTGCAAAGTTTCCCCACCAAAGTGTTGCGCGCTTTCAGGTGCTCCGAGGACCGTTGGCCTAATGAATCCACCGAACTTTTACGTGGGCTTCACTTTTACATTAAACACACGAACACACAGACACACACAAGAGCATATACACATGGAGTTTATTACGTAAATACAGTTAAAACAACCCACCCCACCCCACCCAGTCGTCCAGACGAACAGGTACGACGACACATACACCATGGGTTAATCGATAGCAGGCGGGCCAACACAACAGACGTGAATGGTCTCGCGGGAAATTTATTTCCCCTCCCCCGTTACTCATACCACGTTAGCCTGTGCCGCACCACAAGTCGACTACCGGGTCTTTGAGAGTTTAAATCCTGTTTCCTCGAATCACGAGACTAAAAAAGTCGAACGAGAGGGATGAATGGAAAAAATGAGCCCGAGACAATAACAGGCTTGAAAGTTTTGTAGGTATAGTTTAGATTTCAATTAAACTATGATATACCAATAAATCTCACGAAATTGGTATTATAATTTTATAATTATTATTTTACCGTTCACTGGGAACATTCAAGTGTAATTATTTTATTTTCCCACTATTCTTATCGAGTTAATTCCATTATATTTCCACAGCTGTTGCCCTAGTGAATTATTCTTACATCGTCTTGACGACAGCATCCACAGCAGCGTGTATTCTACTGGTTGTAGAAAGGCTCGTCAACCCCGTCCTATTCGTATACGTTTCTGCTGCAGACGTGCGTCGTCAAGTGTGTCGATAATGTGCGGATTTTAATAATTATTACATCATACCGTTTCGTGATATCATTGTTACATAATAATGTTGTCGTTTCGAAGCGGTGACTGAGCCCTGTCAAACCCCCAGGTATCGGCAGAGACGGCGATGTTGGATGACGTAACATACCCCTAACAGGATTTGATGATGAATGTTAAAAGTCTGAGTAAATAACTAATTCGTACCGCACGCGCTATCGGGCTTGTCACAGGACCGGGGCACAACCGAGTTGATTCGACACTAATAATATTACTCCACGCCGCCGACCAAATCGTTATTCAAACAGTCAAAACATTCCCGCGCGGATACGTGTGCCGTGTATGTGCTCCGCGGGTCGTATATTTATACACGCGGGAAATCATTTGCTAATTAGACGAGACGCCTTGTTTCGCGGTGTCCGTTTGACGGTGGTCATTACGGGGTCGGGGGTCGAGGTGAGTTCAAAAGCGTCAAGTGCGGGCGGCAACCCCTTGCGTGGGCGGGGATGGGAGATCGGATTCTCGGAAAAACACGTGCCGCGGCGTACGGATGGCGTGTAACGCTGTAATTGTGCATTATAATTGCGGTCGTCCGCGGATAGTCGTCGTCGTCTGATGCTATAATATTATTATAATTATTGATTTAATTACGATACAACGTCTCGAAACCAGAGCATTAGATCTCATGCTCCGTGACTCGTTATGCTGCAAATGTTTTCGTCTGAAGTATGATATCAGAGTTAAGATTTTTTTCAATGCTATTTTGAGTTTTGTTTTTCTCGCACCACGTGAATCGTACGGAAAATTGTTTCTCAATGATCGATCGAGTAGCTCACGGAAGACCTGCACAGTCCCCGGTGATATTGTACAATAATTACAATGATAGTCAAACGGAGATTCAGGGCTGAGCAAGCACTACGCGCGGCACCCTCTTGTCTCACATATTTATGTTTAAAATATAATATTATGATTCAACAATTTTCGGTTCTTCTAAATACAATGACAAATTTGGACTTGTTCGGTATCGAACAAAGATTTTAAACGATGCGATGTCGCAAAATGTAAGTGCAATAAATTCTAATTTATAAACAACGGTCGTCTTGGTGTATGATGGAACCTCATATTCCTCAGAAACCTGTCCCGATGGATTCAATTTGTGCCACTTTGTGCATTCTACATTGACGGGCCACCTGGTTTGCAATCTTCAGCAGGAAACTGATGACCGTCTGTGTCATCGTGCTGCTCACCGCACTCTTTTCGCCTTTGCACCAGAATACTGACTAATACACATTAATTTCGCAACATTGTATAATACGCACTCACTAACGGCGAATCGTACGAGCTCGAGATTCTTGGCTGTAATTTTGTCGCACTGTAAAAATATATTGTGTTATAAGCACATACGCGTTCGCAAACGACGAAAAATAGAAAAAACGGGAAAACGTTGTGATAGGGAACCGAATGTTTTGGGTGATGTCACGATGACGGTTTCATAAAACTGATCCACGGAAAAACGATGTATAATATCGTGGTCATCCGTTCGCCGAGAGTACCGTAAAGTGTCGGATCATGTGTTGGTTTAGAACCTCACTTAACTCTTCCGATGAATTTTCGTGAATAATTCATCAGTGAGATAGGTTTTATAAACATATCTGGTTTTCCACTGAATTGCAGAATATAAATCCCCGGAATACAATATTACCCATAAAGCATTTTTTAATGAAAATGATTGAAATATTGAATTAATACTTTTAAAACGTGTACCTACTACCTACAATGTTATTAGTATTTAATTATAATTGATTATGATTTGATGAATAGGAACCTTAAATATTGAAAAAGTTCAACGATTATTAATAATTCAAAACCAAGTATTGGAGGTTCGTCAAATTAAAAATAAAGCTATATTTTATCTTTTATATAAATATTGAAATTAATTTAATTTATATTTATGATATTATTTTCGAACATTAACATTAACCATAATATTTTTTTTTTATATTAAAATATGTATGATTCGGTATAAAAATGAAATCGAGTTTTTTTATTTTTAAAAGCTGTGATTTGAAGGTATTTTTAAAAATTCAACAGAAACATTTACAACACATTAAAAACCATAAAAAAAAAAAAACACAATGCAATTATGACCTACTTTAATAGTTACTCTAGTGGTTTTGAGTACGTAATATATTATTATTATGATAATAGTGTTGAGCAGTGTAACAACATTCTCGCCGTGAATTCCGATCTATAAGTAACTGTTTAAACTTCACCGTTCGCGAGTGCTTATTTCGTAAAACGGTGCTATGAGACTTCGACGATATGAATCTTAGACAGGCCTCCATAAAATCACCTCTCTGGCCTGTCAAAACTGCGATGTTGGGTTGCCGAAGTTGCACGAGTATGGGCAGGATGTACATCAGTCACTTGTTATATTTTATTCACATGTTTCCGTGCAGAGCTGATGGTGAAAATCACATACGTCTCTACAACGCTTACCTACATTCAGAATGTATTGTGCATTACGGATAATGTGAGAATAATATATTAGATTGGTCCGGGAAATTCAACTTCTTAAGCCATGGAAAAATTGTCAACCGATACGACGTACAAATATTGAGTATTATTAAATGCATACAGTCTGGGCCCCGTAGCGCATAGATCACGTATATATTATTATTATAACTACCGAGTAACTGGCGTATTTATGGCTGGACGGAAAAAGTGTTCGTATTCGATATTCTTTTGAAGGCATAGGGAGAGAAGACTAAAATGTCGGTGATAATATTTTAGTTATTTTTCATTTGAAGAATATTCTTGTATCGGGATATTATAGAGATATATTATTGTACTACCCGCCCCACGTTAAAAAATAAATAGATGATGTTCATCAAAACATAGTACCAGAATTTGAGATCGGTCGACAGTAATTTCAATATATTTGGTATGCACGACCATAACGGGTGATTTTATTTGGGCGCGTCGTGTGATGCAACGTTATTATATTATTGTAGTCGACGGCGGTGTATGGGCATGCTTGAGTGCACACTCGGCAGGATGAAAGACAAAAGACCCATTTTAGTCTTTAGATAGCGGTGCATTGTTAACATGACAATAATATAATATACTTTGATGGAGTAACACCGGTCGAGAAATGGCCATGAAATTTTTTTTATTTTTAAAAATTACCGAACTGCGATGATATCATTTGACGTTTGTGTCTTATATTGCACTTGACTCGTGGTTGAGACAGAACTATTTAACAACATAGATTTACATATAAAAAAAAAAAAAATAATTGACAAATAATAATATAAAGTATTAAAAACATTGTTTATCTTATTAAAACGATTATTTTGTCGCATAAAGAATACCAAACTACTCAACAAACGGTTTGCTTGTAAATTTGCAACATTGCAAGAATAATAATGTATTTACTTCGAATGCCAAATGAACGCAACCCGTTGACACAAAAACGACTGAGTCGAATAGTGTACATATTCATTTCTTGGGATCATCAAAGCCATCGCGGTGCTAAATACCGACTGCTGCGCTGTGCCAATGTAAATAATTTACAAACGTTATTACCTGTTTGCTCAACTCGAATCTGATGAACGGTGACCGATATATTTGTTGAGGATATTGTTGTGTTGTTTATTATCATATTTCGGTATTATAATATTAAATGCAGCCACTCCAGACCTTTTGTATCTATTGGTTTTGTCAGTTATATTAATACAATAGTGTACACACTATACTTACGTTCCGTTCCACAAAATATATTCCATAACAACCACTAGCCACTGATTATTTCAGCTGGATAACCTTGGATTGAAATGAAGTATTTCAAAGGTAAATGTGGATTACAAAAAAGCAAATTTTGAGAAAATTTAAAAACGTTTAATACTTTGGTAGGCTTTTATATTTTTTTAAATATAAATGAAAATGATTTTTTAATAGATTTCGATACCTAGTCTCTTTATTTTATTAAAAAATGTTCGCACAAAATGTTTTTTTTACTATAAAAATTGACAAGGTTGGGAGACAAATCTCTTGATAACCTCAATTCAATACAAAAGTCATCCATCGAAAATATTCAGTGGTACAATGATATATTTTACAGTGAACAACATACTGTACGTTGACAATTTATAATCTACGTACCAATGTACTAAGTATGCATAAAGCAATTTTACTGTTATACGTGTTCTGCTTTGACGTTCTAAAATTGTAGCCATTGTAATTAATTTTCGTACATCTGTTTCAAGGACTTTCGTAGAGTGTATATAATATCGTGTGTGTACAGTATTTTTAGTAAAACCAACGTCGATCAAATTATTGATTGGTTATGTGCGTACCATATTTTTAAAGTGCAATGCTTGTATTATACGTGAAATCAATATTGTAAAATTAATTTGTTAATCTATATATATATATATAAACATATAATTTTATTGAATATTTGAACTAATAAAATATACTTTAAACGATTTGTACCTACGGCCTTAATTCAAAACATCAAAGCTGCGACATTGTTTGGCAATAACTTTATAAAAAAATATTATCATCATTTTTGCATTGTAAATGACTAGTTTACAAGCTTGTCGTAATGTATAAAAGTTCTCGTACTTCTGACAAAACGAAACGTATTAAATTTGTACAACATGTCACTGTTTAACAGGGTTTTTTTGTCTGGTTACGTAGCCCTTACGTTGATTCAGCGAATCGTCACGACTTTTATCCGTTACACAATGAAACGAAAATACATAAATTATAATAAATGTGGTGCACTGTACCCTTCAGCTCTTCCTAATAATTCACAACGCGCGTTTGAAATTATCTAGTGCACTTAAATACAATTTACCCGTGTGCGACAAAAGTAGACGTACAACTTTATACGACTTCAAAAACATTGACTAAACATATACTACAACGTAGTATTATATTATAGCATCCATTTTTTAGATTATTTTACCATACAAATGCAAAATTATTATTATTTGAGTAGAAACTACATTTTAGTGTCAATGTTATGCGCGGTTTACTATGACTTAATATGATATTGTTTGATTTTGTGTTATTGCTAGTCGTGTAGCGTATGACTTCACAAAAAGCGTTTTAAGTAAATTATTAATAATTTATTTTTACTTGTAATTTATTACATTACAAATGATGTACAGCATAAAAGCGGTTTCCATTATTACAATTTACAATACACAATGTAATATAACCATACAATATAGTTGCTATTTTATTATAATTGGACATACGTTACACGGGAAAAATTCAGTGTAAATCGACTAAAATAATATGACTCTATAATTGTATGAAACGGGGCCGGTACATAGATATTTAGTGCAGAGTAAATTTTATAATATTATTTTAATATCGTGTAAACAATATCGTTCTTATTCGGGGAGATGTAAAATATGTGTCTATTTTAGATGTTTATTTTCCCGCGAACGACGGAATAAATAACCATTGTCGAGTGCCCATGTATAATATATTAAAAATCATATGTAATTTCTTTCTTGAAACATATGTGCGTGCATGTAACTACATTCTGTATTAAAGGGTGGATACAGAAAATGCATGGTCTTGCACTAAAATAGGGGATACAAAACCGAATTGTTATGGTAATTTCTGGGAAAACAACTGCGAGGGCGCAGAGTTATTATTATTATTATTATTATTTTTTATTTTGTACGACTCTTCTTTTTCATTTCACCCGGTTTCAAATATATCGGAGTATGAAACTTTTTCTTCGGCTAGAGTGGTAAAATTACATATTTTTAGTTGTCAAAAAAACTGTTTGTCACACACACACACACACACACACATATAAATTTTATCACGTGTGTTTGTTTTAAAATGTCCTTTTAAAAAGAAAACAAATATTTAACTACATCATTTTGATATATTCAAATGTATCCGCTACGTTCAAATAAGCTAAACGGCGGCGTACCTATATAATATTATATGTACATTAATAGACATATTATGTATGCTGCAGTATGCGGGGTATAATATTACATAGATAGGTGTGTGTGTGTGTGTGTGTGCTGCACAAGATGATATACGCGTAAGAAATCGTTTCGAATATTCGCTTATTATACTTTCACACGCATAACTAGATATACCGGCTGTATCTGTTTTATCATCTCCGCTCTCACGCATATTATACACGGGTATAGACGAACGCGTATACAAAACTTGATTCCAGTTATTGTTATTTTCTTGCGTTTCGTTACCTTGCGTGATGAATTTTTATAGCTACCCTCGCCAACGCGACCCTCGTTCAAAGATATCGGAATTTTTTTTATACACTCTAAACACACAGACATACACGTGCTACTTCGTTTCCATACAATATAGGGTGGCCATGAAATTATTTGTCAAAACAGCGTGTTCTCGCCTATATATTTATACTGTACGCATAATACGAGTCGCATAGTAATATAATAATTCCATTCCGGTCTGGCACGGAAGAACATGATATCATTCGGTCGATTCTGTCATCGTAATGGGGGACACTTGAAACTTCGACGTGGACGCGTTTGGAACGCAGTAGTTTTAATATTTTGATTTTATATAAAATATAATATTACACTATTATACAATAATTATAAATCGACCATCAGGCCCAGGCGACCCGCTCGTAGACAATTTCCATCTAGACGCGCGCAATATTATTAACCCGTAACCGTGTAGAGACGTAGACGACGACGATGACGACGAAAGAAAGATAGAAAGCTAACGCGACAGAGTGAAACCAATAATTATTATTATTATACCCCAAATCCATCGAGCCGAATGCCATCAGCGGCTTATAGTCGACGGTTATTCGATGGGGTTGCGAGCACATTATTATATAGCAAGTCGTAATGATACGTTTCGCGTATAAAAGCCCGATCGATCGGTGAAAACCGCTTCCGCGCTACTGTGTCTCGACCGAGAGGACGTACTTGCGTGTGATGTGATTGCCGCTGATGCGAGTCATACCGACGCGATATCGTAATGTATTATTCATGTTCGGAAGAGGCTCCGACGTTGTAAATATCGCACGTGCGAATAATATATACTGTATAGTATGATATTATAATGTATGGCGTGGTAGACAAATACACCGTGTGACGGACCACCGAGGAGCTGTCGAAATTATGCGGGTAAGACTTCCGGATTGAGACGGTGGCGGTCTTCCGAGAGCTGTCGACGATCTGAGTCTGTTCACCGACGACCACGGTGACGAGTGACGTGCCGGAAATAGATAGTTTGCGTTTTTTTTTTATTTTCATCTCGCCGCCCCCATATCCCCGCCACTTCCCGCTTCACCGGCATCCGTTAACCCGGTAAAAAGTTACGTTGAATATTGTGAAATTCCGTGTTGCCAGCCCTTAATCTATTCATTGCGCGCTGTACCTACGTGTACATATACATACATACTATCAAACATATTATAATAAGTAGTATGTGTGCGTATATGTCTAGTCTGTCGTGCGCAGGAGAGGAAAAGCGGCGGCGCATAGTTTGGCGCGGCCAAACTGTCAACCGGCCGACAGACATTTCCACGGGGAAACAGCTATAGCTCATGATAACCCTCGTCGCCGTCGTCCTTTTGTCCGACAAATTCCTCGGGCAAAAGACCCCCGCGAGCCGACGCCACCGCACGTACTCGCGATCGCCCACACTCGTATAATATAAATATCAAATATATTTTTATGTTATGTTTTACACAAATAATCGTTTTTTAATAATATTAATTACGCTGGTATTTAAAAAAAAGATTCCCAACAAAATCGTTCACATTTTATCCTTCGTTCGCGCATAGCATAACGCGTTCATAGTACCGCTGTCAAAATATGGGAATCTAATGGTTTTAAGAGGAAAAGCAGTAGTTGTTTCGTAATAGATTTTGAAACTGAGAATATTCTAGAGCCCCGGACACACATTATCCATAAGCATAAAATGTGTAAGACGGCGTATTGTATAGGCAATATAGGTACAGGGACGTGTATAACGACGTCTCTGTCTGTCGGCATTAAACACGTGTCCTAGTTTGTTGCGGTTGGGTATACTGATTTTAAGCGACTTTAAGTGGCATTAAATCCTCCAGACGATTCTACAATAATTCCGTAAAACCTATTCCTCTCACCTATTAACTTCTTCTAAACCTTGACTGGAGGTCGAATAAAGTTTAGTTACATATTAAAACACTATGCAACTATGCAAGTGTTATATACACATGTGATGATACACATCAATTGACAAAAGTCTCTCATTTTCTTAGTCTTTTGATGGCTACTTTTTTTTTCTTCAAATTTAGTCTGTCTATACACGTATTTTCTACTGTTCCACTATATCCCTTTATTATTGTGGTTGTAAATGTTTTTTTTTTTACAATACCTCTACCTATCAAATACGGCTGCTTTTGTTAGTTGTAACCATACTTAAACCTGCGGAATTGCAATTTTCTAGAAACTATTTTTTTTGAAAAAAAAAAGATAAAAAAACGTAAAACATAGTTGTGCAACAATTGAATTACTGACAATTGCAATTTTTATAAGTTGGGCATTTCGAAATAGCTATAATATATTTTGTGATGTGAATACATACAGGGTGTAACAGAAGCAACTAACTATTACAATAACTTGTGTTATAATCAGTATTAACATTTTTAAACAGTTGCGCTTTATTTATAGTACACATTTATTGGAACTAAAAATAAAAATTTTATAATTACCTATTGTGTTAACATTTTTTTTTTTTTATAATGTCAAATAGCCAATTTGTGAATCTGAAGACATAAGAACAATTTGATGGTAAAAATATTTATCTAAGTCAAATAGTTAAATTCTTAGAGTTTTTTTAAAATATCAATAATTTTTTGGAGTTAATGAAATAACTTTTTTCAAAATATTATAGATGGGAATTTCCTAACATAAGTATGTTTCTTGAATTATTTATTATCCGTATCATTTTCACAATTTTCGTCATACTAGTCATGACTAGTGTTATTTTTTTCAGTTCTTTTAATGTTTCATCCTGTATGTAACTGATATTTTTTGAATTTTCTACCTATGATGTGTCTTAGGACAAAATGAAAATACTTTTCAGTACTGCGTATCACTACTCAGATTTATATTTATAAAATGATAGAAACAAATTATGTAGTACGAGAGATGTGATGTTTGGAATATGCACACGTTATTACAAAATTAATCATCATTACGAATACGTAAATATTCCTCTTTTCAGATAAATCAATCATTTATATTTGTTCGTTGAAAGTTTCTTTTACATTAGGTATCTCGTATAGCATTCTATTTGGTCATTGCATTAAATTATGCAAGTGTTGATTTGGAATTATAAAAAAAAAGAAAGTCCCAGCTGAATAATATCATCACGAGACGTGAAGTGTGTATCATCCAGCGACTTGAATGATTCATAATAGTATACTGTTTGAGGCACGAGACGTACTTAAATAATGTGACTAATTTAATCTAATAAAACATGTTATTGTCTTGACGATGTTTATCCCCCCGACCATAATCCATCGGGGGATCATAATATATTATTACTTATTGTGTCTACTTCCCCATCACGCGACAAATATGTACTACTGAACGTTTAACGTAATTGTCTACATCACTCTAGCATAATTCCGTATTACGTGTATGACTTATCATGACTATAATATCATAATATGCTCACATGCAATTCTTATAATTACTGAAACATTTAAAAAAAGTGAAATATGCAGAGAATCTTGCACCGTACATTCATCCTCGCACGTGGCAAAAATATAAATAATGCATTTGTATAATTTACAATAGTGCATAATATATTTTGTTGACTTTGTTATACTATATGAATCTATACAAAGTTTTGTGCTAACTGCAGATATTTGTATATTCTCGGATAGAGACTGTCAGACCGTAGCAGTGCATAAATTAATTTTCCCAGTATAGGATCATCAAACAATGCCGTTTTTCCTTGACTCAAGTTTGAAGTTTTTCCATTACATGTTGAAATTAAAATTTATCATTTATACATACGAATGTTACAAAAATGTAATCATGAATTAAAATCAATAGAAAATTAGAAACTGCTTAATTTCATTATGGCGTGTGAGTCTTCTGACATAAATTAGAGTGCCATAACATTAATATATCATATAAAAATACACGAATGAACCAATTCATGTCCAACTATCGTATTTTCCATATTTAATTTGAAATCAGTATAGTTTAAAATTAAATTAAAAAATTGAATTTTACATTATAAGTTATTTTTACAAATCTAGTATACTAGGTAGATTACACGTGTATATAATTAAAAACTTAAAATTAAATAAAAATATTATTTTGACATTTTAACGAAAAAGACAAAAGACTCGTGTTCGTTCTGCTTCAAATCTCATATAATTGCAAAACACCCAAACCGTGAACCCAATTATATAATAGCTTCTTCTCCAGCTCAGTGCTTAGTCATTTGTAAAAATATGAATTCATGAGCATAAATATATTTTTAAAAAAAATTCTTCAAAGTTGTTTTTAATTTGCTACAGCACAAATTACGCAATATCTATATACTCCTACAGATTTACAATGAAATACGGGTAACGACGTCGAATACAAGAGTTATATTGCCGCGTGCGACCATCGATTCGCGTATAATGATACAAATGATAATATTTTTCGTGTATAATATAATATTTGCTAAAATTTCACTACACGTTAATTGCAATGGATGTTTCACTAATATCGTAATGCAGTAAACGTTAATCACGTGAACGATTTTCCTTAAAAGTAATTTCTGTTGTATTTTCAGGAAACCGCCGTTATATTTGTGTATAGGAAGGAACTAGATGACTTTTATCGCCTTACCGGGTAAATGGAAAAATATGGAATACCGTGTTCTGCGTACTGAACCAACGGGGCGTCCCGAAATCAGACGACTAAACGTCAGAGATACGAAAAAATCTTTTTGGTTTTTGTTTTTGGATATTTTCGTGTTTTTTCGTTTGCTGTCGAGCGCAAAACTGATTTCACCACGACAGTGGTCGAATAAATTATACACCTCTTTTCTCGAGTACAAAGATTTTTCTCGAATTCCTAAAAAATATATTTACGCGCTGATTATCGCGTCCACTCTGTCACGTGTGCGTCTACGTTGTTGGACATCGAAAAATGCTGACAATGAAAACAATTCTATGATCACAATAACTATTTCGTATAAATATTTTAACTGGAAGTAATATCATATCAATATCCCTTTGCTTTCCGAATTCGACGAAAATACAGCGCACTTTTAATGTAGGTTCACATATACGGAAATAACCGCAAGTACTGAAAACTCTACTTGAATCACACGCGATATCGTCACTCAACAATAAAAATATGAATTCGATAATATTGCGAAAACAATAATGCGTATTAGATATATGTACATCAAGTGTCATCGCTCATCAATGTTCACAGTCGACTTTTCAGACACACACCGAATACTGTACAATATTATTTATGGAGGCGTTTTAATATATTTTGCCGACGATCGGTCCAGCGTTTCGTCATAATGAAGTGGCTTTATATTACATTACGCTTGGACCTGCGTACAAATGCTGTTGCGCCGACTTGTGATAAATGTGTGCAATTATATTATTATGGCTGCATATTATCGACGACGTTATTTTTACAATTTTTTTTTTGCCGTTTACACATTTTGCGCCTTATCGTTTGTCCGGTGCGCTGTTATTGATTATGTCTTCGAAATCCAATCGAAAGCCGATTTATTGCTCTTCTCTTTTTCCGCACTGAAATAATAATAATAATAATAATAATAATAATTATAATAATACAATAATAGGTGATGATGTAGTTTCAACGAATTCTCGCCCAAGTCCATCGCTTTACCGCCGACGATGAGATCATCACGACTACCACCACTACCGAAAGTACTGCAGCAGGGTACAAGCGCCTGCGAATAATTGGTTTTACCACTCCTCTCTGTTCTCCGACTGACAGAGTTTTTCGATTTTTTTCACAACGTCTCGCAATTCCGCTAATGTGTATTCAGCCACTGCAGCGCAAAGTCACCATGTCGTTCGACTATATATGCATATTATTGCATTTACGTTTTTATATACACAGAAATAAGAAGATTTCACGAGTCGGTGCGTATCTGAGTTGTATTTATATTACTATCACGTATTTATTATTAAACTTTATGTATAACGACGAACCAAATCGCACTTGAAACCAGGTTTGAAATGAACTGACACCGCATTAATACTGAGTATTTATAAGATTTGTTGGAATTTGTTTGTTGTATTAATTGCGTTTTGTAACAAGAAGTAATAATGTTGTTGATACAATTTTAACCACCAGCTGTCTGATACCTGTAGAACTGACTATAATCTAAAGGTCGGGTCAAGAGTTTTCTTCTTAAATGTTCTCATCTGATTCGTGGTAATGATACTGTTATTAATCACCATTGCAGGACAATAGTACCTAAAGTAACGTTAGAACCTAACGTAAGAGCTCTAAAACCAGGAACAACATTATTAGTGTATCATGTGTGTTGTAATAATTTGTGATGACAATATTATTTCTATATTTTCTTAGGAATTTAATCTAACGTATTTTTTTTTTTTTGTCTGTTTATACTGTTGGTTTGCGTTTCTACGGCAATAAGCAAAGAGTTACGAAAATCGGCCTCACAAAAATACATCATGTCGAAAACAAAACGAAATGGATGATAATGCTTTCTGTGCTATATTCATCAATGCCAACGGGTATATACGTCATAGCCTGTGCACATATTTATACAGTATGCATATCGCTGAGTCGGATTAGTGGCCTTTGCTAAAATGTCATCAGTCCGGTCTATACCTTCAGTGTACGTGTGTATTCATTTAACCGTCGAAAATCTAGTCACGCCGCCGATAGCTGGGTAATGCTGTTAAATCAGAATATCGGAAAGGGTACTCGTCTATTATATACGTATATATAATATTATAATACCTACACACACACACTGACGATGGCGGCGGCAGACCAATTACATATTACACTCACACACACGCACGCGGACGTGCGTAGAAAATAAACGATATTTATAGAAGTTTCTCGAGTGTATGGTGTTTGTGTGTAGACCACTCGGGGCCGAGTACCAATCGCCTTTCGTAACATGTTATTATTATTATTATTATTATTATTATAATTTGGCCCTAACCGCGTGGCCTGTAATGCAATATAACGAGCAGTACGGCTCCCATCTAAACGTCTTACGTTAAAAATCGGTATTTATTTTAATAACACTATAATGTCCGATCGAGAGTGCAACGGGTGCATCGCCATAAACTAAGCCTAGTCATTGTTATTATCATTGCATTGTCACCAATGGATTTTATTATTCGTATTATGTAGTAACTGCTTACACTGTATTACACTGTTAATGTTATAATGACAACGGACCATATACAACGTGGTTCATCAATCTGCACTCTTACTGCACTATATTTTGCACATCGTGTACAGACATTCATTCGATGTAGTTTTTTGGGATTTTTAAATACCCATACACTGTACATACCATATTTTCAATCATTTTAATTTGTCATGCCGTTTCATCAGTGTTCAGTAGCGTTAAAAACTTTCTTTTTCTTTATGTCGTTTGAGTTATTAAAATGTATGTACTAAGAATAATTCTCATGATATTGGTTTTTCATACAACACTTAAAATGTTTAATATTACAATGGAACTTATTATACACTGTTGATTTCCACACTTCTATACGTATTATAAAATGTCGATAAATTAATATTATTACCATAGTGCCTATTGTGTAACAAACACACACCGTAGACCCCATTCGTTCGACATTTACCTATATAAAATGTAAATGACTCAAACATTTATTTGTTCGATTTAGATGAATTTATATCAAAAACATTGTCACTTAAAATCAGTATTGTTACTAAAAAAATACCAATTCGAGATGTTTGGCTACATACGTGAATGCATTTAATAAGGCCCATGGATGATAATATAATAGTATACACTATACATTCAGTCGAAATGTAATTAAAATGTCCTACACAAAAGTCGCGTACCTATATTGCCTATACAGAGAGCCGTGTTACAAATATCATGTTAAAAAACAGAGACGGCGACCAACTGGACTTGCATAGAACTCGTTTTACTGCACTCTACTCGACGCAGGATATTTATTGTTATTTTACATGTGGACGATTTAACAAATGCACATCGACGACGATAAACGTTTTGTCTGAATTTATTCGTTGGCTCCAGCATTATTTCCGTAGGACTCTGTTGCAATATTGCTATACTCGCTGGGTAGATATCAATTATTATTACAACGATAACAGAACACAGTCATCGATAACGATTTTCGTATTATTTTTTTTTTTATATGTAATTAGTAATAACTAAACGTCATTTCAGATGTACGCTGCACAGTGCGCCCGAACAACATTAATAATAATAAAATCTCGACAGTTTCACACGCGTCATATTTTACATTTACATTGTACGTTCAAATCTTGAGTGGCTTGTTGATTGCGTTTTTATATTTAACCACCGAAATAACCGTCGAAACGGCCGTCTGTCATCGTACCCTCACCTCTTTTTTCTTCTATATTTCGTTTTATATGCCCGTCTGTCTGTGCTTATCGCATACATACTCAACTGTATACATGTAAGTACCTATAGGCATTTACTATAATTCGTGTCTAGTTATTACCACCTATGGGCTATGATATATATATATATATATAATTCCGCGAGGCGAGGCTCGGGTGTTAATTGGAACACGTCCCGAGATGGAGCTGGCTCGTTCGAGAGAAGACGGGAAAAGTTTGCTTTTGATTTATACGGGAAATATTTGTTGTTTTTCGACTTTACTGAAATTATAGCACGACAAAACGCCTTGGCTGCAAAACACACACACGCACGCCGATTGTAGAACTTTTTGAAATATTGAGACATATAACTGTAACAACAATAGTTTTGCTTCCCAGCGTTTATTCGACCTCGGGTTTCTCACAGTTCTATTAATATTTCAAAGTACTTTTTGATTTAGCCAATGGATGTGCTCTGCTGGTATTAACTTAACTGTAAACGCATGATACGTCCTTACAAATCCTCATCGTCGTCTCATTCGAGGCATATATGTATATATATATATTCATATATATTAAGCTGCTACACCTCGACTTTTGCCCTACTTTATCATTTAAATTTGTTTATACATTTTGCGTGTGGTGCGTTCAGATTTATATTCGAAATACGCTTTTTATTTTCATTCCCACGAAATCTTTTCAATTTATTACGCGAGGCCCATTAATAACACTTGCTAGTTCCTTCTCCGTTCGTATAATAAATATTATTATTAACTTGTTATAATTATTCATTGAAATAAAAACTAAAAATATTTTATACAGGATGCCTTTTATTTTATCAAGAACCTACCAATATCTTATTAACTATTAGTTTTATAACTTTTATAAGGATATTTTTTTTTTTTTTATATAATTCAATTATGTTTATTCTTTGAAGAAAAAAAATGAGATCGTATAAACTTTGGAAAATACTTTTGCGGCCTGTATAGAAATGAATCACTATAAACTACACTAAACGTATAATAATTCTATTTATTTTATTTTTTCATACTTCGAGTGAAGTAATAGAAATGTTGTTGATTTTAAAATGGTCATTTTTGTCTGTAGATATTGTCTCCGGTAGATTCCCTGTAATTAAATTTTAGTTAAGCTTCAAACATTTCAAATACATCTATAAATCGTACATTTTATCAATCGCGGATACTTTATGAGTACAAATCTTTTTGATTTTCTAGTCAAATTTATTGAATGGAGGAAAGAAAACTTTATAGATAGATAATCAATATCAACTCCTTCACTTCTTGTCTTCATGTGTGTTTTTGACAACACCGTTACACGCATTCTCCAGTCGAGGTATGAGAATCGATATGGTATGTCAGAATATGATGCGCAACTTCTTTAAATTTAAACATCCCCACCTACACTTAACACAACTTTGTGGTCCTCCTGTCAAATTATTTAGCGTATATAAATTGTATATATTAAATTTTGTACCATGATAAATAATGCTCACAGAAAATAGTATCATTATTAAAGAAAAAAGCCTTACGTTTAATGAAAAACGGCCATGAATTCGAGCCTACGAAATCTATTCATACAATTGTGAACATTTCTATCGTTGAAACATATAGACATTTATCTTAATTAAAACTATGTAAATATAAAGTAATTTATTATATTTTAAATTTAATTAATGATGTTGTATCTGACATTAAAGTAAAGTTAATAATAAACATAAGTATAAAATTGTTGTTAATATTAATAAGTCTACTACTACTACTTATTAGATACGATCATTTTGTCTAAAATTAATGGTAAACTACATTAATTTATTGATATTTTTATCCAACTAATTCATATATCACATTTAAATTATGAGTCTCTATTCCAATTATATTCTTAATAAAATGAAATATTTGGCAACAAAACTTAGACTAATTTTCATAGAAACTAAGAAATAAATACTGGAAAAAATTTTAAAATATCTAACCTATACAAACAATTTAATGAACAATTCTAATGCAATTTAAATAAATTTATTTTCAATTTATACATTTACACCAAATGCATCATTAGAATTAGGTACTTAATACAAATTAAAACTGTGCATCAAATAAATAATAAATACGGGGTTATCCCTTTTAAAGTTGGTCAATCATTATTACAAACACACTAACGTTATTGAAAATATTTCCTTTTATATAATTTTAAGTCTCTACAAAATACATTTTTATCGTCTTAAATTTTTAAATTTTTAAATGTTTTTATTCTTTTGGTGACAGCATACATTTTTAATTTTATACACCGAAGAAAAACAATTTTTGGTATTATTAAACTCAGAAGGTATTTTTTTATTATTATTTATATACATTTTTTTTTTTAAATACATAAATGGTGAATAATTAAACTGTGCATAATACAAATTTTACAAAATTTAAAGTTATTAAAGTATTTTATTAGGGTATAATGTATAAATCACTGATATGTTGAATGTACTTCTAAGAATAATTTTAAGAATGAAGTATGTAAGTATTAAGAAAGTATGCATGTTCATAAACTGTAAATTATTATGTATATGTTTCAAAGTTAAGAATAAGTTCGGTAAAATTAGTACAATCTGAATACCAAGAGATCGGAACATTTAACATTCAACAGTTCATATTGTGTTTTCAGAAAAAAAATTGAAAAGAAGTAAATCGTTGAGTGTATTTAATAATACCACATTTATATATTGATTTTATAATGAACGGTAAATTATTATAAATGTATAAATATATGTTCGAACTGAGTTAATTTAATTTATTCATTTATTAAAATAGGAACCGGTAATCGTAGTAAATTTTTACATATAAAATCACATAATTTCATACTGCAGTAAAAATAATTTCTTATTCAAAATGAATTGTATAAGCGAATATTATAAAGTTTGTCTGTGCCTTTCGTTGTTTGTTATTAAGTTACCGTGTTATTTTTGGAATCGATAAATAAGTCAACGTTCATTTTCGTAGCATTCATTAATTTAATTATCCGTTGTATGTTTGCTGTACATTAACGTGGCGTCGAGTCAGTGGCAAGCTTGAAATTGTTTGATGTAGCAGTAGTTAGTGTTTGAATGAAGCAAGTATATCTTATAAGTGGAGATATTATTTCGTTAAATTTGCCAATGATTGGTATTGTTTTTCGAACATTAACGCTTAGCTCTTAATAACTCTCAAAGTCTACACAGTTATAAAAATTAATGAGCACTGCAAATACACGACTGCAAACGTACACCGGGTGTACATTTAACGCAGGACACTCATTGTTTCAAAAACAATAATTAATGTTTAACGGTTGAACGGTGCAGGTGCATTGGTCCTTCGGTGTCCTACAAATACAATCACTTTTATAATGTATTAATTGATAAGTTTGGGTATTTCAATTTTCAATACGATTGTGCTGTACGGACCGTTACACACACACACACACACATGGGAAATTAATATTAATTTGAAAAAAACCATCCAAATGTTGCAACACTTAATCTATAATAACAATAATTTCATTTAAATATTGTTTGTTGTAATTAATTATTATTTAGTTTACAACTTTTAATTGTATTTTAATATTTATTTATAAAGTCAAGTGTATACAAGAAGATAAAGTCATAAATAAAAATGACAGTTGGGTATGAGAGGGAATCGTATAATTACTGTACCAAAAAACAATAGACGGAAAAGGCCAAAAAAGATGTTGATTTACGAATTATGACGCTTTACTGATTCGAATGGGGCGGGGGGGGGGATTGTCAACCGTCACAAAGAAGCTTCATAAGTCGTGACAAAGAGCCACAAAAAATTTAAGAAATAAAAATATATAATCGTTATATTTTCTACATGAAATGGTAAATTTTCATTCAATGAATGTTTTGTGTGCCGAACTATGAAATTTTCTTACTTGGCTGTCATAACTTTTGCAACTATGTGCGCCATGATTTACAAACTATTGGAACTCGATTATATGTTGAAAATTGTTTTCGGGGCGGTAATTATTGTAACACGATTATGATAACTATAGTTCATGTAACGTCTGACATTTTCGACATTGCCTAGATGAGTATACAGATTACTGCAATCTATGAATATTACGTTTGTTTTAATATTGGCGATTCGTCTTATCATGCATTATAAACCGAAACTCTTCAAAAAAAAAAGTATTTTATTTTTATTAAAAAAACATAAAATAATTAATATGTGCTTTGGAAATATTGTACGACTAATAATACATTTAATATACTCATTAGATGAACTGCGCCACACTACGTAAATATAAAGTAAATGTAACTGCACATTTCAAATACTAAACAAAAACGGATCACTGGTCTTACATTCGAAATTTCGATGTACAATCGAATTACGATAAAATCGTTGGTATTACGGACTGGCGTCCAGATAAACAGCTGGTAGGTTATAAACTATCATACAAAGTACAAGCATATTATATACATGTTGGAATAAACTGCACTAGGTACACAAGCAAATTCAAATCAGTATAAATTACTTTTTACCACGCGATGCGCAATTGTTTTCAGCATTGATGGTATGAGCAACAAATTGCAATTGAAATATAAACGCGTGTGCGACGGAGAGAATTAAATTTATTAAACTTTTTGTCGGCCATGTTTTTATTTATACGATTTCGCGTTATTCCGAACATACTTATTACGAGTAAAGCTCGTACAGCGAAATCGTTAAAATGCCGAAATATTTATAAGCTTTTTTTATATTATTTTATTTAGCGTGATGAATATTTAAAAGTTACACAGAATTACACACAAGCACGTAATAATAATACAATCTAAATGGGAACGTTAAATGAGCATAAGTAATGCGCGCTCTCAGTGTAGACTAATCTAAATAAGTTAAGTTTTGAGAATTATGGACTACATATTTTGGCGGCGAAAGGCGATTTTTTATTCAACCGATACGAGACAACGTTAGCATAATATTACCAATATTAATGATTTGCATTAAAATGGGTTATGATATAAGCAAGGAACACCTCGCGCAGCGGATAATATTGTTAAATGTTGCGTATACGTAAGTAATTAATTAAACAAATAATGTATTATTTATCATACAATGCTTGTTTGTAGTCTTATAGAGAGGTACTTGAGGCATTCTCACAATTGTATTTAAGTGCATGCGTGTTCGGGTAAATAATATTAAACGCCTGTTGCCTGGAATAGCGATCATTGGGTTGAAATTACTTTTATACGATATAATATATGTATGCTATAAGCATTATTAATTTTCACCCGAATCTGCAACCGACCATTGTAATAATAATTATGAACGGAATGTTAATATTTGAAAACCAAAAAAATATACCTATTTTTAAAAATTTATTATTTACTTTTATCCACGGGTTATTTGTCACCAATAATCAACCATTGTTCATCCGCGCGTGTAGTGTAATGGCCATTATTTCTTCCCCCTAACAATTTCATCCAATAAATCGAGTTTGATATTTTTTTTGTGAACAATAAAGTACACAGATAATGATAAACACCATGTGTATTGTTTTTTATTTTATTTTTTAATCATCTAGAAGACACAATAGAATCAAACAATACAGGAACAACTAGAAATAGTCTAAAATAAAAATATACAATGGAATAAATTTGAAAGCTAGTTAATATATATATACATATTATTAGAGTTATTATAATACCTTTATAATCCCAACAATCGCAACTAATGACGTAGTAATCGCCGACGCCATTTTCTTGTACGATAATAATAATTATAATAAAAAAAAAACACCACAAAATTTCATCATTATTATTTTTCAGACATTTTAACCAGAATTATCCGATAGTTATTATCAGACCCTTATTAATATCAAGTATATCGGGGAAAGTTTTCCCTTATTATTATAAATATCATAATGTTTAATGATACGAATTTGATTTTATGTATAATAATATAATTACACAGAGGAAATTTCACAAAGTCGTGTTTATTGATCACCCCTAAATTTTCTTTAGCAATGAATTTTTTTTAAATCTAATTTTTGGAATTTTTAAATACACAGTGGCACCATACTGTAAATACCAATATTTGTTTAAACCGTTTAAGGACGAATGGTATCAACTTTGTTTTTTTAAAATAAGAACTAATATTTTTTACTGTAAATTAATTTTTTGAAGACATTGAAGTACCCTCCTATCACTCAAGTTACAACGGGAACGAGTAGTCTCCGATTAATCAAAATGTATATACTAGCTTTAATAATTGTTTATGGTTTTAAAAATGGCATTAACGTTAAACATTTTAATAATGGTTTTACAAAAAACATAAAATAATTAATGTTAAAATTAAATCTAGTATTTATTGTATTCAGACTAATTTCACTAATCATAAAATATAAAGCGATCATCGCATTAATCATTATAATTTTCGAATCATCATTTATCATAACCCACACATCGGAAAAAAAATTGAGTGCTTGGAGCGCTCGGTGAATCACCTTACATTATTTATTTAGCCGTATAAATTTGTATCCAAATATAAAATAAATATCCGTCGATATTTCATTAATACTTTTGAGTACGGTTTTGATAATTTTCCAAGTCATCCGATACTAATTAGTAATAATTATAACATACCTAGTGATAGTTATAATGTTATGGGATCTTGGGTTTAATATCTCGTAAGTCTGCTGTAAATGATGGCGTTAAGAATTAATTGGTAAACTGGAATATATTGTTATTAAAATTAATTCCATTTCAACGGAATAAATTAATACCTAATAATGTAAGCTACCTATCGATGTATTTTATAATCACAAATCAAACTCACCGAACAAGAAGATGAAGCTTGTTTTCCGCCGAACGTCCCACTTAAACGGATTTTATGTTATTATGTGTAAACGAATCACTGGCACGGAAGACCTTTTTATCCAATAAAAATCGATATTTTCTGTTTTGATAAATAAAAATCCATCTCGTCAACGGTGCAAATTATATGAAAATCCTTGACCTACATTCCGTAAAATATAAACTAGTTTGCGAGTAAACATTATTTGTCAATCCATTAGTGTGTATTAAGTGTATTGCCGGAATTCGCTAAAAAATAGTTCATATATATATATATATATATATAACATAATATTAATTGATTGAAATAAATATGGAGGCATATATATATTTAAAACAAAAAACGGATAAACAAACACGATACAAGTGAATGGTTTTTTTTTTTTTTTTTGTATTTATCGTGTTATTTTTGTCCGTCGTATTAATTCGGTCATTTGTGTTGTACATTATCATAATAAAATAATAATATGTAAGTATAATATTGTCTCGGTAAGCCACGCTCGTTATTTGAACAGCAGGAAGACGACGGTGTACAGCATTCGACTGTCGATGGAATTAGTTTAGATAACGGCGATGGCTTATTATATTTTGTCCTCTACGTTCGATATTTTTGTACGGACACCATTGTGCGATAGTAATTTATCCCGTGTAATTGCGCTTATCATATTTTGAATCGCATGGCGGCCCCCGCGTATACCGTATACATTATATTGTACAGCAGTTACGCTGAGCACAAAATATTACGTTATATAATATTATTATCTTTTAATTAAAGTATTGAATATTGTACGGTGCCGCAACAGCAGTGTTCGACGTGTCTCGGTCTGTCGGCGTATACTGTTACCTACGTCTCGTTTAATTGAAATAATATAAAATAACGACGGCGGTTATTTCGGGATTTTTTTTTCATATCATATCTATAATGTCATACACACACACATATACATATATATACGTACATTATCAACGTACGATATACGACCGCTGTCTTTATTGTAATAACAATATCGTGTAGATATCACACTCGTGATGGCTCTGCGTGTATTAACACCACAGCATGTATTATTTTACACGCGTTCTCCGAGCAAAATCGGACTCATCGGAGCCATATTGTAATTACTGTGATTTATTATAACATATATTTTATCACACGTATTGAACTCGCGAGTCAGTATTGTGGGTACACTCCGATGTCGCTGTTTGGATCGACACACGAGGGGGAAATGTCGTGCAGATAGTTGTACACAAGTATATGGAAATGGAACCAAAGTGTCTTATTGAAACATACAATTTATATATTTTTTAATTTCTCTCCAATCACGATCGATGTATTCATATTTTATATGAACACATTGTGACCCAATCACTTTTGTAAAAATAATAGTATCATTTAGATACGATAGTATTTCGTTCTGCAATATGTACGTTGCCCTATTTAGAAGGTATTCCTATATTATAGTCGTCGTTGGTCGTTGGTTTTGATTCGAGAGTACGAACCGTGCCTATGAAAAAACTTCGGAAAAATACAAGGGGTCGTGTGTGTGTGTGTGTGTGTGTGTGTGTGTGTGTGTGTGTGTGTGTACAAATAATTAAGTAGTTCGATTAATTAACCACGAACGTTAATAATTTACAGTCGCTGCGTAAAATGGGAGGTCGAGTGCGAATTTAATTTCCATTTCCCGTCTCGCGTCCTATAATATTCTCACATAATCGATTCCTCGGGTACGTGTACACTCCATTTTAGTTTCCGTGTCACCGGATATGTCACACATAATGCACCTATACAATAATATCATATAGTGACTAATAATTAGTAATAATATCTCGTCGAGATGCCATTCTTGAAAACTTTGAATAAAACAAAAAAATCACGATCCTGCACTTTGATTTCCATTAAGTATAGTTGGGTGGTGCAGTATATTGCCGACCGGATATGACAATAAACACCACCCCGAACCCTTTTACGTATTGACCATAACATTATATTATATAAGAGGTATCTTGTAATATATATCTTGTAAATATACGAGTGGTGCTTTGTTATAGGTTACCACACATACAATAACCTTGTTATTATCCGATATCGTATAATAGAATATCGTATATAGTGCCGTAAGGAGATTATTAGCCGTCAGGCATTATCATACATTCATACCTATTCGTGTTTTAATGAAATTTATTAGTACCCCGAAACAATAAATTTTACATATAATGTTTAAATATATATTAAATTCATATATTGTATCAGTCAACAGACAACCAATACTTATTATATTTTATAAGCGTCTAATTGTTAGACAAAAGGTGGTATCGGCATATCACATAGGCGAATTAATAGGTAAAATTATGATTTATTGAATATTAATAATTCAGAAAAAATCTTAAAAGTTCGCTAGAGTGAAACCTAGTGATAATTTTTAATATTTATTCTCAGGAATAACAATTTCGGATGTTTATTATATTATAGTTACTCTTACATAAATGAGTAGTATTTCAAACGACGTGTAATACAATAATAAAAGCAACTAATCGTAAATACATGGGTAACACCTTACGGTTAGGTTAGAGTACTGGTTAAGTCTTGGAATATGGAATTAAAAAATGGATATCCATGTATATACGATATTATATTATCTAATATCGTTGTGCGAATATATCACGTATAATGCAATATGTATAACACGGAATACATAACATATAAAAATATATAATATTATCATATACATATAACATACCAATTTATATATCACATAATATTATATAAGTGTATATATATATATATATATATATATAATATTATATTATATTATATTATATAGTATTATGTGTACAGATAGCTACTATACACGATGAGTGGTTTTTGAAACGAAATGTATCACTCTCGCGTTATATTATAGGCGCGTGTATTATTATAATATATATTATATATTATCCTCTGTTTGTCATGCCACTTCTCGATTATCACGAAGAACTGTTATTACACGACTCCGCAGAGGATTTCGACGAGACTATTTTGTTGTCATTCACACGCACACACATCGTATTATTATTATTGGACTTTCCTGCGAGACGTTCCGCAGCTGACAGTTTATATAACCTAATAATCCGTATAAGATAGGCTCCTTATACATAATTATAATAAAATATATATCATTATACACCTACGCATAGGATATCAGCACACGAAACACTACTGCGGCAAGATCAGAACTCGCAAAGACCGTGTATGCTATTGTTATAATAATATTCTAAATAATATTATTATACTGTTGTTATTATTATTATTAGTATTGTTATTATTATTATGATTGTATTTACCGTCCAGCCGTCCGATATTTGACAGTCGGTAAGTGCGATTATCGCGATGGCGACAATAACGTATAATTCTGGCCACAGCGCATACATACCTAGTAATAATATGCATTGTTTGTAATAATAATAATAATAATAATAATAATAATAATAATATGAAGTTTAGCTGAAGTCCATTAGCGAAAAGCGACTGGACGGATCGCCGTTACGGAAAATCGTGTATAAATATTAAAATATGCAGCGTGTAAGACCTATATAATATACATATTGTGACGATATAATATTTATATAATATTATACTTGACGTAGAGGTTAACTGAGTGACTCGAACGCTGTTTCAAAACTATGCATTTCATATTAGACTCTAACATTTATTACAACATATTGTGACGCATTTTATTGACATGCATAAGATAAATATTATATTGTAAAGGCCAACCTGTAATGTATGGTTAATTCAGTGAGGGTTTTCAGACCGCGCTACAATATTGTTTTTTTTTATATTATATACAACTAGGTACTTACTGTTCTTGTATTATTCGTTACGAAATTGTCCTAAACATGAATTTACCTTGCGGGTTTATTTTGTGCCGATTACTGTCCGGCAGCATAATAAAGTGACATTTTTAAGTTTTTCGACTTCCTGAAACAAATATATTTATATAACTCGATGTATCGAAGTATAAGTTTTCATCGAAAAAATTCATTTTTTATGATATAGTCGAAATATAGGCGATCTCAATGTAGTTTTATATTTTTCGTAGTGCTTTGCGTTCTCGCGAAATCGTGTGACGGTGCCGCAACAGGTACCAGACAACAAGTATAATTATTGCCCAAGTAAAATACATTTTCTATACAATAAAATTCAACATATTATACAATTCCGTCGTATAAAATCATGCGACGACCTATGTATACGTTTCGCATATTATATTGTTTGAAGATAATCATTTTTTATTGTTATCGTTTTATAAGTTACCCTTTAGGATAACAACATGCATTTTTAATTTCATATTCCTAAATTATTATATACTATTGTTATTCAAAGTATTTTACATTTTTATAAAAATCAAATTTTGGACGACTCTACTATTATTATATTATATATTTGTCTTCAAAATATTTATGTATTATTACATTTATGCAACATAATTAATATTAGAACACTGTTGATACCTAATCCATGCAACTATAGTTCGTTAGTTATAAATATTTAAAGTTTAGATGAGGAGAGTCTTGTACCAACATTTTGGCGAGGTATTCCTGTTGTACCATTCCACTCCTTTGCTCTAAATTTTAAAAGCTTAGAAATCATAAATTAGGTACTCGTCCGAAATTCGATTTTTATGTGTTGAAGTGTGTTTTTAGAACGACTTAATATATCATGTAAATCAAATATTTTCAAAAACGTAAGTGTTTTCTGAAATAATGAGTGTCTGACGATAAATGGGTCATACAGTACTCAGCGTCTCTGTCGCGGTGACGCCATTGGACCACTTATAAATTATTATTTCGAGAACGTAATCTTAAACTAGAATACTTACTGCATATTATATGTTATGGGTACCTGCTGTCGGGGGGGTAGGTCACTGCAGGTCGTATAACCTGCAGTGTACACATTTTTAAGAATCTCGAGGAATCTCTGAGAATTTTTATAGGAAATCTTTGGAGATTCGAAAATATCTGAAATACGAAATGGCTACACAACCATACAGTGGCGGCTGGCCCTCTAACGCATGAAATACAAAACAGACAAACAATATACCATCATATTATTATATATTATATGCCCACTATATTATATACTCGGGCATAAACCTATGATATATGCGAACAACCCGCGATTCGACCATACATAATATACACAACAGTCTACAGCTGGCAGTGCTATAATATCGTACCTACCCACCTATAATACCTCCGCGCTCGTGCACGGTATGCGGCAACCGTGTGGGTCCGAAATATGAGACGCGCGATTAATGGCCGACTAGAAACAACCTCTGAACGGATCGGTCATTACAACGACCCACGAGTACGTAATACTACAACATTATAATAATACTACGATATAGTGTACCTACTGGCCAAATAGCGATGAATATTTAAATGGAGGCCCGAGTCGATATTTGTATGTATATTATACGCACGCACACACACACGCACACACACACACACACTGCGAGATGTCGCATTAGCCGTCGGCCGTTGAATGTTTAATGAGCCGATACGTTTTTTTTTTTCTAGCTCCGGGGTGGGAAGGGGGGGGGCGACACGGGAATGGGCCCCGTATTCTATCGGGAACGTCGGTATTATTATAGGCATCGAAACCGGGAACTCCGCGCAGGTATAATATACCTGTACGACGCGTAATACTCTATGACGACATGTATATTTTATTATCAGAACGCGCTCGTAAAATATATATTATGTCGCTGACGAATCGATTGTTTTTTGCCGGGCCGTAATATAATATTATACCTCTGCGTGTATACAACGATATATAATATGGCCGGCAAGTCGAAATATTATAAACGGTACCCGATGGCCTAATGCGGGAACGCGTCTGTAATTTTCGTACGACCGACGATACATTATTCAAACAACCAGCCGGGCTGTGCCCGTTCACGTCATCGATCGGGGGTGGGTCTAGAAATTAAAACACGAGGGTACAGACATGGTACATAACAGTGTATAATACGCACACTCGTCGGCCTCGTAAATATCAATCGAATTAAGTGTTAAAAACCGACGGTGTTCGGAGGATTTCTCGCGGCCGACGGTCATTTTTATTTCGGTACAGTGTGCGAATATTGAGATCGTTCAAAATCTCCAATGAGCTCCGTCCACACCTCGTCGATCGGGATACGAGGGATTTTAATTAGCTTGTTTCGCTACTTGTATGATTAGCGACGCGTATCTGTAGTCGACGTGGTTAAAATCCGTTGGTTTTCGTGTAAACTTTTTTTTTATTCAAACTCAATTGTTCAGAAACACAAAGGTTTATCTTATCGCAATTAATCCGGGCTCAGAAACGAACACGGTTTTTCATTTTTGGTCGCCCCGTTAGGAATATTGTCGTATCTCATTTTCCCCACCTAGCAGGATCTAACGTTTGCAAGTTTTCGCACCCGCTTGATTCGTGTAGGAACTTATATAATATTTTCCTGTCCCCTCCGTATATTTTACTAGGTATCACCGTGGCGTACGGCCAAACTGCAAAGATGGTTTTATTTGTCCATTGTTTTTGTCTAAAGTCTGTCGATGGCGGATGGCTGACGGTTCTCCGATTTTTCTTCTCCAATAAAATATAATAATAGTTTTTATTTTTTGTTGCGAAATACGGGTGTGGACTTGACACATTTCAATTTACAAATTGTTGACAAGTTTCAAGTCAAACTAAACTTTTAGTGACTGCATAAAAGGTAAGATAGTTTACTGTGTAATTTATGTATTAGAGTGTTGCAAAATGTGAAGTGTCGAGTGTTTTTCTCGTGGTCTTCTTATTTCTGCGAGTTATTCATTGATCCGGAAATTGAATAATGTTTTAATTAATATAACTCGACGATCATTCAATCGTTATTCGTCTAAAAGTATTCTCAACTCGCATGGTATTGAGTAGCCAATTTTTTTTTCCCGATTTGTCAGAACCAGTTATAATATATCATATATGCCATCGAGAAATCGAAATCAGTATATAAATCGGTTATTTTAAAAGGAGCACGAGTTTACCGAATCATATGTCATATTCACAGATCAGTCGACGTAATTCTATTATTAATGATATGTCGGTTATGTTTTTTTTATTCTCTGCTAGTAATCGAATTTATTATTTTCATCGCACCGATACTCAAAGTTTGGCGTACCTGTGGATTTGCACTCTTCTAAAGTGCCGTACAACTCGTGTATAAGATATTTTATGAAAATCGTTAACTACATAAAGAAATGACCGTCGTACATCATGTTATATTATTCGGTAAAGTCGCTTATTGCCATAAAAAATTTCGTTACACACGTTTGAGTACCATATTACAATTGTAAAAATATATTGCTATTGTTACAATAAGTGTAGGGTGCAGTGGGTTTTGCTAATATAATTTTCATTGTTTAGAAAATATTTAAGGCAGGTTGGGCTGTCTCGCAGTGTACCGTTTATATTTCAACTCACCGTTTACCGCATTATAATGATATAATACAATATATACAACTAATGCAACTATAATGTATAATTCGCTTGGTGGACCCTTTTCGCCGGAAACGTGTTTTAATTAGTATTATTCGTTTCAGTCACCCCGTGTATAACGTGTATTATTCTTATTGTTTATATTTTACAAAAATGTCTAGTTCTCGCACATGTGACAAAAAAATATTCAAAAAATTGGAGCTAACGAATTGAACTAGAAAACTCACGGCCTCACCTATTGTTAGAACCAAGTATAGATTATTACGCGTGCCCTACGTAATTGTGATTTGTGGTCATAACATGAATAGAGGCCGAGAGAGAAAGAGAGAGAGAGAGCACTAAGTACAACTATTAACTATTATTTATTGCGGATTTTAAAACAGTGATAATAATCGATTTTAGGAATACAACTGCTACTGTAAGCGAATATCTACTGCAGCCATATAGATAATATTCAAATTTCAAAAACAATATTATTATTGAGCTAGCTTTTTCCGATAAACTTTTTTTTCAAATTAAAATTGTTTTAACATTTTTCAACATATTAAAACATGTTATTACAAGTTTGATACGTTTGTACATTATTTTATGTATACGCGATAAACTTACATAATATGTGAATATTTTTATGCTGATGTACCTGCGTTAAATATATTATAAACTGTCGTTACAGTTTGTATATGAATTGTATATAGTTATAACTTTGTCCCTCGGTATATAATGGTCTATAGAGATATTTCCCCCGTTGTGAATCCTTTAAAAAACAATGCCACTATACGTTTAAGTATAATTTTTCTTATTTCCTGTTTTTTACGTCAGTCGTTGTTTTTACGTCCCTGTGGTCTACTCAGAATTCAGTAGCAAATTTAATGGTTGCCAACCGAGAGAGGTAGGCAAAAAAAACCACAAAAAACCTTGATTAAGTGGTTTCTCGAGTCGAATGTATAAGAAACTTAGTGTTTCCGACACCATTGGGCTGCGCGTGCATATCACACACACTATTTCTCACACACACACACACACACACACACACACACACCCTCATACACACACACACACACTAGGCATACAGTTACCTCTGAAGAGTGAAATGTTGATAATCAATATTTTTTCGGTGACGCTTTTCTGTTTTATTATTGCTACCTACTTCAAAAAATACGGTTTGAACACTCGTAAAACAATATTTATATGTTGGTTGGTTATTTAACTATAAAAATTCTCGATTTATAAAATATTGTATTATAATTTTTAGTGTTTATTATTAGTCAAACAAAAAATAATAACCACAATAATTTGATGATAACCAACGATTATTTATTGTTATTCAATATTTATGAGTACCTATAACGGTTATCCACACATTTTGTCTTGCAAAAAAGCAACTTGATGATATAACGCAGGAGAAGTTTTCAATTGATGAAATGAGTCGCTTCAGATAGACTTTTCTAAACATGTTTTTTTTAAATTTAATGATTCATTTTATTTTCAGTGGAATGCATTGTGTACAATATATCTAAAATAGCGTTAGAATTACTGAGTTGATAGAATTATTATTGATACAACATAGTATATTATGGTAAAATATTAAAATAAATGAAACATAAATAGTGTTACTAAAGTAATAATTTGATGTGACAGAAAACGATTTGTTTTAAAAGTCCCATTAAATTGGATTCACCACAGTTAGAATGGAAATAAAAACAAAATTGTATCATCTTAATATTTTATTGCTGAGACTCGACTACAGTTAAATAAGTCATTATCCATTTATGAACTATATTATATTATATAAAGACGTATAAATCAAATTTCGCTGCTTTTACCGCAACAACTGCCATTAATTAGGTAGTATAATATAAAATATTATATACACTCGCATTGCTCATTAGTGTCACGATAATATAATATGGTCCATCAAATTATATGGATCAAACGTATCCCCATATCGCTTTGTCTCAATAAACCGAGAGAAAAAAAACGCACCTCAAAAGTGTAATGCGAAACCATATGGGCATACTATTATAATATAATGGTGTGGGGCGTGGGCATCATTCAGTGCACAAAAAAACTTGACCCACAAACACCTAACTCATAGCTGCTCTACGTGCAGGTACAATATACGTCTGCTCGTAAATACAATGCATACAGCGCGTTCTTATAAAAACACGGTGTTTATAATTGGTGTTCTCTAGAAGTTAATTTAGTCATACGAATTTATTACTTTATTGCACACCTAGTGGATATTCCAACCAAATAACCTACTTAACGGAAGGGGCCTTGGCAACTTTCTAGATATCGTAGTCTGTTCCGGAGAATGAGTTCGACGGGCACGTGAGCTCGCTTTTATTACATATTATAATATAATATACTACCTGCAGCTTACCCGCTAAAAGTATATGAACTCGCGGCGTGCATGTTTTTGAACGTGCAATTATTATTTCGTTTATGGAGCTTAAACTTTTGTGGCCGCCGTGTGTATTTTTACTTTATTAATTTGAACTGCGTCGGTTATTATGACTATATACATACGCGTCTCCCGTTATATCGTCTCGCAGAATAATATAATATTATTATTATAATAATATCCTCGCCGCACTGAACCGCGGTTTATTATCGTTTATGATCGTCTGGATCGTACGCATATCGTAATAATAATTGTACGAAAAACTTCGCGCGACATGCCAAAATACGCGTTTATAGTTACTGAAGGTACTTTTTATATATACAGTATAATTGTACACAGCAAACGGCGTTCGTTTGAAACTTGTTGCTTCACACACACGTGAGTCGTTTATATATATAACAGTATGGAATATAACTTCCCCCGAGCACGGAATACACACACACACACACACACACACACATATATATATATATATGCACCTAGGCGTGTGATAATATGTACATACCAATATTATGACGTGTGTGAGTACATATGGTGTGCAGCAGGTGTAGAGCAACGGTAAATTTGCATAGATTCTGGCACGCTGGCGGCCATCGGAAGGGTGGTTTTATTAAATAATTTGTTGTATTCAAACATTATATTATAAAGGCGCACAGATTGTTTACGAGCGGTCACCGTTCTGTGGGTACAGTAGTTATCGTCGTGTCAGCTGCGTGCGCCGGTGCCTAACACCGCCTACTTTATAATAACGTAAACGTATATCGAAATCGAATTATAGTCGACACCGATCGCCGGTGCAGCAGGTAATAGCTGAGCTAATTAAAAGCAACCCGTATGCAACCCATAAATAATAATACGTACACCCGCCGATGCGATATTACCGCGATATGTTCTCCGATGGAATAATAATCGGTTTCATCGAACGCCGTGCGTTTAATAGAGATTAACATAACACTATGCCGAATCTCGTATTGAATACCTCAAAATATAATAATATTTCGTTCCAAACGTGCGAGACAATAAGTACGAGGACAATATACACACGCCCGGTGGTCACCCCTGCTCGCCCGTCGCGAACGATCGCTATTATTATCTGTTTCTACCAACTTACTGTTAAAGCGATGCACTCTCTTTCACCATCTCCAGACTATACGGACAGTATACGAGTCGTATTGTATATTATATTCACCTCCCTTCTTCCGGTTCTCGCTTCTTCGGAACCGCGTATCCGAGAGAATATGATTTAGGTGCCTATAATATGTACCCATACAATAAGGGGACACCAAAAGCAATGCTCTTATTCGGTGTTCCGTCGGCGTGATTTTCTAATACCTGACGCTTTCATAATATTATTTTGCCATCCAAACAAGCACCCTTAACTCTATATTTACATTATTTACCCCGAGATGATGATCAACATTTGTCCGCGAAAATGGTGTGTAAATTAACAATCGAGTCACTGCGGACGAACGATAGCCGAAATGATAAATATCACGCAAACTGGAGTATCCGGTGGCGTATTTGAAGCTCGACAAAACAAGTAGGGGTGTGTGCGATTTGTGTATTTTTTTCACCCGCAACCGCGCAACAATAAACTCCTTGAACGAATTGTTATGTTTAACAGTAATATCGATTTTTATACTGTTCAATGTTTAGTGCTAGTTTTTCAATCGTGTACAATATTAATAATGTAATAGTTTATAATAAGACGCATCCGATGTCCAACTCTCAAGTATCATGGTCCTTACACCTATCTCTCTATCTCGAATACGCCGCTGCGAGTGACACTAGATCGCGGATGAACTTGTGAGACTGATAACGCTTCTGTAGCTCGCTGTTCGATTCAAATGGGTAATAGTTTTGTATAGAATCATTTCATCTTTCCATTAGGTATATAGTACGTATAATATTCATGAAACGTTTTTTTTTCTTACTTATTAATTTTATGAGTTTTGAAAATTTGAAATGTGAATAGAAAAAAAATATTCTTGAAAAGCCATTTGTATGTATTTCTATGTGTGTTCTATACACAATACGTATTATAATGTACACGTGTGCGTGATCGATACATAATAATATTCCATTTAGATATGAAAATTTAGTATCTATCTCTGTTGGCATTATAGTTTACGTCGTACCTATCATATGATTACTTAACTTTAAAAAATCATTCCACATTTTAGCGTACAATGCTAATGTAGGTGTAGACGTATTATATGGTAGCACGCTCGACGTACTATTTGTAAAAATTCTATTTTTTTTCATTAGTTTTGTATGCACATGTACAAAATAATATTATTACATAGGAATACGTTTTTTATGAGAGCCCCCACAATTGCAACCGATATAACTGAAAATCGTTGAAGCTTTTTTCAATTATTAACCCATTGAATCCACGTGTGGTATAACGATAATAGAAACGACACATTTTTTTAATACATAGAAACTCAGCTCATGTATGCACGTCAGCAATATGTAAGATGTATAAAAATAAGTCGTACAGATATATTTCGTCTGGTTAAACATTGTATATGGCTTAATTGTAGAGTTAGGTACATTATTCAATAGGTAAATAATTAGCAACCAACTACGTATAAACTAATCGATTGGAAATATTTGATACGTTCATAAAACTTTCAAACAGCCATAAGTAATAAATAATGATTTAATAACATTAATTATTGTCGAGGATAACAACGCAACTACTACAATCACGGCAATGTCTGTGCGAAGATTTGTCTTGACTCTATTTTGTTGGCATTTCGTCTGTGAAAAGTCAATATCGTAACTTTTCCCAATCGCCATTGTTGTTCGTAATATTTTCTACTTGGCATTACAAATAATTGATACTCAAAAAACAACAGAGACACGCAGGGCTACCAATTATTATTTATCTACAGCGGAATTCCGACTATTATATAAATGTATTGTGCATCGTCGCTATACCACAGCTGCAGACGCATTAGCCGCGTTCCAAATATTTGTTTAGGTACGTTATTTCGCTGTCAATTCTGACGGGAATTGAGGAGTTTATAATGGGCAGAGAGACTTACTCGCGGGTTCATCGGAGCGGTTAGGTACCTATCTCGGGTTTGTGCTTTTGAAGGGAATGGCCAACTGTTTGTGCATTATACACGTCTTTCTCAGGACTGTTTGGTTTTCCCGTCCACAAGATAATGAACGATTCGTACATTCGTTCCAAATCCTGCGCTATTCGTCGTATTGCATTACATTACGCACTGTGCATAGGTATAAATGTGAATAATATACGTTGTTGAGCGTTTTAACGGACGACATTCCAACAGTTGTATGGTCTCGTCTCGACTTGTTTCGGCGTCAACTGTGGAGCGGAATGGGAATGTTCTCGACGAGAACAATCCACTCAATCCTAAACGCTGTTACGACCTTTTTTTTTTCGTCCTTTTAACTTTACCGTTCTCGAATGCGGAAAAAATAACGAAATGTATTTTCCCGACGGGAACGTATTCTGCAGCTCAGCGCTATGATTACGCCGCGTTCGACTATAGAAATCAAAATATTTTGTGTTTTTTTGTCGAACGCCGTTAGTGACCAATCGACAATATTTTTTGAAGGTCGTCGTTTTGAAACACCGATGACGAACCAAAAGTGAGGCCCAAACCGGAGAATAATAATTTCGAAACCAGTTTTTCTCTCGAATAGTACTATTGAGCAGAAGCTGACTGGCTATTCGGGATAAGTTCACGCGTTTCATATTATATTATGTTCATATAACTATATATATATATCATGTACATGATGTATATTTCGAGGAACAGCCGAATGCAGTATAATATAAGCGAATATGATATATATACATTTATACATTATTCGTCCGGTATTCGAGTCATTAGTGAAGATGTGCAGCTCTCCGTCGTTGTACACATCGTTGGCTGTAGACGTAAATGCCGCCGTCTCCTCCTCGTTTTCTTCGTGATCTGTATGCGTCTCGAGAGGCGCAGAATGCGATGCTATAAAAGCTAAATTTGAATACGTTACCGTGCGCACATATATGCGCACACACATAATATCATTGTGCGTTTTATGTTTCCATTGTACTTGGCGAATACTTTTTACATAACATCAATAACTCTGTTGCACATACAAAAGCTGTTTTTCGGGAATATTGCCCAGAATTTACATGGCATTGCATTTACATATTGCGCGCGGTTTAAACATAATGTGTCTTGTAAGTCCTAAGTGCGACGTATTAATCGGCGTATTGCTGTACCGAGTAAACGACTGTGTACAGGGCGGGCCCGCGTGGGAATAGGACCGAAAAATATAACTCTGTTTTCGGCTCTGTTTGCGTGGCCCACTCTGTGCATAGCCATTCTGCGGTTAGAAATCGAGCAGCTGATTTCATATTTTAGACAGTGGGAAAAATGATTGATCGATAAGAGATTTAAATTGTTTAATCTCGAGAAAAAAAGAGCGTGGCAATTTATTAGATAAATTAACGGAAATAGTAACCTCACGTAAATCATTGTCCATTGATACCTGTACCATAACATATTGATGTTGTATAATATATACAGTATTATAGCTATTAAAAAACACGCCAAGAACAACGTCGTTTTTTAAACTTCAAACAAAAGCTCATGTTTTATGTATATCCTTTTGGAAACATGTGAGTATTACAATTTATGCAAAACGAAAATTGTTTTCACACTTTCCGAGAAACGTCTTTGCGTTAACCAGATCGAGATTCAAAGTGTATCAGATCTTATTATAAAATAAATAAATAAATAAAACACGTTTGCTGGATCAGGCAAGATCTTAAAATAATTTAATTGAACCAATCTTAATATGTGGTTTGTGTACACGCACGTGTTAATATTTTGATCGTAATTATATGTCTATTTGTATACATAATTTAATTTTAATAATTATAATTTAGCCTTTTACATTTTAGTCAAACTATTCTTTTGACTAGTAAATGGAAAACTTTAATAGTCTTACGTCGAACTAAAAACGATTAGTCGGTTATTTTTCATTCGTCGTGAAAACAATAATATAATAGAGAAACACGATTATAAAATCAATGTTTTTCGTTAGTTTTTAAAAGTTACAATTATTAAATGTCAACTTATTGTTAACATAATATTGATGTTGGTAACTTCAAACATTACTACTAAGAACGTCGAGCGTAAAAGATATTTTTCGAGGTTTTAAAGTGCTTACACAAAAATATCAAATGTATAATAGATTACTGATATCCAATACCGCCTCCAATTTTCAAACTCGTCACGAAACCGCGTACGTCTCTTTTCGGATACATGCGCATGCGCGAGCGTGTGTAAGTCATCCACCGTCAGTTGTACGATATTCCTCTGTCAGTGTTTATTCCGTGTCACGGCGTAAATGACTCATGAGTCAAGTCGAAACACTACACGATGTAATAATAATGCACAGCATCGTTAGTAAATTGAATATTTTGCTGCCAAAAACAAAAAAAAAAACCACGGCTCCTCGTCTTAAGGTTTTAAGTGCGCTCACTCAGCGGCTATGTACACATTTACGCGTACCCAATGTTATGACACATGTGCTCGTTCATAGTAAAATACATTATATTATTGTTTTAAACGAGTACAATAATAATATGCTCTCACCAGAGGAGTTTATCGCTTTTCGTTTCGTCGTACAACTTTGCTCGCTGATAGTATTATTACTGTGGTTGTTGTTGTTGGTGTGCTCGTACAACAACAGTCGCTTCGTCTGAGATATTCCAAAGACCCCCCGAAGCCTTCCATCACACGTAGAATAGCTCCACCAGCTACGTATGCGTATTCGTCCGAAATAATACGCATCACCGTGCTGCGTACGGATAGTAGGATCCATATAGGAAAGCAATAAAGGACCGTTGGCTAGACGTGAAAAATGTGTTTGTATAAATAGGAATTAGTGGTCTTTTTTTGTTGAAATCTTAGTGATAAATGGTTTTCGGATGGTTTCATTCATTTAGTTTATTTTTCTATTATTTTCATATTATACAATATATTTTATGTCATTTATAAGTCTAAGACCGCAAATGACGTATACATTTGATAGTTTACAATTTGTGACTACTAGGAAGCTATATAAATAGTCGCAGTAGCTGCTAATATATTTTTATATTAAATCAAAATAATTAAAGGCCAAATAACGGGTTTTTAAAGGTTTTTTTTAAAATCATTTTTAGTGCTCTTTTATGCGTTTTTTTTAGTGTTTTCTTCTGTATTTTAAGTGCTGTTTTCAAAGTTTTATAGAGCTACAACATCTGAACTTTATAGTGATAAACCGTTAACATATTATCAAATATTCTGTAGGTACGTACTGTTGTAACAGAATAGAAAATTATACCTCTTTTTTAAAAATATAAATCAACAAAGCCTAGTTCTATTGTGTCACCCGCCACCTCTGGCCATGTGGTAGGTATAGTTTAGTCACGACGTTGATGAAAAAAAATTCGCAAAACCTCGTATTGGAATTGTATTCACTTCTCTTTTCATCAATAATTAAACCTGACGCTCTGCACACTTGTGGGACGGGAGTTGTTTTCTCGACCGTTCCCCGTTCAGGGTTGAGGGGGCTGATGGTGCAGTACAAAGTGCAGGTGGTGGTGAAATACGCTCGCGTGTGTGTGAGAGAGGAGCGTAGAGATGGTATACCGAGAATGTGGTGTGTGGTATAGGGACGGGAGTAGGGGGTGGGTACACAGAGTGAACTCTGACCTTTGGCGTGACCCGCTCGCACTCCGCCGGGACCTGAATCGGGTCAACACCGATGGCGTTATACGATAAACACGAACGGATGGAGTGTGCAAAAATGAAAGAACGCTTGCACTCCACCCTCTGTGCTTGTCGCGATTTCCAGAGAATTTGAATAGAAAACGTACGACACGAAACGCGTTTAGGCATTATATAATGCGGCCTGTACGTATATAACATTGCGGTATGCGAGCACTATGCGAGCTGTGAGATTATATTATAATATTGTTTTGTGTAAATATAACATAACTGGTGGGCACTCGAGGAAATAGGAAAAAATAAATCAACTTACCCGTATGAGTAGTAGGCACGTCAAGCTATTATTGTGTTTTCAACGTGTGTGTGTGTGTGTGTGTGTGTGTGTGTGTGTGTGTGTGTGTGTGTGTTTGCGCTGTTTAACTTCCAGCGGTGCGTATATATGCGTATTGATCCGAGACACACCTCGCCAAACGGTTCGGTTAAAAATAATAACTACCTGCCTATTATTGTTGTTATCAGCTATAAAATTCCATCAGCTCCGACGTGACTTCGAGTAGCGACCAGGCGCGTCTGCAGCATGCAGGCGGAGAAAGAAAATGTTTTTGTGTTCGCAGACGAATAGGAAAAAAAAATCCATAAAATGCTACGTCCTTATTGTCTTGTAGTCGTAGTGTGTTGGTATAGGTATTGTGTTACAGGCGTTTTCGCCCTTCAAAAAAAAAAAAATATGAACGAGATAATTTCAACCGAACGGTTTAGTACCGCAGAAACGCGTATAATGTAATTATGTGTGTACCCATATTATGTTTATTGTGTTATTATATATAATAATATTATGTTTATTATGTTATTATTTAATAATATTGTGTTTGCCATGTTATTACATAATAAATGCGATTCCGGGGATTAGTTGCCATACGAAACTAAAATGTTTCCAAAATATTAGGGTATGACATATTATTTTAAATCTGTTCGCAATGTATTTATTTATAGGACCTACATACTGTGAAAGTGTTCAAACGCGATGTCAAATTCCCATTTTATTTGTTTCTATAATACAAACCTCCAATGCTTGGGTAGGATTTAAGTTAGGGTTACTTATGGTATGTGTTTCTATAGTACCTATGGTATCAAATAAACATATGATGTGACTGTAGACAACTATTTACTATTAATTACTGTTTTATATTTATAGTTTTTTGATTCACACGAACAGGTAGACTGTCGTCCTCGACGATGGTAAGTATTTTATTTTTAAATCGAATATTTTCACCGTTTAATGTGAGTTTAAACACTCAAAACCACTTGATAGAGTGAATATGTTTCAGTGAATTGTTCATGTAATCCGGCAAACGAAAATTGCAATGTAAAAAATATTTTTAACATACAATTTGTACAGATTCGCTATAATGATGAGCTCGGAGATATATTTTAAACTTATAAAATCATTAAAAAATGTATTTGATATGATTATATGTGCTCATTGTATTTTGTCAAATATTATCTTTCAAAATTTTGATTTTCAGTCATATCATGATATAATAATAAATTTCTACAATCTGTGACAGTTATCTGAGCATCCCTAGAGACTGATATTATCCCTAAACCAATAACAAAATTTACAGACTTGACTGTATTTTATGTCAAGAGAACAATGCGTTCAGTTATATACTATTATAATAAATTTAACGTCTATAAAAATAAAATCATTGTGAGTTTTTTATCCTTTATATTTGTATCCAAAATTGAATATAAATTCTGTTATTTCATGTGTGGTCTGATTTTTTTTTTATCGGTAAATTAAGTAATTTATATATTTTGTTTTTTTAGTGGTGGAAATAATGAATTGTATTTTACAAAAAAAAAATGAAAGTTCGATTTTTCATCGTTTATTTGATCCTGTTGGGCTCTGTAGTATCTAGCAAATGCATTTCTAGAAATAAAAATATTTGTGAATACTATACACTGGTATTACTGGCGTTCAATGTACTAAAATAACTAATTCAAGGCTCAATGAATAGGTTAGGAGAGTTTGATAAAAAATATTATTTACAGTATTATAAATATCAACATCAGCTAAAATTCTATGTTGGTTCATTTTTGTGTTCACTGATAGTCCACAAAGCAGTTAGGAAGTTATTTATTTTCACTTTATTCTACTTTGTTGATATTTGTGAAAAATGTGATGATTTTGAATATTAATAATTATATCATACGTCGTATACCATAGTAGAAATATCTAAAACAGTAAATGTATGCATACAACATTTTTCTTGAAAGTTTGTATTATTGCTAAAAATATAATTAAACTACGTATACACTGTAAATATAAATTAACAGCACATTAACTAACCTGACCTATAAGTTTTAAAAATTAAGAAAAGTTTTTTTTGCTTTTTTTTGCATTTCAATGTTTCTATAATATTTTAATTTATGCGTTGTGCTTGATCGTTTAACATGTACACATTATTACTACCTATTAAAAAATAGTATTTGAATTATAATGTTACCTCACAACATTTGGTTTGGAATCCTTTGTTGAATACATATTTTATAATTTAAAGTAGTTAAAAAAAGAGAATATTTGATTTCAAAATAAAAATTCGACTTTATATACGGATAAAACAAAACTATTGCTTTATGGACTTAAGGTTGATTTTGAATAGTAATTAATTACGTCGTGTACACTCGTTCATCGTAATCAGGTAGATCAAAAATTTGAATATATTGATTACAAATGTACAAACATAATATTTACACAAATTGTGTAGTCACTTTATGGATAGGTGCACATATTAGAGTAATTACTTTGTACAATGACCCTTTCACAAATTTAATTTTAACATAGAAAGTTTTAGTATTGAAGATATGGACAAAAGTTATAATCATACTGAACATATTTAAAATTAATTAAATTAAATGTGCTTGTTGTTAATTATTTTACAAACTAAAACTTGCACACTTGCATTCAGAAAAGAATATGTTGTCAGGGAGATAAAATAATTTTTTGGTGGATTTAAAACAAACTATCTTGATACTATCAATATTTTTAATTATTATATTTTACCTCAAAAATAAAAATAAAATAATAGTGCGAAGAGGTAATATAATACGAATTGAAAATGAATGTTGCTGCCTAATAAACAAATTTTCGTTTAAATCGTTTTCACTATTATTCCTTACAAACAATTGTTCGTTATTTCTTTAATTCATTCGGATACAATAATGACGAAAACGATACAACGATAATGATGATGATATTACAATGATAATATAATATTGTAATACTTTGTATTATGAAACGGATGCGAATGTATCTATATGACTATATATATACGTGTGTATTCTATATATAGTATGACGGTCATGATTTTAATGATGTGAAGACCAGCGGAAACATCAAGAGGTCGGAAGAGCGAGCAATTTTCAAAAAATAAAATAAAATCTAGTAAATAATACTAATAAAAATAAAATAAGTCTCAAGGTTTTCGGGTTCGGAATAAGAGAAATGTCCGATCTGCTAAGGGATTGAACACGCCAAGACGTATTTGCTCGTTTATTTATCACTTATCAACTCCCTGAGCGTACAAACTGTACCGAGGCAAAGAGATGGCGACCAAAAACCTGTCGCAACTCGCAAACGTTAGGAAACGCAAGTTTTCATTTCCTGCCAATTCTAATTTCAATCGGTACTCTGACACGCGAATCCTAGACACCTGGCCGCCAGCGGTATTTCGAAAGTTCTTTGTGTTACTTTCTCATATTTGAGGATCAAATGCACCACTGACTGTGTATTAATTTACACGTATAAAGGATCTTCAAAGGTGAAACGTCGTCGTGTTGTTATCCGACAGGTACACCTTTACGGGGTTAATCTTCATCCCTTCGTCCTTCGACGCTTTGTACGATGAACTTTATTTCATACACTCTTTAAACTTGAATTAGTTTTAACCGTGACTAGTGGCTGCATCGCTGATGACGGGCTGAGCTTTGCCCGTGGAAATGCCGGAGGGTGTTCGCTGGGATGTACTTTAATTCGATAGGTAATAGAGACTGCAAGTGACCGGTTCTGCCCGAAATATGGTTTTTGATCGATCTGAAATCCGTAGGGGTTTTTTTTAGTTTCTTACGCTCGTTATAAGTTTTCATTCTTCATTTAAAATCAACAAACATTTAAGTAAATACAATTTATAGTTGGTTCTTTTTTAACGTTCAGATATTAGTTGTTATGATCACGATACCATTACGATAAAATTATAAAACTTTATAATTTTTCTAACAAATTTAAAAATGTTTATTTAATAAGTTAGCTGTATAACCAGATTTTGACCTCAAAAAAAAATATAAAATACAGCGCTCATATTATTATATACGTAGGCGTATCTCAGTCTTAGAATATTACATCATTTTATGCGGGTAAATTGGTATCGGTGTCCTGCCTCACTTAGTGAACTAATTCGACCGAGATGGGTAATCGGCCTACGGTAAATATTGAACATAATGGAACCTACCTGATGTTATAATTTCGTACGTGGTTCCAACTAGTTTCTTCATTTTTCTGAAATATTTAAGAACTGCGATCTCTCCTTTTCGTAAATGTCGGTCGAATAGTTTTAGAGTCTATTAGATTTGAATAATTTACAAATTTTGGTTTTTCTCGTAATTTAAATCATAATACCTGTCAACTATAATTTACGTTCTACTGCCGTTTATCGCGTTTATGGGTAATGGGGAGTTTTGTCGTTAAGTGGACAAAATGATATGTCGGCATAGTTGTTTTTTACTGATATTATTATACCTGGCTATAATATATAATACCGATAAAAATACGACATTACATGTACCTATACGTTACCTCCGCAAACAGTTTCTTCGAAATGAGATTTTTCTTTTCTCTTTCTTATTACCATTTCGTTATCAACGTATATATGGAACGGGCACTTTTCGTGACTCTTGTTCACGGATGATATTACAGCTTCAATTCCTTTTAATGGATAAAAACTTTTAGCGTATACGATTCCAAACAGTGGTGTATACTGTATATAATATACATATATGTATATTTATATAATATTTTATATTATACAGGCTGTTTCAAAGGTTCCTGAATAAGCTAGAATGATCTCATGTTGGGGAGTGAAATTGAAAACCTATTTTGCATTTTGCGAATGAGGGATTTTTAAGGGTTCTGCTTTTTCTTTTTTAACTAAATATAAGAATATTTCAATAATATTATACTCTTATAATAGCACAATAGGTCAATTTTATAAATGATTAAAAAGAAGAAAAATATGTTATTTGGAGTATATGTATATGGGAGAGTATAAGCATCCCATTAGTAGCTCATAAGGGTCCATCTTATGGTAGATAAAATATTTTTTTTTGTCAAGTCCTTAAATTGTTATTTTAATTCAAAATTCATTCCCCGAGGAAACTTATTATTAGAAATTATTATATGGAATAAATTATTTCTCACTTTCCATTAAAGTTAGCCCATAAAAAATATCACCAGGTATTCATATTATCTAGTTCATGAATAAACTCCCATCTTAAAACTTAAGATGAGCAGGGTTGTCTGGTATACCAAACTCCGTGAATTATATGGTGAGCAAACACTTCACCTGTCGTCATAGATGCTTCATCGCTCAGTGATCACGACTTGTAACCCAATCTCCATTAAACCATCACTTTTCTCTCCTCTACAAAACGCAGTTACTACTCTCGACTTAAACAATCTACTAATCTATAAAATTTCCTTCACACAAAATTAGGAACTTATTACAGTTGACTAGTTGAGTCCCATCATAGAAAGATTAATCAGGGAGAGGGAGCAACTAAACTTGAATCAACAAATACACCGGGTGATTCCCTCAAAGATTTTTAAGACGGTGATTCTATGACGTAATAGTACCCATAGTTATATAAATAACAATATAATTCTAGAATTAAAAATTATAATAACTCGTCAAATTACTCACTAGTTTTTAATTAACACATTTATTGTTAAGCTCGTGCCAGAGCTTCTTCGGTGGGAGGATTCTTCATTCCATGAGACGTATAATATAATATCTTTTTAAAGGTATCACATTCATCTGTTATGATTTATACCGCAACAGGCTGTGAAATAAAAATGTAAGATAAAAAAGAAATCAAATGTTATTAAGTTAAAAATATTCAAAATAATTATTAATTTCATAATAAAATAAAACTGATGAGTTTATAAAAATTGTATTTATATTACAATTCAATGGTATTTGCCCTCACATATCCACTCATACATTATTTTGAATTGTCTATTCGTATTATTGAACATCACAATCAACATGTCTAACACAAGGTTAAGTAATATTCTTTTTTATTCACAGATCATAACAGTTGTTTATTTATTATTGTTAAAGAAATAAAACATTTTTTCGTTTAATTTTGATCTTGTATTTTTTAATAAAAAGTTAATTCTACTGTAAAGCCAGACAAAAAAATAAAATTATATTTTAAAGTGTACTCAAAATGTATTATTTTTATTTTAAAGACACCTTTGTGTAAAAACTAAATGTATGTATATATATATTAACATTTTTAGTTGCTCATAAAACAGCTTATTATAGGAACTTTAAAATTCACATTTAATTTTTTTAATTTTTTTAATTTATTTTTCTCGCTATGTTGGAAACTATTTACGTTATTAGTTAACTTTAATCAATATAAAAATTCATATTTAGGGAATTGAAAAATAGCTCAAGATAATTCACACATAGTTTCAAATAAGTAAGGGTTATATATTTAAATAAACATGATGTCGTTTTATAATTGTGATTTCTATGGGGCTAAGGATGATGGATCATACATAACCAATCTATTGGTTTTTCTTCATCGACTAAATAAGTTTTTTGGCATTTAATTTATTCTGCTGCTTATTGTACTGCACTCGCGTGATACTATATTATTATCTTGACGTTATGAGAATATAAAAAAAATAACAAACATTATGGTCTGGCAATATTATAATAATAATAATAATAATAATAATATAATATGAGGTTTCCACTGTAAACACATTTAGAATTTTTCCTTTAGAAGCAGTCGGAAAAAGTACTTTCTCTTCGAGGGGTCTCGACTTGTTGCTCTTCAAACGAAATAAAATATGCGAACGCGTAATAATAATATGTATATTATATACACTTCTCTTCGCGTACAATGGAAATACACAGGTCGTGCGGAAACGGCCGTGGTAGGACGTGCGTAGTGCAAACCGATAGCGTACACATACGAATTAATTTTTAACGAAAAGGAAACGGAAAAGGATCGGTAATAATAATAATAATAATAATAATAAAAAAGAGAGTGCGTACGGCTATTACACGATATATCAACGTCCCATGTCCGACCATCGTTCAAAAAGGTACCTACGCGTATATAGTGCTGCGGTGCGTGCGGTGATGGGATTTTGAATGGACATTGTGTGTCCGACCGCCAGAAAATTGATGCGGAACATCGAAAAGGTCAATAAAGTACAATAATAATAATAATGATGATGATGATAATAATAATAATAATAATAATAATAATAATAATATTAATATAGATTTTCTATAATATTCAAAGTGACGTCCGTCGGTGGTGACCCGGGGAAATAAAAAGACTTCCACGTTTATTTCAGAGATGTTATATGTCATCTTCACTATATCTGTGGTTAGTGTAGGCGATGTGCGCTGTATGTTCGTTGTGCGAGTATTGTTCAATATTTTTTCTGAATCGATAAATTCCACTTATTACATGCCTTAAAAATACGAATTCCGTTGCTATAATACATCGTACCAACCTTGACAAATAGGTTATTAACGATATTTGATTTGCCCGAAGTTGGTTTTGAAAATCTGTTATTGTTGGTTGTATTTATATATTTTAAACGTATCGTGTATAATATAACTTCCCAATTATTTTTTTTTTTAAAAAATGTGAAATTATTGCAGTCGTAAATTCACGTCCAGTGATTAGTATATATACCCAGTGTTATTTTATGTGGGAGTAAACAACACGGAAATGTTAAAAAAAAAATGTAACCTGTGAGCACTTTGCGAGCTTAAGTGAAAACGTCGTATGGAATTTAATTTAAAAATTAAAAACAACGGCGAATGTCGTTAATTAAAATAATTTTTAATTAACTAAGGCGTACTACTTGACAACGGTATTCTTGTAAAAATGTTTAGACGTTTTGATTATAAATGAAATACTTTAAAAGTAAATAAGTACCTAGCTACATCTTTTTTACAACTACTATATAGTCATGCGCAATTAGCGACTGTGTCGTGCAGTCCAAAAAAATAAACAAATCTATATCTCTTATGAATATTTACCGCCGTTGTAGATTTGCATCAGTAATTTCATTCAAATCACACGTAGATAAACCGTATTATCTTAGCGATATCTTTAAAGTCATAGTTTTTTTATACTCGAAAAATAATTAAATAAATATTATACTTATACGGTATATACATAATAATTCGTTGTAATATATCGCATCCGGCTCTCTCGAATTCTATCCTTCGGAGGGTCTTGCATTTTAACAGCAGAAACAACTTTTTCAATTAAAAAACTATAGATAGACGGCCCTATTGAAACTTTGTGAATTTTAACTAAAAATTCGAACGTTATAAAATTCTTTCGTTTAAGTACCAAAAAAAAAAAAAGAAAAGAAATGTTATAACTTCCAGAAATTAAACTGTGCTTTGAATAATGTATTTAATTTTTCATTATTAACTTTCTATCTGCTGCAGAAATTGTCGTTTTATATAATTTCAATGATACACAGTTGCTAATAACCATACATTTTTTTAAATGTCAATACCTAGTAGACGGTTATTAATAACCACGAAGTTTTAAAATTTAACCACACGTTTTGGCTGCGATAATAAATAGTTGACGAAAACTTTGATAAGTCATATTAATACTCAATATATTATACGGTGGACTGCAGTTGTACATTCCCAAGTGAACACTTTACACTTGGACATTTGCCTGATTAAATATCGGTCACTTAATCCTTCCACTTTCCCGTCATGGCTTTTTACGTTTATAGATATTTCACAATATTTTATTTTTTTACTTTTTTTTCATAAATGTAAATTTAATATTAGGCATTTTGAGACCGTACTACCTATACTAATAGTAGGATTAAGAATCCATGTTTAACGTTACGGGCCATAATTTATATACTTAAAACCTACTAAAACAGAATGAAATTTCAACCATAATTATTAAGTCATTAGAATAATGGCTGTTTTCAAAAAAAGAAAAACTGTATGAAACAATAACTTAATACAGTTTCTGCATTTAAATTACGTTTTAATATTTATAAATTACAATAATATTTTAAATTTAGCATATTCATAAATAATATTATTTTATTCTAAATTATTTATTCATTTCGATATAACTTTCTGAACTTATCTGTGGATATATTTGATTTGATATTTCTTATTAACATAAACTTATATTACGATGTATGTCCTAAAACTTAATTTCAGCCAAATTTGTTTTATTGATTTTTAATTTACCGAGTCTTACATACAAACAAATGTATGTCGCAATGACCTAAATACCGTTTCATATGTAAGTATTGTAAAATATATGAAACATTTAAATAACAACTCGTTTTACAATTCGTGATACTATTGTACACTATGCTCGGATCTCAGAAATATACTTCATCTTACTCATACCAAGTACCTATACTCATAGTGCAATCGCGCCTTATTGGTATAGTTAGTCAAAATTCATGAAATATGCCACTAGTCTCCACGCTAACAACAAACATTTAATATATCCTTGTAACCGCGGTAGAGGTATACATTCACCTGCAAACATCTAGGCCTTTTCCAATTTCTAAGCAGAAAATGTACCGGGAGTTTCAATCCGAAAGACAAACGCAAGGCCTTACACTCTTGTTTATTATACAAATCCCTCCACAAGACTATAAAACGTAAACGTAACGTGATGTCCAAATAACTTTATTTTATGTGCATTTAATCTGCGTTGACGAACTAAATTAAATAATAAATTATATAAATAAACTTTTTGTCTCGTAAATGTTTTGAGGTGTTGAATTATGTGGAGTTCCGTAGGTGCTTGCTCCTTAAATTTAAATAATTATCGTTAACGATTGATTGATCCCAAGATGAAAAATCGGCATTGATCCAACTCTTAAATTTATACTCAGGATTTACAACTGAACCCAGAAAAACAAATATTCGTGTAACTATTCGTACGTTGTTATTGTTTTTATAACCACTTTTTAAAATTGTTTAAAATAAATAATTACAATAATGTTCAGCATATTTATTCCATACTTAATAGCCAATAGAAATTGAACTCGTAAGTGGTAACATTATCATTCAGTTAAGCCAACGATGAAAATTAAAATTCTAATAATAAATTATACGTTTCCCAATATGAGATATATAGTACAAATTATTGACACTATTAAAACAAAATGCTAATACGATTGTCATTGATATTCCATTTGAATGCACAAATAATATATTATTACGATTTGCATATTTCAATTAATGACGTTTATAGTTTTTAATCAGCATAACAGTGGCCATGCTTAATTTTTAGACCTATTTATTTATATCACGAATCAATGTGCGCATTAACCATATTTCTTAAATAAATATTTTATTTTATTTCTTGACAAAATTTATTCCTCGACAAAGATTTAGCAGTTACCCTTTATTAAGTATTAACAAACACTCTTGATTGAACCTTGGACAATTTTCAAATGTAATTATACAACTCGTCAAAGCAGAAATGTCTAATAAATAATGCATACGGCACAATTTATTTAACTTAACAATTCCAAAAAGTTTCTTAGAAAGTCTCACAATGTAATTATTGTTAAAGATTTTTAATGTTTTAATAACTTTTTATCTGACCTTATTATAAATGTATTTACAATTTGGTTGATTGCATACTTTTTCTTAAATTATGTTATAATATAGGTACTATACCTATTTAGAGTTATGTCATAATTAGATAATACTTGTATAAATTTCCGTTTTCTTCAATTTTTATTTCAAATTTTCATGATATAAATTTAATTGTAGTTCTTGAATCTTTCTATATAATTTGAAAATAATGACGTGATGAATTGCTTTTGAAATAATTAAAACTAACATATTATTTCAAACAAAAAATAAACTAATCAATAACAAAGATGTTCCAGGTTAATACAAATATATTATTTCAAGCGAATAAAATTAATAATAATAAACTAATATGGACTTACCTGCTACCAAAGACCAACATCATTAAATATAAAATAAGACGTTTATTAAGATTAGTGTTTTTTAAAGTTTTGATCACGGTTATATTATATTGTTACACTCTGCCTCTTGACATGGTGATCGAAACAAAAAAAAAAAAACTGCAATATACCTAATACTGTTATACATTATTTTTATAAGAACCCTATTTGTCTTATCTGACACAGACATCATTAGAATTTTGTCTATTCTAATTTTACGAAAAATACATTCTTCATTGTGATAGTATGAGCATATAATAATATGTCTTACTTCGATTAATATTCACATTTATCGTATTTGGACATTTCGGCTTGGCCATCTCGGCGTGGGTCTATTTCGGCGTAGTCATTTTTTCATTTAACCGCGTTTAGATGATAAAATGTTAGCATTGCTTATATTTTACTTATATATATATATATATGTAATTTATCAGTTTTTATCTGACTTTTGTCAGATGAAGCGGCAAATCGTCGGCTTAATCTACAATTGGCAGTTGACCACCCGGCACTATGGGCATTTATATCATGCTTAAGGAGAATACAAAGTGGCCGAGACACCTTCTTTTGCCAATTAGAAACAGGCAAAAGTCCACCAAAAAAGAAAAAAAATACATTGACGTCGATAAACGTATTTTAAAATTAGTCAGCGATTATGATAATCGTAATATTATGAGTTTTTTAAGAGGAATAGCACATCATTTAAGTATGATGACCTGAATATTTTTATTTGTAATTTTAATAGCATTCACCTTATTTTAATTAAATTTGTATTCTTTATTTATTTTTTATTATTCATTATTATTTATTTATTATATTTATATTTTATAGTGACCTACCTAATTTCTTAAAATGGCCCTACGGCCTGCACCGAAACGGCCCTAGACCGAATTTGTTCACACTACCGCTATACGCTGAACAAGTACATAAATGTGCGGTCTAGCGTGTTGCGGTAGTGTGAACAAATTGGCTGTATGATCGACAACTAAGAGAATACGACATGACACGTTGAACATTTTCATCGGCTTTAATTCACCCACCTAATCTCAGAACTTGGAAAGTACATATGATGCACACGAAATATACAGACCAATGACTTTAAGTCTTATTCTCGTTATATTCACCTTATAATGTTTGGTTTTTTAGTAGGTACCTGTGGCGTATTGGAATTATTGTATTAATAACATGTGAGCTAAGCAAAAAAAGGAACATAGCGGTTTTATGTCTCACTGACGAATTGTTTATTTTAATGACTAAAAAAAATGTTACTGGATTTCACTGTGATATTGGGTACGATAGTAAAAGTGCGCACGACAGGGAGATGAAACCCACCGGGCGGTATGACAGTCGGTGCAATGCCAGAAATGAAGTGAACCCATGAACTGCGGCAGGATATATTTAGTATTGACCAGTGCAATGCCAAATAATCCGACCATTGCACTAGTTACCGATATAAATACCGTCCGATAGGTTTTGGGTATGGATGTTTCTACCTGAAATGCGCAAGTCTGCCCGGGTGGGTCTTGCTACTGATCAGGTAAAAGACTGGTTGTTGGTTGACGGTCGTGTGGCCTTTTGTATGCTGTTTATCGACGATTATTTCAGCCGGTTCTGTGACAGACCGGTGAGGTTAGTTTTCCGAAACCACAAAAGCGCAATCGCAGATAAACCCATAAATAATAATTATATAATTAAGAAAAGGACTAGATAATAATAATTACAATAACAGTATGATATAAGACGGACTGGAGGGCAGGGGTGTGCGTTATCTTGCGACTGTGTAAGTGAACAATACCTATACCTACCTACTAACCTTACATAAGCGATATTTATAAGGTTTGTGGACGTCCAACCCTGGCCCAGTTCATTGAACAATGGTGACTTGGAAATAATACAAGTAGAAATGTGAATAAAACAATTTTTAAAATCACCGATAATTTAAGACAATGAGATAATATTATAATAAATAAATAAACGTTTAGTATTACACAAGATGTGTATTAGGCGCATCTTCATAAAATATTTAATACTTTCAACGAGTGTTCAATTCGATTTTATTCGGATCGAGTAGGTGCCAGTTATTGATACGGTGCTGAAATCCCATTCATTGAACGAGAATGACGTTGATAAATTAATCCATTAAAGTTAATTTAAACCCAAAAATAATTACACAAAATCCTTATTTAAAATGTGGTAATCAACAGTGCTGTCACTGATGCACGTTAAACTCCAAATTCATTTTGCCGTGACCAAATAATATAATTCATATATTTTGTAAATTAAATAATAAAGTATTATAAATTATACTAAAATTTAACAAATATAACGCTAACAATTCAAACAATATCCAACACAACTCAACGATCCCGTGGAGAAATATTTTAAGTAAAGAAATTTGTAAATACGCAATACCGTACTGGTGTCTGATACTAACCTAAGCTTAGGGGAGGGGGCACTAAAACATAAAATAATAATATTCTTTTTCCAAAAAAGACAATTCAAAAATAGAAATTTTACAATTTGTTCAACTGCAAAATAAAGTATGTTGCAATCACTAAAGCTAAATTAAATGGTTATTAATTATAATGCGGTTAAATAAAATCGATTAACAACAGTCAAGGGCGATGGAAATAAGCGATCTAAATAAGAAGTCGATAAGTTATCATTGTGATCTAGTACCCGAATCATGGTTGATGTTGGTATATAAATATTCATAACTTTTAACTTATTTGTTGTTTTTTTCGATTAAGGATTTCAATTATTTTCTTTTATCAAATTTCATTTCATCAGGGTGTTATGAATGTATTATGAAAAAATATAGACAAGGCAACAAAAGTAATCAAAATAATCAAAACGTACTTCACACATAATAATATTCTGATTAATTTTTTTTTATATAAGTATACTTGATAAAAATGATAAAAAAAAATACTCTTGTTATTGAACGTGCGAGCGTATTACCTTTCATAAGTCTGTAGCTGGTTACTTCTAAGGAAATTACTTTTTTTTTTCTAAAGAACAATAATATTTGATTGCGTTTTTCCTCAGTATCGCTGTAACCATAATGCCGTTGGCTTTTTTTTTTTTAGCAGGACTTGTTTACACGTTACAACGAGTTGTAAAAATTAATTATCTCTGCGTTAATTATTCATAGTTAACAAAACCACAATATTTAACCGTTTAATGTGAGTTGAGAAATTGTTCAAACTTGTACACTGTACATATTATTATTTGCTCTGTGCTTTCCTAGAAGGTGTAATACTGTGACATACTACTTACCGACTCACATGTACTGATGTATTTAATTTTAATTTTTGTTATGTTTTTAATTTCATCAAAAATCATTATCTTTGCGGTCTCATTTTCAATAATTAATGTGGGATGAATGAGACCGTGCCTATATTATAATTAATTAAAAAATTAACTTTAAAAGAAAAATAGGCTTTTGTTAAATAAAATAAACTTATCCGTCACCCGCCTTACACACAATGTATATATATATTTCCTTTTTATTTTTGTGTTTTCAGAAAAGTGAGCTACTACACATAGATATAGTCAATCTACGTTTCCCCCCCCAAAAAAGAAAAAACTGACACGTAAAGCTCTCACTGCGAAATGCATATACATGTTTACTTGTTATTTTTTTCTGAAAAGTTTCCAACCAAAAGTTTGCCTCAAGGTAAACGAATAACCAACTCGGATTACGTTTCCCTCTGTACACCAACATAAAGTTTGGGCGTGGACACTGAAGCAAATATTATACACTAGTCCATATAAATATATATTAACCAAAGTTGCCGTCCAACGGTGTACAGTTGAAAATGTTTAACAGTCGTTTAAAAAAAGTATAATACAATATAATATCATCGTCGTCAAAACTATTTCGGAGCGAACTCTTTGAGAAAAAAACCAAACTATACACAATGTATTATGGTTACGTTTGAAATGTTTGGTATAGTTGGATAATAACCACTATAGATACAACATACTTATAAATATTGCTAAATATTGAAAAATCAAAACAACTCGATAATATTGGGCTACTCGCTTTGCGTTTATAAGTATATACTTTATAAACTATAGCATAATATGTCGGTCTCATAGGTGAAACTTTGGCTAAAATACAGGGCCGGGGCACGAATAATTATTATACTTGAGATTACAAACTCGCTGCTTACCTGCAACTCGCCCACAAATCATTTTTATATCGTAACTTTATTTATTCGTAAATGCATCTTGTTGATTTTATATTCATATTTTTACCATGGATTCATATTTAATCTATGGTTTTATATCTCAAGGTGGACAACCGTATCGAGGATTAAGACACATCGACACAATGTATAAGTTTCGTGTATGTTGAGTTTCATATTTTAACCAGAAGCGTAGGTATAACATCTGATTCTGGTTCTTTTGTTTAACTATTATTGATCATAACATTTCGTAAATATCGAAAGTAGTATTATATCCTTCACATATTTGCTGATAGAGAGTCGACATTTTAGACATTTCGTCTTCTGCAGTTTTGGAACAATGAAATTCTCGTCGAGGCACGGCGTCGAGGTCGTGTAAGTTTGATGTGCGTTTGGTTCACCTGGGAGGAAAGCTTTTAGTTCAGTTACGAATTCGTAATATTTGCGTGATGCTCGTGATTTACGAGAGTTTAACGTGTACATTCCGTAGTTATTGCTTTTTAACAAAGCTACCATGTATGGCCGCACATAAAAAACATCAAAATGCTCGTGTACGGCGCCTCTATAGGCGTACATTATTTAAAATTGTATTAAATGTAACATGTTATATTTTATGCGAAAATTCCACTTTAAGCATATTTATTAACTATTGATAACACGTTGGAACTATTTGAATAAAAAGCTTAAAATTATATCATTAAGAACGTCGTAATATGTTTCAAAATATAATACACTATGTATTATACGTGTGCTATATGGTGTTAAATAGACTTGACAATAGTCATTAACTAGGTATATATAAAAAAAACTACTCACAGTGTTTTTTATTTTTAAATTCAGTTTATCATAAGACCTTTTGAAAAAAGACCGGAATAACTTCAAGCATTTTCAATTGGTGTATATAAACCCATTTGGAAAGGCCGGAACTTTGTAGTGAATTTTAAAAGGCAAAAAGGTTCTTTCCGCCCAAATTTTGTCTTTTATACTATCGTAGTTTAATAAGAAAAAATTATACACATTGAATAAACATTCGTTTGAATAAAATATTCATGAAAAAGTAATATCAAACTATTGTTGATATAGCAAAATAAAAAATTTTTTTTTAACGTTGTATAGTTATTTAAATGTTAATTCATACATTTTTAATGTAATTATAATTTATCACACTTCAATCATAAACAATTTAAGATTCAAATATGAGTGCATAAGTGATGTATGACCCATTTATGATTTTTAAATAAAAAATGTTCTAAAAATGTTTTTGTCAGACATCATTATAAATTATTATAATTCATTTTATCAATCGAGATTTTGTTAAACCCGCTTTTAATTAAATAAGATCAATTGTACTTCATACTAATATACTATTATTGTAAGGTCCCATGTTCATTTATTATACATTTTAGAAATATTGTGTTCTCGAGAAATAATATCATAAGAATTAATTTAATTCCAACCATGATACCTACATATTTCTTGTCACCCTAATGTGTGTCTTAATTTATTTTATTATTTATAATATTCTCCAACGAATTCGTTAAAAATAATTACAAAACAAACATCGGAAATATTTGGTAAACTTGCATTTCAATCAATTCATTTAAAACTAAAATTGAATTTTATTACTATACTATTTTTTTTATTTTAAATATTTCGTTGAAGTATTTATATATTTTAGTTGTACACACTCAATAATAAAAATGAGTGGTATCATCAAATTAAGTGTTAATAGAGATAAACCGAGGGAAAATGTTGTCTAGTTAAAAATTGTGAAAAAAAAAACGTTCTGAATCCCATTATACTATATAATTTATACATGCACTTACAACCCAGATTTCATGTTAATTCATAATTTATTCAAGTATAAAAGCCATTAAAGATTTAAATAATAGACCTATCTTTCGATTCAGCCCTAGTGTCCATAAATTATTTTGACACAAACTTTATACTATTGTACTGTACGGCGAGTATAGTTTTACACGGACATATTTATATTTGGCCTTATTTTACTACGAATTTCGCTCTTGTACACATAATAATATTATTGCTGTGATTCACCCTTTGCGTTTTCGGAAAGAAAAACACCAAAACAAAACATCGCGCCGTTCTGGTGGCTAATCGTACTACAGTATACGTGGTATTTGGTTACACGAGCATATTTAGTGTTGATTCTCTGCAAACACAAACCCTTGCACACTAAACCAAAACTGGACCTAACCACGCCACACGGCATAATAATAATATTACGATTTACGATTCAGTGTTTATTTACAATCATCTGTAGCTTTTAGTCACAATGTCTAGAGCTAATCGTTATGATATTATTAGCTTACCGAAATTAATATATAATATTATATTTCGAATCACAAATCATCTGCCTCCAGACTCCATTTCGTACGGTCTAATAAAATTGGGAAACGATGACATTATTATTATTTTAACTTTTTTATGAATAATTCATCAGGTAACGGAATCACCAATGACGCGCGTAAAGTTAGGTTAGTGCAATATGACACACATAAAATACCGTCGGTACCTACGGCAGTGAAATACGACGTCAGACGGAATTATTTCAACTCAATTCGCATAAAAACAAAATGTGCGAAATAATGCATATTATAAACACTCGAATGCAATAACAATAATATGTTTGATATCCGCAATGGAAAATATAAAACGAACGTTAAATCTTTTTTTTATGCGTGGGGCTATTTATCGCGCTTAAATTATCATATTCAGATTCAGTTTAATATTATAATTTATGACAAAACCGTGTAAACACGCGGGGCTTAGGTTTATGATATTTTATTTCGTTTTCGTTCCCCGTATACAGCTTTATGCAAACATCGAAACAATCCAGATTTGTTTTGTACATTTTTTTCCCCGACTTAGAAAATACTCGTATGCATATTATGAGGAGTATTTTTTGAGCGAACGGTGTTTCTGAACGTAAATAATATTGTGTGTAGCCGTTGTAGGGAATAATATATCGTGTTTAAAAATGTACACTTACCACCTTCTGATTGAAAATCTAAGGAGCTATTCGTCTTTGTGTGCTCGGAGTTTTCAGACGTGGCCTATATTTCAATGTTTCTCGGCAACGATATTTGCACGGTCATACAACAATTTACTTGTCAGAATATTCCGCACTCGCATAACGATTTCGAAAAGTTTTCTAAAAGGTTTTTAAACGAAAATATAATGTATAATTTCAAAGACCAACGATTTTCTCAATCAATAGATACCCCCGAAACTTCTTTTCAATCCATTTAAGCTTGATTATGGTCTGAAACTGTTCCTTTTCATTAGTTATAGATATATGTGCTATTATATGTTTCAAGTGCTCAAATGGATTCACGAGCACACAAATATATGTAGTGTAATAATACTTTGTCAAACTATTATCTATAGCCCAACGTAAAACTATCATCAGAAAAACACTACCCATAAGTGTCCAGTATGAGTGTTTACAATCAATAAAACAATGGCTGAACTGATTAACTATTTGAACATATATGTATATACACTGTATAGTACTCACTACTCAGTAGTACCTTATACAAGTCTCTGTGCATGATTATAATATAAAGGTGACATAATAATAAAAGTTGTATGATAAATAAAATTGAATATCGGTAATAACATTAATATCGCATGATAGAAATTAAAGAATTTGTTTGAAATTCATAATATTTAATATATTATGTTAAATATAACACATATATTATTTTCTTGGAACAAATCTGAGCTCAAACGACGGACAAATGAAAAACATTTTGAACAACTTATAGAAGTTACACCTCGCAATGAGGTTTATTTAACAGTATAAATAAGTGTAATAACAATAACTTTTAAGATGATTTAATTCGTTGTTCGTTTGAATTGTCTTGAATTTTGTCTCGAATTTTTTTGAAAAAAATTGCCAAGCAAAGAACACGTCTTATCCGTAGCTTAAGTTGTATTATATTTTATAATGACCTCCTCCTCCCCGGCTTCGCGTCAAAAAGGTTTTTGGCTTTTGATCCTACGACCATTACCATATAAATTATACCGCGGTATAGGTATAATTCATTACGCTCGAACGATAATAATTATTATAATACGTCGTTGCAAGCAGGCCCTTAACGGGATAAACCGGACGACTTTGTGGCGGGGCCGGGGTCGATTTCCCGCGTTCTCTCGAGTTTCCGAAAGGCTGATCGAACGACTGAAGCTTTTTTGGGCGGCGGCGGTTTACTCGCGTACATAATTTTCTTCGGAATGCCAGTCGCGTAATACATTATTGTCTGTATATGGCGAAAGTGTTTTTACACATGTGTGACCGGGCAAATCGACCGAATCTTCGGATGGCATCGCTCGGTTTATTTTTATTATCATCCCCCCGACCCTTAATCGCGTTGTTTCGGTTGGAAAATTGACAACGTCGCTGCAGTGTGTGTATATATATATGATATAACTGCGGCGCGCAGATCGTACAACAAAGTTCAGAGATGTTTCGTCGCTCGTGTAATATAATAATATATTATACAATATATGTTTACCGTCTACATATATAGATGTATAGACGAGTTTCGGTTCTAAAATATAATATATACGCGAACAATAAAATTCCGAGTACAAAAGGTTAGAAAAATGTAGCGACTTTATAACACTTTATTTGTATTTAATATATTACGTAGGTGGCGATAATACGCCATACACAGACATCGCCGTATACGATTTTTGAAAACGCATTTTCCCTGCCTCCATGGTACAGACTCTATACGTGGTGCATGTGGGTGATTGGGGTTACCGAATATTATGCAAACGGGTGTGCCCTATCAAAATTTAATCTTTATATTTAAATAACGTGAGCCCCCCCCCCCTCTTCGAGAATTTGACTATTTCTCCGTCGGGTATGATTGAATTGCACTTATTTTAGTCGAATTGCACTTGGGTTTAAAAACGGTAAATGTCGAACTGCATTGACGTCTAACGCACGGTGCATAGCATTGAAAACGATTTTCTTTTACGAACAATAAACTTATAAACGTGTATTCGAAAGTCGTAAGTCGCGAGTCTATAATATTATCTAACCCGTACAGGCGCGACGACATAAAACACTATTGTTTTTTGAAGATTATCGTTTGTTGTTGCGAAATGATGACAATGTTTTCGTTTCGTGTATTTTTTTTTCAAACATTTTAGCAGACTGCAGTGAATAACTAAAGTACCCACGCGTTGTGCACGGGAAAAAAATAATGTTTTGTCTCTGGCTTTTGGATTATTTAAAAGTCCAACTACTGAAATATTTAGCGAATAGAATAGTTTTTAATAACGCGTGTATCGTTATAGGTAAATAAAGACGCCTTAACGATCGTTTTATTACGAGGTATGGGTCGTGCAATGTAACTGCTGTGTTTGTAGCTGACAAAACGGTCGATGTGATTTCAGTAAAATAACAATACGCCGTCGTATTTAAGGGGTAAAATAATAAAACATTTTATTTTATTTGTTTATAAGAGAGCGGCGTTACATTATATTCGTCGTTCTATGGGTTTTTCGTTTTTTACTTGCAAACAAAGACGGCTAATTATTGCGAAATATAATAAGCCGCCGTCGTCGTTTGGTGATCAGCATTTCGCCCAGTCACAAATAATAATATATATATTACGTCTTTTCTCCGATATAAATAAATTATAATCTCCCTCGACAAATGACCGTGTTCGGTCGACTACAGCGACTACGGTCGCTCAACAATATTCGATCACATTATTACTATCAAACATCTTTGTTTTGCATGCGAATCCGCTCGGAGTTTCGGAGAATAGGCGGTGAAAAAAAAACAAATCCCTCGGGATGATCGCCATGGAAAATATGGCGCTACTAGTTTTTACAATCATCGTTTTGGCAGAGTACCCGAGCGCGAATGAGCTGCTGCAGGTTTTGTTCGATTGAACGATTTTTCCGCCGGCCACGAGATGATTTAATAAATTCGCGATTTCCCGTCGATCCGGTCTCGCTACCCCCTCAGCCCCCCCCCTCGAAATCACGCACACACACACACTCACCACTGTGAGAACACCACCTCCGCCATCCCACCCACGTGTGTCGTCTAGACTTGAGGCAGCCGGTCGCTGATGGCCCGGCTGAAATCCGTTACGTACACGAGCACTGAGTATTTTGGTCGTCCGAGCACACGTTGTTGTTCTGCAGGTCGACGACGACGTTTCCGCAGACCACGATTGTTATAATACCACGTTTTATAGTATTTGTCGGGATGAAAATATATAAGAATAATATTCTACTCATCTCGTCCACTCTCTCGCCCTCTCTGCCCGCCACTGCCCTCCCAGATTTATCATCCGACAACCGTCGCAGAAATACCGTCGTTATACCGGGCCCAAGACAAACGGCCATAGACGCGGGCGGTTCTCCGCTGTCAAAACGCTGCAAAAAAGCCGACCGTCGCTCGAATAAAAAGCAATACGGATCTTCAACACAAACGTCCAATTAAAAAAAAAACATGGCGTTGAAGAAACGTCGTACAATATTTTCTTTTGTCGGCTGCACAAAGGAAATGTAGGTTAAAATAGTACGCACCTACTGCAGTACAATACTGTACTGATATTGATATCATTAATTAATCATGCCGACGTCGATGCATAAAATAATTAGTGTGTATAGCCTCCGACAGCAAACGTATACAAAATAATATGCCGATTCCATTATTCATTATAATTTACTTTTAGTCGGTAACAGTATTGATGAGAACTACAGCTTTGTCTATAGTCCACCACGTAGCCGCTGTTTGTTCATTACAAATTATATGCGTCATTATTATTATTATTGTGTATTTGTATGATTTAAGTAATATATTATCATGACATTCCCGCACATAGTAATCACATAGGTATACTAATATTCTTTTTAAACGACCCCGAACCGCTTTATTGGATATTATGCTTCCGGGGCAGTTTTTTTTTTTAAATACGTGACAAAATCCACATTTTTTGAATAATTATGAAATTTAAAACCTTTTCCAGCTATCCTCGTTGAAAAAGTAGGTACTGTTTTTGTTTGTGGGATGTTTTTTTTTTTTTTTGTATCTTCATGTATCGCTCGACGATTTCAGCATCATCAGTATTATTTTGAATGAGATTTAGGATCCCCACAAGCACGTTATATTATTATTATTATTATTATGCTTAGCGAAGCAAGCTTTCGTAGAAAGCTTTTCGTATATACATACCAATATAGTAATGATATATACTTGTCACTTGCGTGTCTCCGTGGCGTGCATGCAAAATTAAAATTGCGATTTAATAACCAGCTTGTGCACAACCGCGGTACTGATATACTTGCATTGTGCAAACGCTCGTAACTCAAGTCCTCGCGATAATTAGTGCGAGGGTTTTTCACCGGTAAATTTTTTTTCACAAATCAGACAAGAACGAAACACGTCCACGACAGTATAGGTAACATATTTGACATATTCTTCTTTAGTTTCTCCCGGCGGTTCCAAAATTAAGCGTATAGACGGTTGCAGGTGTATACTGTTCGCGATACGTTCATACATGATCCACGGCCAGAAACAAGGATATAAGATTAGACGATAAACGTCATCCTTACCGGCGTGACATCAGATAATATATGTTCCACCCCGTGGGAATTGTCTCTGAGTAACTTTGATATTGTCAGCAATTTGCAGTTGTCCTATCCGAAACACTATAATATGCTCTACAGACCGTACAAATTTTTGTGGTATGATAATATTATATTAATCTTATACGAACCACTGTAAGTATTTTAGTTACACCTATATATTGCAAGTTCAATAAATATGATTGTAATGCCAATTCAATCGACTTTTTCCTCGGAAATTATAATTTTATAAGACATGAAGGTATAAGACCTTCACAATTTTCCACCATCGGTTTGATTTGAAATGTCATTAGACATTCATTTTTACGGAATATATTATTGAGTATGACATTTGAGTATTTAAAAAAAAATAATAAAAATAAAAACTACTCCGTTTTATTATCGTAACGATATGGCTTAGCAGGATTTACAGAACTACACTCATCATTGCTATTATATAACAGCTACACAATAGATGACGTATATTTATAAAGGCATCATTGTGTTTAGAATAATCGCGTCACATCTTTCCACGGGGCTAATCTCTCTTGATAGTGTAACATCAACGTTGGCACAAAGTCTTCTACGGAGTCTTCGTACTTCAGAGTGACGCCATTTTGTGACAAATTCAAGTTTTTATTCAATGGTTTGCCCAAGTACTTCATTTTGTAGGTCCATATTTTTGGGTTGTACACCGAATAACGTTCCATTATCCGGCGAACAGTGTCCTCCAAACATATCTAAAACGTAGCATAATATCTATTAAGGCCGCCATACGATGTATTGATATGACTTTAATATTATTTAGAAATCGCCACCTGCGTTCAACGTGTCAATTTTTAATCACATTTTGAAGAAATAAAAAATAAACTCGCCAGCCCAATTTGTTGACAAACAATCACATTATTATGTATTATAAATATTACATAATAATAATCTTTATGTGCGATATGAAAATATGTATGCACAGCTGCTGTCGTCAGAATTCGATCGCAGAATAGAAAAAAATAACAAATAATCTATAAGATTAGAGTGATTGGAGATCGCATCGGTGCACCCATCGACTCACTTCTGCAGCCCTTATATTGTATCGTACCTACCCTTATTGTCGCACTCCGTTTAATGAGCGGATTAGTCACTCGGACGTTGATGGGTCTGACCGTTTCCACGCCAACGTTGTACTTGTCGTCCGCCCACCACGGAGTCGTTATAATTTCCGGTTCCCAGTCCACGTCCGGTTCGAATTTCGGCTGGTGGGGTATCCTGAACGGCAGCTTAGACACGCGGGCGCCGGTTTCGGGGTGGAGACGCGTTTTCAGCTGCAGTTTTTAAATGGCCAGAGTTTTGGTTCTCGTTAATATGATATACATGTGCACGCGGTTGTGTGGGTTGTTTAGGAGTAAAATTTAATATGAACATTACAATTGTTTTCTTTTTAAGAAGCGGGAAAAAAATTTCCGAAATCTATGAAATAGTGTAAAAACGGTTTATTACGAAAAGGAAGTTGAATTGAATAGTAATACATCTTATTAGATTACCAATTGATGTGTAATCAATATTAATTTTCGAACACGATTAATTGTTTTAAATTGTTTTTGGCAACATAATGTTATTATCATATAACGTCATATTGTGCTCACGATAATTTCGCCGAGTCCATTCTTTTCGAACCAGTAAGATACGTCTTTCCCGGCTTCCCGAAGTATCGGATTCACCAGATCCCCGTCGTGTCCGAACTCCTCGATAAGGCCGGAAACGTTTTTCACCGACCCGTATATCGTCAACCAACAGTCCTCGCGCGTCTTGTGGCTCCACACTTCTTCCGGCAGGAAATACGTATTGCGCCACGCCATAACGGTACTAATAGAAAATATATGAGTACGTATAGGTATATATAAATCGCCGTCGTCAACTTTTAACGAATAAGTTGATGGTTATGTGTACACCATGTATGCATATTTAATCTTGTATTTAAATAACTGTCCATGTTTCGTTGGCTGCAAATGACCAAATATTATTGTTATTAATTATAGTACGAGTAGTTATAGTTTTCTTCTAGGCCGAGATTACGCGCTTATTGACATGATATGGTATTATCTATAATATTGTCGTTGTTTTTCGTCCTGGCAATGGAAGACGATTGTTTGACCTCAACCGTTGGCCGCTATATAAAAAAAGTCATTGTCTTAATAATAATAATAATAATAATAATAATAATAATAAAAATGAATTTTAATATTACCCTCGTATTTAATAGTTGCGATTCTTATTAGTATTCTTATAATTTTTGTTTTTTTGTTACAGTGTCCGATTTCACGCAAGAGTTGTCCCAAATGTACGAACAACACGCAGCCGAGCTGCAACTGCTAGTCACGAATTTCCGAAAGAAAAACACCGATCTCAGGAAGGACAGGTATACTGCCTATATATATTATAAACACCTACACCTATTAAAAAGGTCGAGGGACGTAAAGCAAATAGACTTTGAGAGAGAACGAGACGGGGAAAAGAGGCTTTTTTTTTGTGGAGAGCGGAGGTTTACAAGTCGGGTTACTTTCAGGAAAAAACCTATAGTTAAAAACACAGAGAACGCGCTTAAGGTTTCTCGTTTCACTCTTGAAAAATGCGTAATTTAATATTTTTACACGCCCGAAAATAACTACAGCAGGCCTTCCGAGAAATACGAAACGCCCTATTTTTATCCTACAGTCGGAAATAAGGAAAAACATGCCTTCGTCATTTAAGGAAAATCAGTATTAGTCTTAATACCGTATTTTTTATTATTCTCAGGCCCTCATTCCCAAGCCAATTATTCCACACGTGGGAGATGTTCCTGCAAGAGGTGGAAACGGACTCGAAGTCGATCAGTGACGTGGCTAGTGTGCTCGGTCGACAAATTTCTAGGCCGCTTTTAGATAGGTCGTTCCATCGAAAAGTACAATCACGTAAAGTATTCAGCCAAAGAGACTCGTTGGAGTTGATCCTGCAAAAGTCCGAGGATAAACTATCAAAGGTAAATGTTTGAACTATAATAGTATTAAAAACGCTTGATTAAAATCGTTTTTCGTAGGAAATATTAAATTAAATTTTAATTTACTTAATTTAAAGCACCCCCAACTGCCTCTTCACTTTGTATTTTTTGCCTTTCATTCACGTAAAAATTACTGTTAGGTATTGATTTGTTTAAGTCTTGAAATATTTACTAATGACGTCGATTTCGATATAGTTTGTTACAGATTGAAATAAATATTTCTTAAGACCTTGCGTATTTCTATTAAAATGAAACAAATTTGTATCGGACAAAATGTTTTATTTCTTCTGGAAAATATCACAATTATTTTCGTTTGCATATTACGTCAAATTTAATATTCAAATTATGGAGGTGGGTTTTTAAGTTTATAAATCGAAAAATCAATAATACCTATAGTATAACGCAAAAGAACCTCGCGTGATGTAAAAACGCCCTAACTTAAACGAACATGACTTATTTTATTTTTAAAAATTGGTTCCAAAATTCCAAGGCGGGGGTGTGGTTGCTTCAGTTGCACCTTACCTTGAAAAAATCATTAAAAATCAGGGATTGCTACACAAACGCCCAAAGTCGGACACAAAAAAATGCTCCTAGTTTAGTTCCAAAATGTCTAAGGAGAGAGAGGAAGGGTGCTAGGAAAATACAGCTTTTATTTTTCAGTAAAAAAAAAATAATTATAACTACTCATACAACACTATATTATTGTATTATGATTGTTGATCTACAGTGCAGAGAAGATTACAAACGTTCTTTCCTTGCCCAGCTGTCATCTCCAAACAGCTCAGCATCCCTATCTTCGTACCTTGACGCCCATAATGCCTATGTCACCCAACTTCATGCCACCAACGGAATGGTCGACCAGTACAACCAATATGTATTACCGCAACTATTACAGGTAACGTTCGGTTAGGACCATGCCACCACATATAATATACCCGTTTATATACAATGAACTGCGTATGACCACAGATTATATAAAACCAGACGGTGCACTTCTGAATTTACTGATAAATCGAACCTATCACCTTAATGCAGTTGAATCATATAGTATGAGAAATAAATGATTGCATAACATATTACTATTACTATAATAATTTGGTATCAAATAATACGACAATGGTAAAGAATTTGGAGCGAATGATAAATACCAGCGACACTATAATATTTAATAAGTTCTTATCAAAAAAGGTTTTTTTTTCTATAATTGGTGATACTGATTAGAAGTAAGTTTAGATTTTTTTAGATTTTTGAAAAATACATGGTTAAAATATGTGGCTTGAATAGAAAGTGCACCATCTGATTTCATATAATCTGTGGTATGAACACAATAAAATAATTTAATATATTATAGCCTCAGAATTTCTAATTCATTTTTTAACCGTATTATAGGAATTAGAAGACGTTTACTCGGACTTGTGTATGTCCCTGTCGGACGCGGTTCTCCAAGGATCCGACGTCATATACAACAAGGTATTGATGAATAATTTACATGATACTATTTGTCCGTAACATAATCCATTCTAAGATAAAAAAAACCCGACCGTCCGGTGACGATTTATTAATTCATATCGATCTGTTGTTGTGCACAGTCCACCGATCAATCGAAGAGATACAACGCTTTGGGATCCCAATGCCGACAGCTGACACCTGGTTCGGATTTGGTCGCGTTCGCCCGGTCCCTAGCACCACTGCCCACCACGCCGTACCCATCGCAGCGGACCCGAAACTATTGTCCACCACAAGCTCCGGCGGACACCGAGGGGATGATTTTGGAACCCGGGGTCACGGTAAGTCGACCGTCGTCGATATTAAAACCACACTGCTTGGCTTGTCAAGGTTTTACTGTCACGTGTTTTTTTGTTTCTTCCAGGAGGCCATAGCACAACTGGCGTTAAAAAACGAACTGATCGTCGACAGGCTGGCCAGCTTGGACGTGCGAGCAGGATACGACACCATAAGAGCAGAACTGATGGACCTCGAGTCACAGATGAAACAGATACAAGATTCGGTGGAAACGTTTAAGCGCTTACAACAAAGGTTTATTATACTGACATAGAAATGCATAATATTACAGGCCATTGGTAGCGAAATTAAAAAACCGGTGAACTATGCCCAGTAAAAACACAATTTATAATTAAAAAAAAAAATAAACAATTAGGGGCGTGAATCAATATTATCAAACACATCTTATTTATTAGTAATATCAACTAATAAATGCACTTAGCGAGAGTTCAGACTATATAAATATGTATTTGGGAAATTATATAAAAAGAAAATTTTATACTTTCACACGCCATTATATTATAATTATGGATGCTTTAAAATATTTAATTTAATGTGAAATGATACTTAAACATTTCCTAACTTTAAGAGGCAGCATTTCAAGTGACATAATATTATTTCAACTCGCTAAATAAAGTAAATTATACAATACGAAACTCCAGCTGTCATGTAACAATACGTCAGCGGCGAAAATGCTGTCAACAGTGTTTTAGACACAAATGCCATCTATAACTTTAGCCCAACTTATTTTAACTGGTGGACCGCTGGGTGTAAAAATTAAAACTAGAACTCTTATGCAATATTCGTATCCACTTCTCCTACAAATTTCGCACATTTGTTCGCTGTTATAATATACACTGGCACGCTGCCTATCCAAAACGTAACATTTTTTAAGTTGTGCATTTTTGTTAAGAACCTACTATTAATCCTGTTACAAGTTTAACTGCCTAATAAACTCGTAATCTAAACCATCATCATTAATACTGTACACATTTGGTACCGTATCAATGTTGTCGCAGCTCTATTCTAGCGACAAAGCCATTCCGCGAAAAAGTCTATTTTACCAAAATTGGATTTTTTCTCTGACATCTTACAAAATAGATAAAAACAAAAAACATTTTTTTTATATCACCATCCTTCGAGAAAGGTGATAGCCCCGACTCGAGCGAGAAAAAAATATTAAGGTCCATAATTTCTTATTTATTTTTATCATTTTTTTTTTCAATATTACCTCTATATACTTCTTCCCGTCTAGCTTAAATGGATTTCATTTAATTATTCACTCTCCATGTATAAAATGTACACAACAACGGATTACGGTAGTTATCGAGAAAATACGACCGTAAAAAACCATACAGTTTATTTAAGCTAAAAAATGTATTTCTGAAACTAAATGTTTAAGTATGTCCATTACAAATTCATTACACTAATACAATTTCGCTGAGCTTTAGACATTTCAATTTCGCCCTGCGCCTTTTGTTTTTAGAAGCAATTAAAGTTTAAATAATATATGGCGTAGGTATATACATACATACACAGATAGCCATGCTCAAACCTTATATCCCACGCAATCTCCTAATCTTTGGCGGGGACCTCTTAAATTACTTAAATTTTATAAGGTATATTGCTGTGTACTAATTTAATTGATGGTAGACGTTTAAACTCGGGGTCTCGAGTAAAACTCGCTTGAATTCATGTTTGAAAATCGATTAATTCCAGAATAACGTACAAGCAGTCGTATAGTGGAACGTATAAAAGTCGCAATAATTTTCAATTACAACGTTTGATATTACATTGTGCGTATGGTTTCAACTCTAGAAATGAAATGGTGTTTTATGAATTGTTTTGCTTTTAACAACTATTTTTCCGGCTGTTCTCTGTTGGCGCTTGACAAATTCGTCACATTCTGCGGGGTTAGAGAAACAATGTAATAATTTGTAAAACGGCTCTGGCTGTGCGTATAATATATGAACGCGTACGACGCAGGTAATTATTGTGGTGCAGTTAAAACATTCCAATTATTGCTGTCTGCGTCGGTGTTCACTTATTGTCTAATAATCGATATAGCTCTGACTATTTACTGGGATAATGAAGGCCGTGTTATTTCAATCTATGACACAATATTGATGGAATACCTAAAATAAATGAGATTATCGATTTCAACACTAAATAATTTGTGTTCATCATACACGTTTGGTACGAACCTATTGACTTTGCACACAGTGCAGACAGTGGCGTCACGAGCTTAACATTTTTCAGAAGCTAATCTAATATTACACGCACGCTGTAGTACCGATAATCCGGTAAATGCATTCACTGTCATATCAATTGCAACTACCTACCCTGTCGGATTATTAACACCCAATAGTTATTGGTTAATATTTAGTTATCACCTATTTATTGGTCATCCAATATACCTTTAGAAATTCAGGCCACCTGTCGATTACCCCTTTCACCATTCTACTGAGTGCAGATACGCGGTTTCACTAAAATAGTACGAAAAGTATTACGATAATCAACGTAAAAAATGATTTTTATTGTGTGACTAGAAAAATACATTTTTTTTCGTTGCTTTTCAGAAAAAGCTCTCTCCGGTGCAGGTATATGCGAATGTTATTAAAAACCATAAAAACGTATATTTATTAGGCACGTATAACTGCTGTCTGTTTACAACTACTGCTCACTGCTCACATATCATAAGTAAACGCAGTTTTGACTTTTAGTGACAAGTTTAGAGTCCAGTTTTATGGCATAAATATAGACAAGCCGCGTTGGGACGGAATCTCTTATCAAATCGTTTTTATAGTTTCGCGTTTAAAACGATTTTTTTTCAACGCAGACGATATTACAGTCGTCTCCAAATCGAATTGCAACAATAACGTATTTAACCACCGTGATCCTATTTATTTCTTCCGAAGGATAATCGAATAAAAATGTCACCCACCGACCTATACACTATAAATTGGCATAAAATAAACGGAGTTAAGACTAATCCGTCTAGGGCAGTGTTTTGTCGATCGCGCATGACGTTAATTTTTGTCAAATCTCTGACGATGGTCAGTATTGAGACGGATCAGCGGATGTGTAAGATTATGTAGTGCAACTAGAAAAACCATGTCGAAATGTCAGTTGACGTCTGTTCCAACAACAATATTTGAACATACTAATTACATAATATCTCAGCTAAAATCATTGTTACGATGGTCTCCTATATTATGATATAGGTTATTGTGTCTCATATTATAATGTATTAATTTTTTTTTTCTATCGTATTTATACATTATTGATGATATTAATTATTATTAGACTCGACGACCGGACCGGAATTCTATCAAGACACGTCATGTTAAAACTGTTTTATTATTATTATTATTATGGTTATTAGTTCTCACTCGGTCGACGTCAAACTAGGCGGCGAGAGACGACATATTATCTGACGACGACGATCTTCCGGATACATCACACGCGGGACGCGTTTTATCGTACGGAAACTGCTGCAAACGGATACAAAAAAGCATCGTTTCCTACTCCGACCTCATACAACCAACGCCAACACGAATATTAAAAATTTATCGTCGTCGTCTCTGCGCGCTCGATTCGACCGAAAACAAAAATTCGACGCTACGATTTAGTTTTAATTTTTTTCTATATTTAGTCATTATATTATATTGTATTATGTTGTTATGATTATTTATATTCCATAGAAAAGTCGTTATCTTTTTGTAATGTTTTTTTTCGACAGCAGCAGTGCGAACAAAAAACCAAGCTGGAAACCCTATTGTTTCATTTTTTTTACTTCCTCCGTCCCCCCTCTCTTTTTCTCACTCACACTTACCCTCTCACTCTCTCTCGCCCTGACGGATATGTATCTTCATTTATCATTCGTGTAGTACAATACGATTTTATTTTTATTATTACAAATAATACAATATATATTATATAAAAATACGTGTAGAGACCATTACAAGGATAGAGAGAAAGAGAGAGAGAGACACACACACAACGAGGGCAATTTAGACACCTTCTATATCCGGTTTAATCATTTGCGATTTTTATAAACGGACGCGATTCGTTTCGCGGACGATAATTAATCGAAATCGAATACGTTCAACCACGTCACGGTATACATCATATTATTCCGGTCAATCAGTCCCTTAGTCCCGTCCAGCGTTTATTAATCGATCCTTGCACTCTCGCCTACGGTGTATATAGACAGTAGGTACGTAAATCAAACGAACCTAATTCGTACAAATAACCCATAAATCATATAAAATATTACATCGCTTCGCTACATTGTTTCTATCAAGAACCGTTCCCTCTTTCGTTCGAATTGGTTGCGCGGCGGGAAGAGTAAATCGTGATCCAAAATTGACGGTCTTTATGTAGGTAATAATAATAATAATAATAATAATAATTTAATCATGCCTAGCCTGTATCCCCTTCCCCTAATAATGATTCCAGTAATCATATAAATACGTTGACTCGGTAAAAATGTACGATTCGACATTAAAATTGCTACGCATTTTAATAATATTATTATAAGACGTGTAACTTGATTGAAACTTTTATCATATTTTTGTCTACAACATGACGCCAAGTAAAATATTATTGAATTTTTCGCGAAAACTGTACTTAATGGAATAATAATAGTTAAATAACAACATAATAATTAGTGCTTGTAATATTATGTGTCCGTTTAAATAGACAAATCACTAGTCCCATACATTTTATAGGTATATTAACAGTCAACAGATACTTTTTGTTTGTTAGCATTTATGTAATATCTGTGTATAAACGAGACGAAATAACTGTATTTATTTAATCCAATTTAAACTGTTGCTAAGTAAAGAGTAATATTTTTATAGAAACTGCCATATTATTGAACTGTTTTTGAATTTATGTTCGATTCTGGTGAATGGAGTTGAAATCCACGAATCGCAATGTTGTTTCTATGACATGAACTTAAACTACAAAATACATATTATATAGAGATGTGGTTCAAAATTGTTTGTGAATTTGTTTGTAATAGATATTTTATTTTTAACAATCATAACACATTGTATAAATAGAATACGATTAGTGGGGATATTAAAATTTATTTGAACAGTTTAAGTATTTTTACAAAAATACATAAACGAACAGAAAACATTAAAATTGTGATTTATCGTATTAACGACGTGGTTTCGATTGATTCGATTCAAAATGAGTATAGGGAGATCATTGGTACAGAAAAATACATTTGTGCACAAAAAAATATGACATCAACCGCAAATTTGATTTTTAAACGTGTAGCATAATGTATACATTTTTTTTTATCGCACTACGTTTGTTCTTCATACAATTTTTTTAAAAACTGTATTTTATTTATTGTAAAAGAATACGACAATGCATAGAAGAACTAAAATCAATAATATTATTTGAAAAATTTAAACTACTCTTACTTAATAAACATTTTAATAAGGTAGATGATAACTATAAAGCTTCAAATGATTTGTAACAATTATATTTTTAACGATAACAATATTGTGTCGTTTCGGGAAAGATTATCGTTACGATTTGTATTTCACAATAACAGTAGTAAATGTATATGGTATTTTAGAAAAATTTGTTTAGTCGTTGTCCTAGTTGTGACAGTTTATTGTCATGTTGGGCACTCGATGTGTTCTTCAACCGAATATTATCAGCAGTGCCTTTAGATGATAATAATATTTCATGTGAAATGCAGCTTCATTTATTTTATGTACAATTTAGTGTTTTGATTAGGTACATTAAGTATAACAGTATGTTAATGTATTTCAATGTATATTATATTTCCATTCTCTTTGATCTCTCCATCTCTTCAGGGTACCTATACAATTTCGGATAACTGAAATCTACCTTGCTTTCAAATAATGTAGTGTGCTAATCTATCATAAAACTGTATGATATATTTTACTTTGGAACAATATTGTCATTTATAGATTTAACTTTTGCTGACCAAGTATAAGATTGTTATTGTTCAAGCAGTATACATTCAAACTAAATAACCATACATCTTAATTGACCCTCAAAACATAACTATAGTTAACTACATTGGCCGACTGTGTATAGAGTACAATACAAAGTATATTTTAATTAATAATGGGCTTAGTTAAGCAGATTTTTTTAACTGTTTCTGTGTTTTATTTTATCGAAATACCTTTACATGTATTATGATTTCTATTTCTATTTTGTATCTGAGTAGGTTACCGGGAAGTTTTTAAACATTGTGCGGTTGCATTTGATTATTTTCAAAAGCACAGTTTTTTTTTTTTTTGATTAATTGTTTTAAAAAAATATTTTTTTAAATAGCAGTATCATATTTTTTAGTCAATGTATTTTTAATTTTTTGTTAAGGCCTATAAGATAAATTATTATTTTTAAATTACGAAGTATGACAATAGAAATAAAACTAATTATGATACATACAACAAAATTACATTAACGGAAATTGCTTCTGAAAATTTTGCTACACTTGGAGCTCGAGATTAATTTTTCAATTCTATTGAAATGCTATTAAGTGCAATATTACAAATCTAAACAAATAAAAGTTTGTAAGAAACTCATTAAATTGTAATATTAAGCTTAAAGTATAGACAATACATTAATATGTAATAACCAATCAAATGTCGTTGTCAAACAAATACACGAGTGAAACATAAATATGGACATGCACTAAATCAAATTAATTTCGATTGTGTTAAATATTTTCCATTATTGATAATGATTTAAGTCATATATTTAAATTTATGATGAGTTATGTCGAACAATTTATACTGAAATGCTTTATTATTAATTCATACTGCGATAATTATAATATTATATAATAAATAACGTGCTGCAGACCTTTGTGATTATATATCAAAGTGTCGACAAATATTGAAAATTGATCACAGTTTTATAATAATTCCGTTTGTTGTTGAAATTAATTAAATATTTAAAACCATCAATTAGTTAATGAGTTATATTAACTGTTATTTTTGATAAATATAACGAATTAATTTTTCAATATTGATTCAACAATGAGAGTAAAATGTTAATGTTCTATAATCTTTTTTATTTTATGATAAATAAGACAAGCTTCATAATATGATGTGTAGGTACTAGTAAAGGAAATTAATTTGACCGTTTGACCTTTGGCATCTCTTACAGAAAATTGAAATGGCGCCACCGTAACGTCTATCCCATCATATCTGATAGGTCTATTTTTCATTGTTTATATTTGCTTGAAATTTTAATTCTCTAAGTATAGATACACAAAGTTATTTGGTTGAAACTCAACCAAACATTATTATAAATAATAGGAAAAAATATCAATATTCGACCAATATTATTAAAATTAGAAATATCTATTATATTTATAAGTATCTCTTGTAGTTTTATGTTATAGTGTCTTTTTATTTCATGAATATTGTTTGGATTTGAATTTTTATCATACATAATACGTTACTCACAAAAGTCCAGAGTAGAGTTGATACAAAAAAAAAAATTCACTCCTATGATGGTTTTAATCATTTAACCATTAGACCTTAAATCAAATATGTACCTGGTTACTTTACAATTTACACATTTTTAAATAATATCCATACTAATACTAGGTATAGAACTTAATTACAAAAACTACGACATGAACATAAAACGTCAGGGATACTTTTTCCGGTTACGTGTTGCGAGTAATTTTTCTATTTCAGTTGCCTACCTATACAATATTGGGGACAACATAATAATTACTTGATTATTAAATAGATATTCTATAAATAATCAGCGTACAGCAAATTTAAATTCAAATTTATATAGTGCACGAACAACTTTTTATCGAGTTCAAAGTTACTAAGGCTAATCATAATAATAATTGTATACGCCTATAGGTTATTGTTGTTTCGGTGCGAGTTAAATTAAAGTTTCACAGTAGATATAATATATTATTATAACAATAACCAAAAATTAATGTAGTGTAAAATTATGCGACGTCTGCCTTCCAACACCCACCACCCACCAAGCCCCCGGTCCCATCCCGCCCAAAGGTATAACACTGTGAACGAGTCTACTTCTATTGGAGTAATACATATATACAGAGTGTTTCATTTAACGGTAAAAAATAAGTTTTTGAAAACATTTTTTTTCATAACTTAAGTTAATTAAAAAATTACGTTTGAAAAAAATTATATTTTTTATCGCAATCATTTTTTTAGTTTCTACTTTTTTGAATGTCCCGAAAGAAAGTATTTCATATTCCGAAACAGAATATTTTCCTCTGTCTTTTGATGCACATTATCTAATAAAAATTGAATTCTACAGAGCAGTTGGTTATAATTTATAACTTTAATACTATTATAAGTACTAATGTAACTTTTAAGCATTTAAAGTTTTTATGAGCAAAGTGCCACTAAATATATGTAAGATAAATTAAATTTGTATACATTATGACTCTTATAAAAATATTCTGTTTCAGGATATGGAACTAAATGTCCGTTATTTTTCAAATTGAACAATTATTAAAAAAATTATAATTTATTTTCAAAAATATTCTTTTGCAGTGAACTAAATTTAGGTAATAAAAAAATATTTTCAAAAACTACAATGCCTACCCTCTTTTTTTTATCAAATGAAATGTTTAATGTTGAAAGAATCACCCTGCGTATTACATTTTTACAGGGTGATTATTTTATCGCTTCCCATTTAGCAATTTTCTTGGCCAATTTATGTGTTGTTGAAAATAAATGTTATTATACCGTACCCTATGTAGTCTAAAGTCGTTGTAACACGCAACGTTATTGAAAACGAAAATTACATTTTTTTGTATCTTTTTCGTCGTCTTAGTTGTTATTCTTATTTTTTTCACCCGGACAGTTTATTTTTCTGATGTTTTTGATGCTTGAAAATCGTGTACCGCACCAAGACCCAGCTCGTTAATTAGTGATAATCGTACATCACACCAACACCCCGCTAGTATTTTAGTGAAAATAACTTTTTAAATTACACAGATGAGTGATTAAAAGTAGTGAGCAAACATTGTGTCGTTTCAAGCACACATATTATATTTACGGAGAAAATGACCGCACCAGTGATAGTGAATAAGAACCTCACAGTATACAATTCCGAATGCACGTATATATAATACACAGTAACATGGCCTCAGGGGGGGGGGGAGTGCAATATTTTCTCTTGTCGATAGTATAATCTCGTTTATGATGGGGCTCATCGACACGACGGGATTAATCGACTGTTTAATATTATATGTTCCGTTTCCTCCGGTTTCCGATAATCGCCGGTCGTTACGATAATAATTTATACCTAATAATATTACATTGATAAATTTGTAAATTTTCATAGACAGTTCCCCCCACCTATCATGTAAAATATGATATCGCCATGGCACATGGCAGTCGTGAACGTAATGAGAAATTTAATAGCATTAAATTATTAGTAGGTGTCTATCGCCTATTCTAACGAATCGCGGCGGACAGTGTAAGGGTAATTGGAAACGTCATGTCAATTCGACCATTTTTAATTTTGTCCCCGTTTTGAAGCAGAGAAAAGTGTATTTTTCATAGTTGAACTTTTTAAATTTAAATTTTAAATAACCTAGAAAAAAAAACGAAAACGCCATTACTGACTTTTCCTGATGATAATATAGTGATTTTAACTTGTACTCTTTTACCCACGTGCCGTGTCCAATTGTTTCCGGTTTGGTGGACGAATACGACAAAACAAATTTCGATATTATAGAATAGGTTATAATAATTATTTCGTTTTTCCGATCCTATAGATGACTAAGTTAGATCTATATCGCATGGGCGGATAGGCCTACCGGGAAACCGGGCATTTCCCGGCGGGCCCCCCTTCGTATTTTGGTAATGGGGCCTTTTAATAAAATGCAATTACCTACGATAGAAATAATTTGAAATTTTTTTTTCATGTGTATGGCCCCTTTGTAAAATTTCCCGGTAGGCCAAAATTGGCCTATCCGCCCATATCTATATGCTATTGAAGAGTTAACGAATTGGTTACAAAATAAAAAATATCATACTCTATACTCCAGAGTCTAGAGCATTATATTTTTGTATGCGGCAAATTCAAATTATTGTTGTTTGATGTTTTTATTCGTCTGTTTTTTTCTGACAGGAGCCTGGAACAGTCGATGTTCAGCAAGGCGAACGAACTGCAAGAGGACATCAGCATCAAGAGATTCGAATTTCGCACCGCGCAAATGCACCTGGCGGCCGTCAAGTCGCAGGTAAGAATTACAAAAGATAAAATATTATTATTCTTTGGCAACCATTTTTTCCTGATAGATATCATTGAAATCGTTAATATGTACCACATAACTATTTTACTGTATGTGTAATGTGTATAGAGTTATACAATGCTCTTGTCTCTCCGATTTGACATCGACATTTATGTATTTGTATTACTCGACACAAAAAACATACTCCGTATTCCATATTGTAATATTGATATAAAAAATAGAGTCAAAGATTTGTGTTGATAAACGTCAAACGTCCCATTTTGAGTACAGTTATGTAATATAACTTTTTCAAATAGTGGTATGATGTGGAGTGAAGAGGACGATCACGGCAAGCCGCCCTGAACACTTTACTTACTTTTCCATTAAGTATTGAGCACACTGTGCGCATACTTTTTACAAATTTTCAGTATACTTCTCATAAACTATATTTTCAAATACACAATTTTTTTTACTTAATTCAATAAGTGTATACTGTGGAGATGCAAATTCCTTTTTTTTAACCTCCTATTTATTAATAATTGTTCTGAAGATGATGGTTTTGAAAACGTTGATGTGATCACCTCGAAATACTAACTAGTAGTTACTGAGTTATTAAACTTTAAAAACTAAGGATAATAGTTAATAAAAATAGGTTCAGAAGATATGTGGGAGATGATGATTTAACAGTTATAGTTATCAATCACAATTTCGTAATTTGTAAAATATATCATAGTTTAATAAGTAATAGAGACTAAAAAATATTATATCAACAATCTTAAATTTTAAAAACCAGGACAATACACCAGCTTAGTACGTAATGTTTAATAACTCAGGAGCTACTTAATTCATATTTCAATTTGGATGCGACGAAATTTCAAAAAAACAATTTGATTAATAATTTACTGTAAAAAAGAATGGTGCTAATTTGAAAAAATGATTTTGTATCGTTACGGGATTCTCCTAATTCTTACACCTATACTTCCTAAATGGTACAAAAAATATTGAGGATCTGAAAATATGTTTTTCAATAACTAAGTAAAAATTTCAAAAATTAAAATATGATTAAAAGCGCATATTGTTAAGGGATAAAAGGTGGTGAGCATATTTGGTTATCACCTTATATAATACACTTTTATTATATTTCGTACGATTTTCTAGTCCATTTGGCGGTGAACTAAAATAGACTTATGTACCACGCGTACTTAGTATGCTTGTATAATATTGTACACCGACGATGGGCGGTGGTTTTTCCGACGGACCAGTGTAGTCTGTCTGGGCGGGAGGGGGTGGGCGTTGGCCGCTTAGGATTCCATTTTCAACATTTTTTTTCCGTTGGCAATCGATTATTATATTGTTATAATATATTGTTTGACTGCGCGTAGGATTTCCACCGCAGGGTTGCGGCTCGTCAATGTGCAAATCACGAAAGTTATACTTTATGTACGCGAGTAAAAATGATGACAGGCGTGTGTGGAAAGAAAAAATTCAAGTAGATGATTTTCCACAAATCGATAGAACGACAGAAGTACAACGAAAATACTGTAGTATTGTACATCGTGTGTAGTTTAGAACGAATCCAAACGATTGGAGGGACCAAGAACATGATTTGTATTTCAGTCGGGTGCATAATGTTCACGCCGTACATTATTCAAATAAAATTGTAAACCATTTTCACGGGAAAAAATAATCGTAAAATCCTATGTTGTTTCGTTGTTCTTCTTATTGACTGTGGAATGCACTTGACCACCATACATATTTTATATTATTTTGTAAAATGTTCTGTGAGAATTGTATGTTATTGTTTAGTATGATTGGTAGATATACCTCCTAGCCCCTAGGAGCCTAAATAGAAAATGACTAATGAGGACTTGATTTCGTAGATGTTTTAACAACGGTAGAAAACAAATATTGAATCACATGTCGAGGTGTTTTGAATTAATTTAGAGACATTTATTGGGTCTTTCGCAGACTCTATTATTATTGTATCTTCGGTGTTCATACTAATATGGATATAAAAGCTAAAATACACTATAATAGAGAATTGTAAGCAAATAATTATTTTTTAAAAACGTGCAGCAATGTCGCTATTTAAAAAAAACTGCAATCAAAATAGGATATTTCGTGAGGCAGAACTGAACTCTGTCTACATTTTAATAATTATCGGAAACTAATGATTCAAATTTTGATTCAGATACGTAAAATTTTTTAAAAAAAGTCGGTTTTTATTTAAAAAAAAAAAGTTTTGCGATACCAAAGACATTTCTTAAGTCGTATAAAAAATCCAAATAATTGAAAACATAATAATATGGTTTTTAAGTATACTAAAAAATTCCAAAAATTATAATTTGATTAAATGAATTATTAAAGAAAAAATACTGGGGTGAGTATACGGCATCATGTGTATCCAACGAGCAAAAAGATTTAAAACATCCAGTTTCAGGTGACCGATGATTGCCTATAAAATGTAAAAAAAAATCAGAATTGGACAACACGATTTTATTGCCGATTGTATCCTTACATGGCCTACAGTCATTTATTACCTACCTACCTATATTAGCTATTTTACGGTAGGATTTTGTATTATCGGACAAAAATTATCGGTGAATTGCATCGGAGCAAATATCCGAAAAGATTTTATCAATTTACCATTAGTTGTGGTCGTTTTCCGCGCCCGACTATATTTGTATAATAGTGGTACGTGAGGTCCTCTCGAATCCGGGATTTGATCACATCAGCTCTGTGGCGCGATATCCTCGGAAAAACATTTTCCGACATTCGTGGTGAACGGTTTTTTCCCCCGCATATCAATCCAAACCGAATTAAGCCGGATTTCCACTACACCGTATCGTGTAGTGTTCCACATTTTTTTTTTATTTTGTATAGGTAACAAAACGTCGGTAATACGTTACCTACGAGTCGAATATTATATTCAAAGGTGCACGACATAGTATATTATGGAAACCCGGCTTAAAGGTGACTTCACGCAATTTCACCCCGATAACGTTAACCAGGAATAACCAGAAAAAAAATGTTTAATTGCGTGGTGAGTGATATAGAATATTGATGGACTGAATCGTAAGTGGTAACTGGTGCATAACACTACTTGGGTAGTTGAGTACAGGATTGAATTCTATCTTATAATAAATGCAATAGTATAAGTATACCTATCTACCATCATAGAATATAATAATAATTTATTAATAACGGTATTTAATTATAAACTCAATATTTTGGTATACCGTTTAATAACCATACGGTTTACACAATCTCGGTGACAATTTATTTGTTGAAAATCATAGTTTACAGCAAAGAGAGAAGTCGCTTTTACTAAAGCGACCCGCTGTCATAACCATGGTTACATCGCGGTCGTCGAAACCTCTCCGAAAATCACGACGCAACAACGATGAGGTTATTGGAAATACCATAATATACATAGTACACGGGTGGGAGGTGTAGTACGAGTGAGTGTCGCGGCGATGATGACGATGATGCCGAGACGGGAGTGTTAAATCTCCATCATAATTTTTTATTTCGTCGACAAATTATATATTGACATACTACAAATTTGTCAACCGTATACTTCATTAATTTAGCACCGCGCTCGGCGTCTACTAATATCTAATAATTACCGCCGTCGGTGTAACAATTATTAATAAAATATAATATGTGAGTAGTGATTTCCGATTATTTTTTCTCGGTCGCTTGTGAATTTCAATCAACTCCAACGTTGCTGGAGGGCGCTCAAGTAAATATATAATGATTATAATATTTTATAATATATTATGTCATAATCATCCACACATAGTGATATACAGCTGAGTTTAATAGAATTTTTATTTGCGCATAATAATATAATATGCATACGTAGGCACGTACCGGTATAAAAACATACCATAATGTTATTATTATAAGCCCAGTCTCTCAATTCATCCGAAATAAATACGTGAAATCTCTGTGAGTCGATCCTTCATGCGTATTGTTTAGTATTAGTATAAATAATAATGTATTGGTACACGTTCTGTAAATGATATGTTTATTATGACTGATAATTCAATGATATGAGAAGGTGAGTTTAGTGAACTAATTATAAATGTTTTTTTCGCAGTTCACGCAAAACATGCTACCTTGTCTAATAATGTGAATGAGGTATACTTTTATTATGGTAAAACGTTATAAGCCACGATGATTTGTTGAAATATTTATTGTCACAGTGTTATATGATTTTCATAACAGTTTGTGTAGTCGTTCTGTTCCGATCCGTTCACGTCGCGCGTGGTGAGATAACATAATATTGTATGACTGACTCGATAAGATTTGACAAGATTTCCATACTAAAACTTTTAGTTTTTCGATTCGACGTGTTTATACGAGTATGTTGTGTACACAAGCATCATTATGTGAAAAAAATAGTCACAAAATAAAGTTATAACTTTTTTGAAATAATGAGTACCTATTGCTCTGTAATTCAATGGTAGCATGTAATATATAGAAGTTGGATTAATAATATGGGCGGGTACACCCTTAAAAATCTGACGAGGATGTGCACGTATTAAGTCAATCGATCATTGATATTGTATTGTATCCACGTGAAATACGATAAGTATATACAAATATAATTATATACTTTCCGAGTGAACCTTATTGCGTACGAATAATAGTAGTAAATAATAATACATAATATTATAGTGATATTTTTCTACGGCGGCAGAACATTTTTTGAATATTATTTTTTTTTTCGTTTATTATTTTTAAAATGTTTCAGCACATTAGGTGCTATTACAAGTACGATACATGACATTACAATTACGATTAAAATTTAATATTTACATTTATGTAAGTAATTACAAATTATTATACTAACATACTGCTGGTATCAAATAACATTATACCACTTCTGGACATATAATATAATATTTGATCAGTTTGATTTATTTTGTGTGCAGACGAAGGTGCAATATCAATTAAAGCCGGTCTTTTGTTAAAAGTGCTATAACTTATAAGCAGGGTTGGAGACTTGCATCATTTGCTAATTATTTTTGGCTCTAGTAGATAGTGCCACGGAAACTCATGTCAATATGCTACAAATGTACAATGATCTCAAATATTAAATTTGAACATTCTTTCTTTCTGTTCTTGTATTATCTTATAAAAAAAAGAGATATGTTTTTTCCCTAGGAATATGCCTAAGGATTTATACCATATGTTGTTGTATTTACATTGTATTCATTAAAATATGATAAGTAGTATCCATAGATCTACAAGGCTCCTAATGTTACAATGGCAGTTAAAAAATATTATAAATACAAAGGTACAATAAAATGTTCACATATAATTGTTTTGAGCAAAATTATAGTTAACCTACTGTAGTACTAACTCTTAAAAGTAAAATAAATTAGGTGTTTTAATCATAATAATAACATCAAATATACCATATGTAATATCATAGGCTGGCAGACCGTCTAAGCTCAAAACAGTTCTTCATATACGATGGTTTTATATTATTGAATTCAAATTTGACACGACCCATTACAACAGTGACACCCACTTGTGACCTACTGGATGCTGTACAGCAGAATGTCATCTCCTTACCCGCTTTTTGAAAGGATAACAAATGTAGTTTTTTTTCAAAATAATATATTTGTTATAATCTATACTATTATCACCGATTTCATAATACTATATATTGGCAAGGTGTATTTATAAATACCGTAACTGCGTTCTGAAACTCAGATAGGTACCTTATACAAGTTATGGTCGAAACGATGGTTAATCTTGAATGGTTGGTAGGTATTAAAAAATGAACAGGTTATAAAATTAAGTGGATTATATGATTACTATTTTGTAGGTATCGTATGATAAAACAATAATAAAATAATATTATGGCGTATGTCACAGTACGATTATTTTTTATTTCTAAAGCATTAAACTGCGTGGTTATTAGCCGTTTTTTGTGAGGGTGTTACAGTTGGTTGGTTCGGAACACGCGTGTATGTGTGAGGCGAGGATTCGTCGGTGATCACCCATCCGGGAGCAAGAGGCTCCGGACGATGCTTGACCTCACCACACGTAGTTGTTGCAGCTAACTACAGCGCCCCAGCACAACTGTTATACGTTATTCTCGAGGGTTTTTCGTGTTTATATTTTTTAAAATAAAATATTCAAAAACGTTTCGCGTTTAATTTCTCCATCCTCGAACACGAGGGCAACATTATTATAACACATACATGTTTAATTTATTTATTTAAACTCGGGCGTGCGTAATTATAGAATAAAATATAATCATGTAGTTGGACTATATTATGTTTACTTGCGGCGAGCGCGTTAACGTGAGTAAATAGTTAAACGAGGAGGAGTTAGGTGTTATATTGGCGAAAAAAAAAATTCAAATTAAAAAGAGGGTTTATTTTTTCGCATACTCTGATGCCACATATATATATATATATATATTACACGTTTATTGTATATACCTTTATATTATTTCGTCGACATGGTCGTCCTCATTATAATCGAATGTACCGATGTACCGATGTACATAACATTATAGTATAATATCATACGCGTAGGTAGTAGGTACGAGTGGGGCGATGGCGATGGCGATGGCGATACTATATAAAATGTATAATGAATTCCCGAGTGGGTAAACGGGTATGCGGTAAATGCTTATTACCTATATTTACCATCAAACATGAATATTATAATATAACGCATATCGTTGGTCGCGGAAATATATAATATTATAATTTTTTTAGTGTGACAAGCACTCGTTATTATGACAGTGGACGTAATTGCACATAATACTACGGTCTGTGTAAACATACAATAATTGTATTTATTATATATATATTATACGGTGTTCTTCATTTTACATAAGAAATAATCATTATATTTACAGAAAACACTAACGTTTTCAAAAATATTTCTTTTACATAATTTTGAATAGTTACAAAACAAAGTTTTTGGGTAAAAATTATATTTTCTTTATATTTTTTTATCACTATCATTTTTTAAGTTATTACACTTTATAAGCCACAACATATTGGTAATATATATAATTTAGTATTCCGAAGCGGAATATTGTTTATAGCACTTTCATACATAAAAATCGAACTTTGGACGAGTAGTTTATTAGTTATAATAAAGGTACCTAGGTATTTAAAGTACCGATGAGCGGAGCAGTGTACCAACATTTAGCGAGGTACCTACCCTTGTACCACTCCACTCCGTTGATGAGATTATCTAAACTTTAAATACTTATAAAGTTATAACTCATAAACTACTCATCAACATTCGAATTTTATGTTTAACAAAGTGCGCTAAAAAATACCCTGCCTTGGAATGAGGAATTAAAAATTCATGTCATCATTAAAACAGTTTCAAACTTAAAAAACGATGGTAAAAAATCTTAGAAAAAATGTATATTTATTTTGCAGAAAAATGTTTGTTTTTAACGACTTAAAATCATGTAAAATATTATTTTCAAAAACATTCTCAGTTTTTTAAATAGGTAGTTAATGTTCTAAGGTAAATAGATCACCCGGTATGTGAAATAAATATCATGTAGCTTATATTTTAATATAATATTATGTGATGCACGGGAATTCGTACCCGCGGGGGCCTGCAATTACGACACAAAGTCAAAAGTTACCACACTCGAACTTTTAGAGAAATCAGACGATCATTTTTATTATCTTCGTACGATAAACCCTTAACCCAGTTTCTTGTAGCCTTGTAGGTACACGTGCGACGAGTATACCATGTTTTGTGGACCGCAATACTGTATCCTCGTATCTAGTGTAGTACTGTAGTAGTTATTATAATAACGTTATATTATGTACAATATATTACTTACCTATTACAGACTTCTTTTAGAAATCGACTTTGATTCATGTAGCGTATTATATTAATATATTGTATTATATTATATTATATTGAATATACCAGGGGTTTATTTTTTTACCGATTGACAGTAATCACTAATAATATTCTAAAAGGTATTAACATTTTTGAAAAAAAAATATATATTAATTTTGCTTTTGACTGTCATCGTTACAATTGCTTAGTTATTCACTTTTTGGATGATACAATTAATTTTTATGTTCATAATTCATATCAAAATATTATGTTATTAAATATTTTTATACATGGAAATCGAATTTCGCAAAAGTATTTAATCAGTTATAAGTGCCTATTTAAAGTTTAGACAAACTGAGTGAAATGGCACCAGAGTACACACAAAATTTTGGTCCACAGCCTTGATCATCTAAACTTAATAAGTACTTAAGTACACGTATTAAGTTCGATTTAAATATATTATATAATATCAAAACTCTCAAAAAAAGTTTTTCTAAAGAATGTATGATATTAAAAATGTATGTCGTCAATTTAAAAAAGTAGAATGTATAAAAAGTATGCTTTTATGATGAATTAAAATCATGTAAAATTATATTTCCTAGAGTGTTAATATTTTTTAACTTTAGAATGCTTACTGTTATAAGAATCTCTCTGTATAGAGTAGATATTATAGCTTTTTTATTGGGGCTCCACCACATGAGGACTGAGCTATCCACATACTATTTGCCCCCCCCCCCCAAAAAAAAAAAAAATTAATTCATACCAATACCTGTTCTTTCTGTGAAATTTCGCCATTTTCTAGGATTATAATAATATTGTGGATCACCTTTTCCAAATAGGGTCAATATTTGGAACGAATAAGATAGTGAATGGAGATCATAATATTATTTTGACCCAGTTTGTTGTTTGAAAACTAACATTCAACATTAAAATGTAGATTAAAAGTTATAATAATCCACTGTAAACTACCATACGAGTTACATTATGAACGATACTGCATATATTTATTGGTTTAAAAACTGTGCCGAGTATAGTTTTATCTCTTTATCGTAAATTCTTTTAAATAGCTAACTATTTTCCTTCAGAACTTCAATAATCGCCAAGGTAATGAGTGTTTACTTTCAAAAAAACCGCCATGCAGTCTATAGTACAACTATTTCGATGCTTGCAGTTACTTATGCAACATATAATATGATGATAATAACATTGTGGATCACATTTTCCGAATTGGGTGGATGTCTGGAACAAAGATCGTGATAATAGTAGATCATGTTCTGTCCCATTTCATTGTTTGAAAAACTAACATTTTAATCTAAAGTATTTTCAATACAATAAAATATGTAAATATTAAATATTAGTTTAAATTAGAAATGTTTATAATCTCTTGTGCGCATAAGTAATGCCATGCCACAGAAAGAATTATTTGTAGGATTTGATATCGTAATTTCTTTTGGCCTAATTTTTTAACCATTGCATTTTTTGATCACAATATTAAAGTAGATGTAATATAATGTACTGTTATTGTTCGAACCTGGCTTAGTCTCGGAACGTTTCCATTCAATAGCTGTCGGTAGGAACCCACTGACTTTTTTTTATGTTCAAATATAATACATGTAGGTATGTAACTATATCATAAGTCCTTAAAAATACCATGGGTACAAATTACAATACATACACAGTTCAATGGTTTTCCACAGCAGTGTGCTGAAAATGAAAATAAACAATAAATTATTGCGTGCAACGAAAGCCGCATTACAGTCGTTCATAATGAGCCTGCCGTGAAATATCTTTATTTTAAATAATCATGAGATGCGTAATTGTTTACAATTCGTTAGTGCGAAACTATGATAGTCCGCAGTTCCCATGATGTGCTCTCCCCCCCCCCCCCCATAGGTTCTGGTGTTATTATTTATTAAACACTGTGCATTTTAACCATACCTATTGTGGAGGTGTAGGGACGATTGTGGGGTTGGTGGTAGTCGAGGGACAGGTTATCGATTTGTATAACTTCACGTTATAAGAGATACGAGTCGTTATCAATCAGTCGGTGGTTAAAACATTTTCAGACACTATTGGGATATACTTGAAAAAAAAAAGGGTAAACTATAATTGAGTATTCATGCGAATAAACGGTCAACGACCGTCGTGGAGTAGCCGTGCAGTATATAATATTATGTACTATGTACACCGACGCTCTAAGAAGGTCAAATAATAAAAGTAGGAAATAAATGAAACCGTTGGACACTCGATAAGTATATAATATTGTTGGGTGTGTATACATTATGGGTATGAGTAATTAGTCAATCGTGGGCGGTAATTGATTATTGTAATTATGCATTATAATATTATGTGCGTTCAATAGAACCTATGCGAAATGATTAAAAGTGTTCAGATTTGTATTATACCATAAATCATTTATAGGTACTTACTAATAATGTAGTGTGTAGGTATTAAAAGTTATCATAATCCGCGGCAAACTACTTTACACGTTAGGTTCTGAACGGTACAGCATAATATATTTATTGGCTTGAAAACTGCATCGAGTTAATATTTTTCTTTTCTCCGAAAATGCTTTCCGAACAACTATTACGCTTTTCAAAACGTTTCAACGATCAATATTTTCTGAAATTCAGTACAAAAAGTATCGCTTTTCTCTCTGTCGTCCCCTCGTCTCTCCCTCTCACAGAATTGGTCACGATTGCAAGAATCCCGCATTGTTTGTGCGAAAAAAGTTGTAAAAAAAAAGTATAGATAACTGATCGATGTGTCGAGTTTTTCGTCTAGTGCAAACGTTTGAACGTTTAAAAAGTGACATATTATTGTTGTGCTCGTACTCCATTATTGTAGTAACAATATTGTGACGTCGCTAGAAGTCTTTGTGTATCGTATATTATAGATATTGTGTATTCGCAATAAATTACTATAAAAAAAGAGAACCGTCGGTAAGTAACGAATTCCTTTATTGTCTTATAGAACGATAAAAATATTATTTTCGTTTTAATAGCATTGATCAGGTTTTAAAAACGTTTGTGTGTAAACAATTTTTTTTCATTAATAATTGTTTAACGACATCAACGAACAATTTTGAACGTCTCGTACGACGTACACTGTTAAACAAACTATAAATTATATGCATTTTTTTTTTTTAAATATCTCTTTTGCATTCTTCCAAAATTTGTTGTGTATGCTGAATTTTTAGTTTTGAATTAAAGCACAGTTTTAAGTAAGTAGGTTCATTCAGCATTCGAGTTGAGACGTCAACAATTTAAATAATATTAATTAAGAATGATTGTGCCTTCATTTGTGTTGGTCAGCAGCCCACTTATTAAATGGTGTGTGTAATTGTTATGTTTGAATATAAGTAGGTACCCGTAAAATTGCTTAACGAGTTTTATTATATTATTATAGTTGTTTGTGTGTGCGGTGTTTTGATTTATCGTTCTCGTATGCGACTGCGAGTCGTAATAATAATTTTACATACCTACCTAGTATATTATTATCATATTATTCAAAGATTTTAAATGCAAGACGATTGTAATACCCTTAAGTGTTGACTGCGGTGTATATGACGTAAAAAATATTATGTAATAATCTAAATGAAAAAAAAAATTTCCAGTTTTTCTTGAACAACTATAATTTAAAATAAAAATACGCGAAAGTCCTCACAGGGAAAAACCATTTTCGTTTATTGTTTACATCCCTCCGTCGCATACGCGGTAATTTATAATAGCCATAATAATAATACAACAATACTCATATTAAAATGGAAGAAAAGAATTTTCGTGTGACTGTCTCCAAATCATTTATTCACTACCTATAGGCTAACATGATTCACACACACTCACAAGCACACACACACACAAATTTATATTTTATATGAGTACGGAGAGAAAGACATTTTTATGTGATGTAACGCGTTACGTACGCGAGAAAAAAATGAAAACGTTTTATCTAAACAATAATAATATGATTATTTAAGGCGCCATGTAAATGTTTGTTTTAAGAACAAAAAAACCGTTTGCATACACTACGTGAACAATAGTAAAAGTTTATCTATTTCCACAACACAAAAAATTCGTTCTCTCTACATAAAAGACTTAATAACATTTACAATAATACGGTAGGTACATAATAATATTATATTATATTATATAAATCTATTCGTATAGTTAAAAGTGTAATATAATCGTTTCCGAAAAGTAATCTCACTAGTGCAGACACATTTTATAACAATAATATTTCGTTTTGAGTAATCGACATTAATATATTATTATTTGTTACATGCATACATAGGGTGTTACGGAAAAATAGAAAATGAAAAATGTATACAGTATATTATAGTTAACCGTATGAAAAAAAGTGATTAAATTAATATCTAGAAAATAATTTAAGATTTCCTAAATATACCAATATTTATATTTTATAAATAGGTATAATATATTTTAACAATCATCCCATAAGCGTCTATAAACTTTAAGCCTTAAGGAATAATTTTTTTAAATACTGAGAAGAAAAATTGCGGTTGTTTCAACTATCAGGTAATTCTGTTTCACATTGTAAATAATATAATATTTAGGTAATAATATGTTAACACACTGATGCCGGTCACCGCGGGTAACCTTTATGACATGTGGATTTTATTGTAATTTTGTATCGAGTCTTCGTGGAGAGCCGCTAATAAGTACCTATAGCTATAGGTAGTTTAAAATTCATATTTTTAATTTTCAACTAAAACACAAGTCTCAGCTAAGACAACCTCACGCATTCCAAAAAATATTGCACTCGCACACCGGAAAAAATTAAAACATACGTTTACGCTATTTCTCAAAATAATATATTACATAGGATAATACCTAAATGTATGAACTCCATGATAATATTTATCTCGCCCTCTTTGCCTTTTTTACAAAGCATTTCGTTGTCGAGATTTTAATTGCAGTGTCGTTGTATAATTATTATAATAACAAACGATATTTTAACAATTTTTTTTTGCCATCTTTCAGTTCACAGTTATAACATAATATACATAATTTACATTCAACATTTCACAACGAAACGCCAATCCATGTCAACGATTATCCGCGATCAATACGTCATAACGAAATCATCGTACACGATTTTTCCGTTTGATCTTAGAAAATAGACACCATGCAAAAAGTTCGAATAAAATGTAGAGGAAAGTAAGTCGCGCGACTCAGAAGGTTCTTCTGCGTTTGATCGATACAAAAATCGTTGGGGTACTTATAATAATTAAAAAATAATAAACTGTCATGCTTTGATGTATATTGTATACATATTATATACGTATATAATAATAGGCGTTATTGTACCCATCGGTTTTCCGTCAGCACGATAAGGCCGGCCAATCAAAACGCCGTTAACTTTCCACAAATCCATTGGTCTGCAGTACGTATTTACGTAGTTCGTTTATACATCGTGTTCGCCGCGTATTGTTATTATCTATTATTTACAATGGTTATGGTGACGACGATGTATATACATACATGTTATACATTGCTTATAATAATATAACGGTCAGTCATTCGGCGTCGGTCGCAGCGGTCGGAGCTCTAGCAGCTCGCAAAAAAAAAAACTTCGTCGACCCCTTTCTGAAGTCGCGTTTTTAAGTATCGGTGCGCAGGAGGCGTATACCCGCCGTGCTTAAGGTAGGAACAATAATAATATTATACTACAGTCTATTTTATTTATTGTTATTACTATTGTTATTATTATATTTTTTTTTCGTACGAGCCGCAAGCTACATTTATGTTGCCCTTTTTCGTGAAAACGTGTGGTTCGATAATGTTTCGTGTAAAGGCCAACTGCGACCCGTGGTCTTATAAATATTATTTTTAGGTATTATGTCCATCGCTGCAGTGTCGTCGGCTCACTTTCTGCGGCGTTTGCATTGTAACCTAAATCATGCCATTTTAATTTTGGTTTCGATTTTTGATAATATTCTTTATTATATTTCACTATCGTATTAATATATATATATATGTATTCTCTTAATAAAAAAAGTCTTAATAATACAATTTACTTAGCTTTTGAAGAGAAACAATTCAGTGACAGTTTTGAGGACCTAAGTCACACTTGCGTATACAATTTGAGGTGAATAATTTTTTAACTGTTTTCAATATCCATTGCCTATTAAATTTCCCGAAAAAACGTATATGTTAAATGATAATAAATATTTTATCCGAAATTATAATACATTATTAAGCGATAAGAAAATCAGAAAATACAAAAAATGAACCATGACCCATATCGGCTATGTAACAACGTGTTGCCGAGTCAGTGTGTAATGTGCATACAATTTCTGATCCGTTGGCCGGCTCGGTGTATTGGCAATTTAGGTACACAGATGTGTAGGTAACATTCGAACGGTATCTCACGCTGTTACATATTGCAGTCAACGAATATACACTGAACATACTCATATTTCGTTATGAGGACAATAATAATAATATGTTCGCCAATCACCGGTGTGGACATGAGTGACCGCTTTTTTTTAACTACCTTCCGTGGTCATCAGAAAACGACCATATATTTTCGGATTTCCGACTCCTCGACACAATACCGTCTGCTTTGGTTATACATGACAGTTATACGTTTTCATGATGAATCCATTATCGAGTTATAATATTAGAATTATCAATTCGACGCTGAATGATTTGTAAACTAATACATACATTAATAGGAAGGTAATCCAAATCCTATTTTATTGGTTTTGTTTTGTTTTACAGACAAAAAAAAATCAAAAAAACATAAAATACAAGTAATTTTATTCAATACGAACGATTATTATTTAGTTTTTATACTGTGTACTTTTTTTTTCTGAGGGTAGAAGTAACAAATATTTCACTTCAAAAACAAAAAATTAAAAATAGTATGCTAGAACCACCACGATGTGTACCGCCATTATTACAACTAGTAATAACTATGTACAGCAGTCACCGCTTATTGCACTCACTTAGGGACCAGAATATTCTAGTTCATTAACCGAATGAGTCAATAAGTCGAAGGGTCATAGAATATAAATATAAACATATCCACTGTAAAAAAAAATGAAATTTGGCTGTAGTATAGCATATTATGTGTTTATTTATGTATTTAGATTAGTATGTTGTAAATTATAAAGAAAAAATATGAAAATCGATATGTAACGATAAAAATAGAAAATATATAAATATATTTTTTTAAATTTCATTTCGTAAATAATGACTAAAATATTATGTAAAAAAATATTTTCTAATCTTTAATACATTTCAATGGGATGAGTCGAGGAATAAGTATTAATCGTCAAATTAAAAAAGTATGTGATAAAATCTGAAAAATAAACTAAAACTTTCTTCAAAATACACCTTAAAAATATAAATTGACCCCATTAACTAGATAGTGTTGTGAGTCCAATAAAAGAATTTTTCCTATGTGTAAGTGCACGTGAAAAACTAGACCATCCTTTTTTAATCCAAAAATTTTATGAGACCATTAACCATGAGTTCAATAAGCGGCAACCACTTTATGTATAGCATATATATGATACAACTACATAGCCGACTTGATGAGTAAACTGAAGTCAAGCAGCCATATGTCAAAAGGGCAAAATACGATTGATTAATCTATGACATTTATGAATATGTCATGAAACATTATATTGTTTTATAACCACAACTATTAAATATTTAAATAATGAATAATTACAGAACATGGCCCTAGCCTTAGGACCTGGACATTATAACCAAAATCAAACTACGCCATTGCGGGTTTTAGCTATATTTTAGAACTGTATTTGTTGTTTATTTGTTATATGTTGATGTTAACAGTAAGTTACAAACATCGTGGTTGTTCCTTGTTGTGTAAATAGAAGGCATAAATGAAGCAACGTTCATTTATTTTCGTAAGTTGTAAGTGTAGAAGAGTGTTAACGGAGGCCGACCGAGGGGACACTAGAGACGGGTTGAAAGATTTTAAAATTCGTTATAGATGACGTTTGTTTAGGGCCTATACGATTACAGTTAATTCATAATTCACAAACTCATTTTTTCGTAACAAATTAATCTTTTAATTAGTGACTCACTAGAGATATTCATTATTATGACTTAACATGAGTACATGTACTGTTTCAATTACTATTATTGTATGTTATTAAAAAACTTACTTTGTGATTTGTCGTTAAATATTATTGTATTTAATGAATATCTCTAGTTTAAAAATGACTGGTCGCGTTATCAAAATAATATTCTAACTACTATTATTATTTATTATTATGTTATAAAAATCCGCAATTAAAGATTTTATACAAGATTTTAAGTAAATTTCTATTTTCTATTTCTTTTATGATATGATATAAGACTATTTTGTGTTTTATAATTATAATTATTTATTGTTTGGGTGTCATCATATTTTAATTCATGGCGTAAGTAATTAAATATGACATGAATTAATCAATTAAATTTCGCTCTCTTAACATATGACTGCCATGGGTCTTATGAGACTTTATCACGAGTCGGTTATCTAGTTGCCTTATATAGGTACATATTATATTGTATAGTGAGTATACGTATATTATATATCTTCTAAGTTCGTCACAGTACCTTAACCCTACATTTTAGTGGAAACGTATAAATGTATATATTTATGACAAGTGATTATTATAATTTAGTCGAAAAGATAGTCTTTAAAGAAAATTTGACAGTGGCTCTTAATATCAGATACCTTACTACATTTTCACACACAAAAAAAAAAGATACGAACTAGATGGATTATTGATTGTACAATACCCATGACTAAGTGTATTATATTTATTTAATTTGTATTGTCATCTGTGCGTTTTCCGTTTCAGTTTGACGCTGCAGTCATTCAAAAATTCACTGTCACTGATCGTGTGAACATGTTGTAAAAAGTAAAAATGTTTACGCGTGTCAAACATACACGTGTGATATAATAATACGATGTTCAATATTTTTCTAAAACGATCGTTTTTGATTTACCCCGAAGATCATCCGAACGTCACCAGGTGTACTACGATATGACTTGCGGCTAAATCTCTTTTACTTGTCACGCCCGTCCGTAAGCTCGACTCGCATGATCAGACCAATCGGAAAACGGAACTGTTTCGTGTCACGTCGTGTAAAACATTATTATGGAGCGGAGAAAATAATTCTACAATACACTGCACGGATGGACGGGGAGGTGGTAGGGTTTTCCAGACACCCCCTGCGTGCCTCGCTCGGGAGTCGCATCGGTGGTCTATGTAACATAAAATATAATATACAAACGTATATATAATATATATATATAAACTGTATTGTGGTGGTGTACGCGGCCATAAAAGGTTTCGCGTTAATCGAGTCGTTCACGTGCCTCGCGTACTACTATACCCCCGAGGAATAAAATTTCAACCACTCCGTTTCAAATTCGTGTTATTTATGAGTTTGGCTGATTATTATTATTATTGTCGAATTCGAATATATATAGACAACTTTTATCATTACACCGCTAACCCAAAACGGAAAGACGGACGGACGGACGCACGCATTAGTAATAATTAATCACGTACGTGATATTCTTATAATACTATATTATGCAATATTATATCATCTTGACTTAGTCAAACTGTCGGAACAGCAAAAACGGCAAAAGACTGGTGAAATTCGACATAATATACCAAGTTTCTGGCTCTTGGCGCAATACAGAAAATTGTCGGGAAACGAATATGAACTCGGAGTCCAGCAAACACTATGGTAATCCATTAAAATTTTATCGAAAATCTTCGTCTTAAAAAGATTAAAAAAACATCTTTTGACCACTATTACAGTATATTTGAGGCATAACAGTGCGTATAAGTTACGATGAAAATAAAAACCACTCTATATCGATTCGCAGGCGCCTCCGATGAAGTAAACGATTTTTCAACGTTCAAAACAAAAATTGTACACGACGCTATATTCAAAAGTATTCGTTAATTGTTTTAGAACGTTTATTCGCACGGGTTTTAAATCTATTAACGCGGGAGTTTTTTTTGTTTTGTCCCCGGAGACGTTTTCCTCGCCGATATTTGGTAATTAATAAAGCGCACGGGTTTCGTTCCATCCTAATTCGCTGCAACCATAATAATAATAATAACGATAAGCCGGGATTGGTAGCTGGTGTGTGCACAGTGATAGTTCTGCAGCAGTGTCATAAAAGCTGTCGCGTCTGAACCGACGTCCCCGTTGGCGACGGTGGTGGTTTAGGCGAGTCGAGCGAATCTATATTATTGTTATTATTATTATTATTATACTATTTTAGCGCTGTGGCGGTAATCGAGGCGACCGTTTCCGAGCTCACGAGGTCTGAAAGAAAGGACGAAAATATAAAAAATAATAACGATTTTCGCACACCTACCACGGCGCAATGTCCGTTTTAATTTAGAGCGTAAAAGCTTTCGCCGTGAGCACCGGGCGCCGCCTCCACCACTTTTATTCGCCGAAACATCGTAACGGTTTATAAATAAAATACAAAACGAGTAATAATGTGACGGCTAGCGAGTATTGGCTTCGACGAGCGCGGACGCAAAACGCGCGAAACGTGTTGTCGACACTCTTTTCGGTCGTCTCGAATCGCTGTGTGAATTATGCCGACTGTCGCGTGTAATATTATTAGTACAACTTACACCGGACGGCGATTCGACCGCTGTGACGTCACGATTATTTACTATCCCGAAAAAAAGACTCGGACTACCCGTAAGACGTTATCCGGTTAACGCGATGACTCTCCCCCGCAACCAATATATATATATATATATATATCATTCTATCGATCGCAGAGCGTCTTACACGTAAAGCTCATAAATACGATATATAACACACGAGCCGTGTACTTTAGAAGTATATAATATTATACCGTTATATATTATATTATTATCTGCGATACGAATCGTTTCTGAGAATTCCGCACAATTCGTATTTGTGTGTGTCCGTGTTGTGTATGTGTGCGTGAACGCGCGCGCGCGCGCGTGTGTGTGTGTGTGTGTGTGTGTGTGTGTGTGTGTGTGTGTGAGCGAGAGAGAGAGTTTTTTCTCTCCCGTTCCGTTTGATGAACTACGCGATATGCTTTGTATATAATATATTGTATTGATGTTAAAAGTTTCGAGGGGACTGCATTGTATATAATAATAATAGTAGTAAATCGACAATAAAAACTTAAAATAAAAGTAGTTTTAATCAAGAACGCTAAATTCTTTGGCGCGTCGTTGTCGGAAAAAAAATATTAGCCTGGGGGATAGTAAAAGAATGGGAAAACAAAGAAAATTGCCGGAATAAATGTACAGCGTAAATAAAGGCTTTTTATTATTGATTTTACACAAAATAATGATAGTATCACTGAAATGACAAAAACTATTCTTTCAGTGTGGGTGCCTCTACCGTTTTGTTTTAGTGCGGAGTGATCTATTATTTAATACTATCGACACACAGGTATATACAGTGTTGTTTTTGGAAAATATATCTATACAAACATATTTTGTACAGAAATAGTCAAATAGCTATACACAACATAAAAACCAAAAAAAAAATGAAACATTTTTTATTTTTTACCTTGGTGGTTTTAATTTTTTTTTTAATGAAAACCTAAATTTTTAATTTTGTAGCTCAGAAGCAGAATACTTTTAAAAATATTCATGCATAAATATTTAATGTTGAATAAATTATTTTTCATACATCTTTATTTTTATAAAATAATTTTGTTTCTTAAAATGAAATTAAAATGTGGGCTTCCATTAAAATATTAAAAAACCTAAAACATATTAAAAATTATAATGATAAAGAATATTAAGTTTTAAGACAATACATTTTTTTTTTAAGTATAATACCTTAGTGTAATATCTGAATATTATTTTTTTTTCAAAAACACTCAAATTGACTGAAAGTTATTATGGTCAAAAAACGGATCACTATCCTGTATTATCATTTATCATGATACCGATAATTTGTATAGTTATTATATTTTAATGTTCCTATCTAAATAATAACATATTGTATCAGAATCATGGATGTCACAGGACAAGCCCATATCAGGAAGGACTAAGTTATGTACGTCTGTATTTTCTTTAAATTTAAAGCTGAAAACTTAGCTTTTTACATTTCGACCGGGAAAAAATATTTCTAAGACAACATTCTTAGTACTTTGTAACTGAAAACAACGCCGTTTTGTTCTTAAAAAATCATTCTCCGTGTATACTGTATATGTTGTAAGGTTATTTTATTCACACCATTATGTGAAACCTCGGGAATCAAAATCAACATACGTATTGCCAATTTATTTTGAATCAATACGTTTACATGATTTCCTTACATTTGAATCGTATATAATACGAAATTAGCATAATATTATAATATACGCGATATTATGGGTACGGGTTTTTCCGTGAAAAATTCGTCAAACGTTTTCATGATTATTTATTAATCAGTTTGTTTTCAACATGATATACGCAGTATTAGGTATCGTTAACAGTTTTTGCGTATGATTTAGCAGTTCTTAACGAAGTGGTTCGATACCTTCAGATGTGCTTGAAATATCTAATGTAAAATCCAAATTCTCGAGACCGTTGAACGTTTGTACATTAATTCCTACGAAGACGTTCATTAAAACCCAAGAGCGCCGAGGAGAAGGTATTTACTACAACGTACATAATATGTATATACATGCATTATAGGGTCAAATCGAAAGTTCTTATCATGAAACGGTACAGTGATCGAATTTTTGACTCACACAACATCACGAGTATATTAAACAAGTTATAGGAAAGCGAGTTTTCCAATCTGAGAGCGTGCTAAATTCCCAGTTTCTAAACGTATTTTATTACAACGCAATAAAGTATAATTCCATACGCAGTTTAAAAAGAATTTGGTAACCTTTATAATGTACTGGTACCTACATATTTTTTAATATTGGCTGGTATGAATCTATATTAAATACTCATATTTTGATGTTTTTTTTACTCATATATATACTGGCTGGTATAAATTCCTCTGAATAGAACCGTTATAAAATTATTTATTTCTTCAACTATTGTATATAACAACCATTTTTATAATTATATATTTATATATGAGTCCAGTGAAATGTATTTCTAGTTATTTGTTAGATTTCCCACAATAAGCTCGTAGAGTGAGCTTTCTTTACTTGTATTGAATAATGAACACTAATTTTTAAATGAAAAAACAAATATCAATGATCGTAATAATTATGATGCTGATAATTAACGGTTCGAACGAACACAACTGGAATATAATAAGGTGTTCAGAACATAATATGTTTAGAAACCAAAATAATATACTACATATATATATATGACATAAATTATAAGTACAATTTATTAATCCCTGCGATATAAATTTGGGCGTACTTAAGCTAGCTATTATTGTTGAGCTTATTAACCGATGTATAGACATGATATATTTTCTATAGAGTACGCGATTCTGTATGACATATAACGTTCTTGTTATTATTATTTAGAGGCTGAAAAATATATATATATATATATCTATAAAAAAAAATACCTCTATACGACTTCTGTAATTATAATAGCATACATTATGCTTGGCATAATAAATGTTTGTTAGCACGCAACGTTGTAATACACACAATTGCTATTTTATACGTCGTCAATCAATATCAATGAACTATATATTATTTACATAAACCTACTACCTAGGTATATGTATATAATACGCATTGGGCGTGCGCCGTGTATACCTAAAATATAATAATATAATATTGTCTGTGTGCGGTGTATTCAACGTTCGATCCTTTGACCGACGTCGGGTAGGAAAAAAAATATAAGCCGTATGCTTTAATACCGTTCGGTCTCTATATACCGCGAATCGTGCACGACGTTTTCAGATAATTCGGAGAATTTCCCTTAATCTTCGAACCCGCAAACGGTAAACGTAATTATCCGAGGGGTCCGTGTAAATGTGGCGAACTGGCGATGGTTATAATAATAATAATAATAATAATAATAATATTAGGTTTATATAAAAGCATATAATCTCTGTGGAGTTTTACGATGTCGTATTATGTATTAAAATTATCGCGCGTTCGACGATAAGAGCGGTGTATTAATCGTCTCGACAGTAAATATTATAATACCACGCCCCAAGCCCGTTTTTCCGGGTTTGTGAGCTGCTGCTGCAGGGCGAGGGTACAAAAAACATGTTTGGAAAACGAATACAACACCTGCAATTTGAGATATCGTGAAGGCCAAACACTCGCAGTGATATCTATGTGCAAAAGCTGCACTGCTCGAAGAGGTGTGACGTGGCGAAGGTGGACCAGAAAAATTGGAAGAAGTGGATGGCACTGCGAAACCGTAGCGTTTTGAGAGGATATATCGGGTGCGTTTAATTTTATAATAAGTCATGCGGAGTCCTAAGTTATTGTATATATTTTATGATGCACATTTAAAATTTAAAAAAAAATACGTACAAATACATAGTTACGATTTTTTTAAGATAAATATCGGTGTTTATAATACAGTCGAAAACGGAATTTTACTAGTACAACAGTTTACACAAATATAATGCTATATTCCTATTTTTTACATTACCGGACACTTCATTTTTTTGGATTTTATATCCAACTTTTGTATTTTATACTAAAACGACGAGATCAAAATTCAACGCTTTTAGTTTTAAAGCATATTAAGCTATTTCAAGTTAATCTGTTGCTTGTAGGACATATAAGTATACCTCAATGTGTTAGGTACCAAATTTTGTTTTGATTTAAATTAACGTTTTGTTTCTTCATCAATTTTTTTAAATTTGATTTTTTTATACTTTTAAAATATTTTACTTGTAAGTATACATATATATTTTTTTCCAAAAACTTTATCAGAAAGGTTTAGTTTTTAAAAGTGTATTGTATTAAAATTCTATCATTTTTTGATATTTTCTGGGACCCTGGAAAAATTACTTTTTTGGGAATTTTTCCAGTGATTTATCTGTAATTTTCATGCATTTTGATAATATTATAACACAAAGCCCTTTACGAGAATACTTCAGTAGAACCGGCTCTGACCTACATATAAATAGATAGACGTCGTTATTATTGTGAATGATGTGAAATTTGCTTTAATTAAAACTTATATACTTGTATACGTTCATAAATAAATAAATAAATAAATATGTATATACAAGCGTTTGACGTTAGGGATGGGAGCTTCTATTCGAAAAATGTCAACCTACATTTGAAAACAACAAAGGGACGACCACAAACTCTCTTGGAGGGTATCAATTAATCAAGACTATTATAGTTATCCTATTATTTTGCGCATGCATCTTTATATATAATAATATATTGTAAATACATGTACTGTCTGAAAGATTCGTGACGGCACGCGTGCGGTGACTTGACAAGGACTGAAAATGCATTTTGTGTATAAATAACATAGTAGGTACCTATAGCAAATACGTGGCACAGATATTATTATTATTATCACACCTGACCACCCACCTCCGCAGCCTACAGAAGTGTAGAGAAATATAAAAAATTATCGACACTACAACAATAAGCGATTTGATGCGACATGCCGAAAAACAAAACAATAACAATGTTTTGTTTTCGATTGCCGAGAAAATCCAAACGAGAGTGCGTCCCATTATTACACTATTATTGTTATTGCAATATTCACGTTGTGCACAGCGTGCAAAGTCGACTAAATAATTTATAAAACGCCAAATGCTCTAAAACCGTTGGGTTTATTCTACGCGGGTTTCTGTGCTGTGCTCTCGATGAATAACAATTATAAAATAATTACTGAAATCGTTTTTTTTTTTTTAAAGTTTTTTTCGGTACGTAATACTAATTAAAAATAGTGAACACGACACGAGTGGGTATAGATGGACGTAACCGTTTCAGGTGGAAAATCACTTGCTACCGTAGTGGGTTTTATCTTATTAAAAAAGTAAATGGCTATTATCGTGTATTTTATAACAAAAAAAAAAACAAAGATGTTTAAAGAAATTGATTTTTAGCAAAATAATGGCCCGTTTTGCGTACATTTTAAAACGATTATATATTATAAATTGTTGCAATAACGTTATTTTGTGTTTGTTATTATTACGTCATAATGTAAGTTCAGATCATAATATTATTACGGAGGAGGTGTTTGATATTACGGTGCGTTGTAATTATATTTCGAGATAATATGTTACGTAAGAAAATATTATGAACCGACGGCTAAATTACAAAATACATAGACCGAAATTAAACGACCCTAAGTAGAATGAAAAAAAAACCGAGTAAATGTTCTCAGAATGATTCGTATATAATACCATTATTGAATTTTAATTAATATCCCGGCTGACCCAATTGTATATTATGTACCTACATAATATATTTTTATTTCGACCGCCTATATACTTCACTGTTGCCGATTACTACAGCCTGTATATAGGATTGGCCTTTTTTTATTAATTCGTTCCGTTTTCTAATCTATGTAATTGAAACAAACATATATTTCAACACGAATCGCAGGTATAGTGCCTTATTTACGGGTAGGCACTGCAGGATATTTCGACGTACTAATGCGTTTCGTGCCAGAAACTGAGCTGAAAAAAAAATTATTATTGAAAAAAACTGCAGTCACGACAAGGTGATTTGCATCATTGTGAAAACAGTTTCTCACCCTTACAATAACACATATATAAAGCCACTGATTCCCGACGGCGACGACAACTATCGATATATTATGATTTCGATCTGATGATGGCGCTTTTTCACCCAAAATGAGAAATCCGTTGATTTAGTTTCAAAATTGTTCGGCGATTTAATAATAAAAATATGAATATCCTGATGTAATAAAAAATTAATATTATCAGTCGTAAAAAAAATGGTTTCGATTCGCATTATTAATAATAACGAATGTTATACTATTCGTATTTATTCGTATTTAGTATTTAGTATTTAAGAAACGACTGTGTAATATGTATTTATTTATTATTATCGTGTGGTATATTACCCAATATTTATTGTTCGGTCTCGATATAATATGCAGACATTGTTGATTGAAAACCCCCCTAGACGGTACAGATAATAAGTGTATGAAATGTGAGGTTAGGTATTGAGTAATATTATAGCACACACACACACACACACACACACACACACACACACACACACACACACAAGATTATGGTGGAGTTTGCATAGTTTAATTAAAAACTGGTGAAATTTACATGTGCCTTGGGTTATACGCCGTAATAGTATAACGAAAGTGAATATGGCTTTAGGGCCCTGGAAGTTAACGACTTAATTATATTGTATATTTAAATGTTTTTTATACGACGCTTTTGTAGCTAAAGGAGTCGTATTTTCCGCGTAAAAGATTTCATATTAAATTTTATTTTGCATTTGTTGATGTTTTTGGTGTTTTGTTTTCTAGTCGCCTTTTGATTCATTTTTATACGCTATATGAAAATCATGAATTTACTTTTCGGTTTGTGACAGAATTCTAATTAAATATTTTAATACTCAAGTCTCAAGGTACACTATGGCCGAGTGTCAAATGTAATACAATATTATGCATTATATATAAAATTGAAAACTGTAAATTATCATATATTTTTATTACACGTAGAGTTTACCATACCAGTTGAGTGACATGAATCCCAAAATTCGTTTTAGTGTGAATTTATTATTTAAATTTCTGAGCACCTATTTATATATTTATTTATTTTGTTGATTTTAGGGGTATATTATATTGTGTACCTAGTATAAATAGACATCGCAAATACGTTTTTTAAAGATTTTTTGTGTATGTTTAGCTTTGAAACTTCTCCATGGTCCCGGAATGTCACACCACAACTATATATACGAGCACGATGAGGTTAATTATTAATCCGTTGTGTATAGTTGTTGCATTGTTCTCATCTGGGGCGTTTATCTAGTGCGCGAACGCCATTCAGCCGTCGGTGGATATTATTACAATGAATATTTTGACGTGAGACCTTAGCGGAAGATAATTATTTTGATTCTTCTGAATCATTACAACCCGACCGTTTTATTATTTCTTTTTTTTTTTTTGAATTACACAAACTTTGCGAAAACTAATTTTTGTACTCAATATAATTACTCTCGAGCATATTTATACATGGAAGCGAATGAAAGCTTATCTCTTCGTCCTAATGCTGTGCAATTATAAAGTATATTATAATAACGTAAATAATTTTAAATTATACTAAGTACGTAAAATAATTACAGAAACTTACAAACGCCAACTTTGTTAATAATAATAACGATATTTTTGTACATGCCATTAGGTTTATTAATGACGTAAAACAACATCTGCTTATATTTAAAACATCAAAATCGGTTTATGAACAACAGAGCCCCGAAATGTTTACAACCCCGCAAATGCACAGACTACTCTTTTTGCGTGAAAATTAGCTACAAGTCAGTAAACTAATGATAATTAATAACAATATTATCTACTCCGTGTCTACGTCTAATAAAAATAATGCAATTTGAATAATTTATATATTCCGAACGGTTCATTGTAGGTACTGGATTGGAGGACATAAACATATATATCAAGGTTTATACATATGTATATCTATATAATACCTAACCATCGATCCACGATAATCCTGAACACGTAAAGATATATTCGAATGCGGTGAAATAATATAAATGCTGTAGCTGACGCCGGTTGGAAAAAGCTGAGTCAATAAATTGAAGGTGGACGATACACTTTACTCGCTAAGAACAAATAAAGTACCTATATATTATTATTTAACAACATTTATGTATATATTTTAATTTATACACTTAAAAACAAATAGCAAAGTTTACTCGGAATTTGTGGCGCTAGAAACAAGAAAAAGTTCATTTCCTGTACACTTGGGAAGATCCCTATAACATTATAAAATAATATTATCATCGTGCGCGCTGCAAGATAAGAATACCAGAAATAGAATTTTGAGAGATACGATATTCAGTGAACATAATATCGCCCAAAGATTAATTTCATGACGTTATTAAGAGTAAATTAGTAACAAACCCATCGTCATAAAAATGAATAATATTTCGAAAACCTGGACGACTTTAAGAGCTCAAACGAAGTATTTTTGACTGAAGAGAAACACAGTGAAGAAGCACAGATTTGTTTAATAATAGTGAAGCACTTGGAAAGGAAAGGCGTTGATGGCAGTATGTAGAACAGTGCAGGCTAAGAAATCAAAAATAATTTAGTATTTACCGGAGGGCAAAAAGCTAATACACGAGAGTTTCCAGAACAGAACGAAGCATCCCGAATTGAAATAAGACACATAATAATATGGAGAAAGATTGACAGTTTATTGTACATTATGTACAGTCAAGGAAGAAAATATGTGTAACCCTGCGTTGAGTGCAAAGCAGTTACGGTTGTGAAAACCTGCAGGGCACTCGATTTAAAATGTTGTCCACAATAAATCGCCTAAAAATATATTGTTGGTTGTACAAGGAGGCAGTGAACGTAATACGGTTGGACTGTAGCCAAGGTAGTTAGAAGCAACCCCATCACTGAAAGTAGGTATACGTGGTTTGGGCATCATAAAGAAAATCGCACACTTGTCACCTACCCTGGCTATACTATTCACCGGTTCCTCGCATCGTTCGTCGATTGTTACTGGGTTAATCATAAAAATATGCATAATTTAAGCATAGATACTGGATGGCTCTGTAAACACTCTATAGTGCCTATGCATACTATTATAAAATAAATTATTATTTGAGCCTGCAGGTAGAGTCCGTTTAAGAAATGCCATAATTTCAGGAACGAAAGTCGCGACCTTAAAAACCTCAACAATATTATCAATGCCAATATTATAGACATCATAAAGTACATGGATATTATGCCTGTACTAGCGTGTAGTTTTCCATACGTCAATGTTATCAGTGAAATTAATATATACATATATTATTATTGTCATTACCCAATTAATATACATAAAGATACAGGTTACCTTTAGTTATTATTACTATTTTATTTAGTGGGGGTTTTGGGTGTGTTTCAGGGATTTTAAATTTGCTGTTTAAAAGTTCATGGAACTTTCCCGCTGACACTTGACAACTCGGGTATATATTAATAAATATAAATTCCAGTTGTACTATTGACATTTTTACCGCAGACGACGAAATACGATGAATTATTCCTATCGTAATAAAATCCAATAAAATGATTGAAATGTTTGAACGGGTCTTGTATACCTTTCGGTGTATGCAGTAATGAATATTAGCGCAATACAGTGTTTTCTGATTATTCTTATCGATTCGAAAGTCTACGGACCGGACGTCTCACGGAAATTTTTTTGATTTATCTAAGAATTTAGCTATACATTAAAAAAAGCTTCCTATATAATATTATAATACACATGCGCGCATGCAATACTAAAAGAGGATTTATTTCCGAAACGCTGTCGCAGGTAGGTCACGTAGAGTATAAATTAATATATATAATATATATATATTGTATACGTGTATACTACGCTCGAGGACGCAAACGCAATTGTTGCAGCCATTGCTGAGCAGACTATACTTGCTGAATTATAATAGTGGCTACGGCGGATGTATATAGGTACGTATATACCCGGCGAAACAATGAATGCGCGTACTGCTGTTTCCGATTGATAATAAAATTAAGGCGATGGTATAGCATAATACTGCAGTGGCATTATAATATATAGGTATTCTTATGCCAACGACAAATTCGTCCGTCCATGCACGCAGTATAGGTACCATGTACTCACTATCGTAATTTCACAGGGTGTCCCGTCAGTTTCCACTGCAGCCAGACTTCTTGGTTTATCCAGACTAACCTGAAATTTTCGAAGAATAGCAGTGCTTTGCTGGTATGGCTTTTTTTTCGATCAACTCCATCTCCTAGCAAAAATACCGTATCCTTCTAAAGAATATCAGTATACGTCACCTTCTTAATATATTAGGAACTTATATTGTATATTATAATAATAACTACCTTTATCTAGGGAAGAATTTCATTTCCATAAGGACGAGTTCCGCCACGTTAGTCTACAGCTTTCGTAGAATTGAGCGCACTTTTGCAAAAAGTTTTTATCAATAAAAATGGTTTGGCTTACAAATCTAGAATATCTATTTGAGCCGTCTACTTGTGTCGACAGTGGCAGTCTAACTAGTCTGCCCCGGGAGTGTCATTTTAATGATAAATAAAATAATTTGAATGCAGTCGAAAAGTGTCGACCGTGTACATTTTATGTTCGTCCATACTCAATCGTATAATGTGCATTCGATAAGTTATATCTAAATACACTAGAGAGCGTAACGAGCGTTACAATGTAGCTAAGGATATAAGAATAACAATAAGTTTTCAGAACCAGTAAAAAACAAAAACATACGAAATACAAGTCACAATATTCCGTTTGGTGGTGTCGCAGCGTCCGGACCATCCTATACACACATATATAGGTACAGCTGTATCGTTGAAACCGGGTAACGACAGAGTAGTTTCCATTACACTAACTACATAAAATATAGGTACAACTGCACTATCGCGGGCTCTGCACACGCAGAATCGTAAAATAATAGGTATAATAATAATACTGTATATCACCAGGTGTATACGGTAACTGCACCGGTATTACGACTCGCATAGTTACGCGGCAACTGTATAGTATAGTTCTCTGCGAGAGAATTAATAATGGGGTTTATCGTCGTCGGCGCGTATAACAGACGTAACGAAAACAGTTAGACAATGGCCTGAAAGATGACCCTCGTCGGCACAACCCGTAGTAGAGTCCCGTAGATATATTTATAAAGGTGCTTTTATATTATATATATATATATGCGCACTGAATACAGTAACTGCCGTTTTGTATTAGAGTGGTAGTAATATAATTACGTTCTGGCCGAAATTCCAGAGTAGCTGGATGACCCCCCAACCGTTTGTTCTTGGTCACAAACGTGTGTCATTGATAGTATAGTAAATCAATTACGTACATCGAATGGTATTTTTTTTTCTATCAGCAAATGAATGTTGAAAATATGAAATTCGTTTTTCTCTTTATGCCACACCCCGTGCGCCCTTACCAAGTGACATCGAAATATAAGTATGTGACATCAAGACTGCTAATATTTACCAATATTTGACAACATGCAAGAATTTTTAATATTTGTGAGCAAATAAGTATTTTAAAAATAACTAATACCGTATGAAGTGTTGCATATATATTGATTGATTTTACCAAACATAGTTTATGAAAATAACAGGGGACAATTTAAATTTATATTCAAGCATATTTTTAGTGTCGATAGCGTTGATAAGCTGTTTTGTACTTTTTCAATATTAATTTATGAAACGAATTAATATACATTATAAGTAGGTAGGTCAGCTAAATGTGCTTGTTCACCATAAGTTTAAAATATATAACATTGAATGATAAGAAAAGTGTTGATCGAGGAGACGGTCTGAAGACGTTTGACGTCGAGGACTCGCGTAGCTCTTACCGGCTTAATGTGTTTGAACTTAAAATATAATCGTGTATGAGGAATTTGTTTTCTACTTCATCTTTTCTTTCTTTTGTCTTTTTGTGTGTGTGTGTGTTTTCAAATTGCAAATCCCATTTCGCAAGACTTTAAACTAAAAATAATCTATAAAATCATCCAAAATGAAGAAAATAAACAGAATAATTATTTTAGAGATAGTTATAAATTAAAATGTCAAAATGTTTAGATTTCAAATGGTGCAACTTATTATAGTTTGAAAATGACTTGTATTTTATTTTTGGTCTTTTTTCATTCTTTTAAGTTTTAAGGAAGTAAAAATTCTTCAATTGCTTTTGAGCTGCACTCTATATGTCTCTATACTTACCATGCTTCATGCATAGCGATGTTTTTTTAGGCAATATATTCGGCTAATGCAGTTAATTATGCATGTATACATTGTTGTATTATTTATTTTTTTCGATGTCACTATTATTGCGGGGTACATTTAGGAAATATTGTAATAACTCAAATCCCAAAATATTTACATACATTTGTTTTTGATTTGTTTTGAGACTTTAATACAAAAGGCCCGTTGTATGGTCTAGTAAGTACTCCGAATTTGACGAACGGCTGCGGTGATGACCCCGTTTTCATAAAAACCACACACGCTTGACAGCTATTACTACGACATAATAATATATTGTAACGCGTATAAGGGTTACACAATAGCAAAATATCAATTATGTATGTACGTAAAAACAGTGCATATTATGTGTAAATATTCATAATGTATCGGTGTATTATAGACTATAGTCATCGTTTTCGATCGATTGAAAGCAGAAACGTTTTTTTTTTTTTGGTTTCTATCGTCGACACATTAAATGCGTCATTACACAACAATAATATAATGATATCGAATACTCCCATAATATTATAGAAAATTTGCTTGTTTTCTAAATCCGGTACCAACAAGCGTACACTTTAAAAAATAATTTCATCGAATTCGTCCGTGCGCCGCCATGAGCCCTCACTAACCCACCACCATCGCACACGAAATCATTTGACATAACAGTTTAATGCAGACGAAAGTCGTCGTGATCGTATGATTATTTGCAAATACCAATGTTACAACTGTAGGTCATTTTGTAAATATTTTTATTTTTGTAAATATCTCGGTGATGGCTGGGGCGGCACGCAGCACTGCTTTTTTCGTCGTTTAGTGTACGTCTATGGATCGACGGGTTGTGGGGAGAAAATGTCCGACCGATATTTTCCCTCAACCCGCATCCGTGCATTGAAATGCTACGAACAAGTTAAACGGTGACGTGAGCGAGGGAGTTTCGAATAAATTATTCAAAGGTCTTAATGCGTGTATATATACATCGCAACGCAAAGTTATAATTCTATATATCCTCTACTAAAACGATTTGAAAAATTGACGACAAATGAGCCTTTATATATTATTTAAAATACGCAAACCGAGTGAAGTAACTCGTACCAAAACATATATGTATAAACATATATAATATCACGTAATACGCGGTGAGCATTGTGGTATAGCGGCGAAGGGTTTAAATCTAATCGGATAAACGATTGGTATATATATCTAAGTGGTACACCTATACGGTCGTTTGAGTAGATAGTCAGAGGGAACCTCTTCGTCTTACCGCTAGCCACGAAAACAATAGAGTAAACATGAATACTATACCTACTAGAAACGAACATTTATCGAGAAAAAAATTAATTACGTACACACTGATAATGGGCACGGTCGGTGAGCGTCGAATCGAAATTACACACACACTATATTAAATATGTCCTGTGTCGCAGGTATACTGCACGTTTTACTTTTATTTGTCGTTTAGACTAATAATTGCACACCGTCGTATATATTATCTGTGGCAACTGGCAAGTGTGTTTTCCAATCAAAACCAAAAGCATGTACTCATCAGCTACGAGTATACTTCGCCTTAAATACAGTTTCGGCTATTTGGTTATTGAGCTGAGACTTTTATAGTTTTATGGCCATTTTAACCAAGGATTTGGTTGTTTTCTTCAAATGTTTTTAACCCATCAGTTTTTAATTGCGAGGAATGTACCTCTATGTTGGCTTTTTTTTTTAAATTTAATCGACTCCCTTGATTTAGATATAATAATTCAGCTCCAACATAACATTTTACCTGGAATTGTATATAATAATATTATGTTGTGTCCAACTACTGAAAAGTTCTACACGGACAAGTGAACTAATCACGTTTTCGATTGAAAGCTAATCACTATAACCTAATAACTTATAGGTTAAAAGTATGAGCTCTCTTAATTTGTTTCAATAAACTAAAAGTTAGCGCTATACCTCAGTTTTAAAATATAAAATAATTCAATACTAATAAGACTTATTTTAGTAAGATAATAAAACCAACAGAACATGTTATGTAATCAGGGGTTTAATTTAGTTGTTCTGTTAAATGTTTATATCAATGATTCATTGATTCATTAAAAGGCACCAAGTTTTTACATAAATATTTTTTTGTTTGCATGTGACTTTACTGATAGTAAATAGTTCTAATACTATTATAACCCATCGCGATCTGACTGCCTATATTATGAGGTATTATTACTACTTTTAAATATCATATTCTAGCGTTTAAGCGTGGGGAACATGCGCTTGTAGTAAGTTTTAATTTATTTTCCTTGAATTAAATTCATCACGATTTGAACCAACATCTATTATAATAATAGTGCCCATGTGATATCGAAATTTTAGAGAGAGGTATGTTTCATATTATGTCTATCTACATCAGACGCATTAATCGTCGAAGATGTGGGTGGCCGAAGTTGTGTATAGTAACATCACAATAACGAAGTGCGCCAGTGGTGTAAACATGTTGTACTGTATTATATATCTTATTGTTAGGGCAAGTATAATGCCACCTCGATGCGCTGTATAATACTCCTGCTTTAGTTGAGCGAGCCTCTCGCAGAGCTTTCGCAACAATAGGAGCAGCGAGCAAGAAAACGTATAAGAGTGCACAACTACCAATCGGTATTATAATAATGTACACTGTGGAAAAGAAACGGATTTCGCCCATAAATATAAACTTTTCGCGCCAAACGTGATCGAAAGTAATATTCGGCCTAAGGTAATTTATTATCTGAGCATTTAAATGTTTTTTCTCCTATTCGTGGATGACGAGTGTGCAGTTATTTTACCACTCATCTATAATAGTAGGTAAATGTTGTCTGGCTCGAAAAAAATTAAAATATTATGTTGCTTATAATACACACCGAGTACGACTTATTAATATAGCTCAATACTCACTTCAATTTATTTTTATTTTTAAAATAATTTAAGTAGATTATATTTACTTTTTTATCGCTGCATTGACACACTAGCTGTATAATGTTAATGCAGACGATAAGTGGTTTCAATGTGATATCAAATTGGTATAATATACTAACTACTTTAATCAAGTACTAAGGATTTTCTTGTTAACTAATAGGTCACTATTTATATGAAATTGCTGTATAAATCAACTTTAAACGATTATGTCTTTCGCCGTGAATCTTTGTCACGTGAACAATTAAGTTAATGTTTTGGTAAAACACGTTTTACGTACCTACATCAACTTGAAATAGCTCTTAAACGCTGTTAATGCGTTATTAGATTCTATATAGAGCATAAAACTATACAAGACAGTAGTTCATTACTTGTATATAAATATATAATATATTAAATAATTACTTTTATTTCAATATTAGTATCCATATAAAAAGCGTTTATTTGAAAAATGTAACTTTTTTCAAATATTTCTATGAAACATAAAAATCCAATATATTCTTTTTTTGTGTATGTAATATACAAGTTCATTTTAATTTTGAAATTTCAACATAACTCACTGATTCATGTATAAATAAAATATTTTGATTGCCTTTAAATTCGCTCAAACTCAAAGTTTAGAGTATTTGTATTTTTAAATTGTTTTATAAAAACATTTTCTTTTATAACTTTTAATAATATATTACTATAATTAAATATAATCTTAGCTTTATGAATAATTCATATTAAATATGTTTAGATGATGGACGAGAGCATCAAGGAAAGCAATAAATATATAGTTGGTTTTTAAGTTAAACTTATACATAACTTACAAGTAATACACTGAAATTGTAATTTTAAGCCGGTAACTATTTTATTTATAAAACACTTAAAATTGTTATTTTTTATCATAGTGTATAGCAAATAATAATATGAACATGAAATATTTCGAGTAGTATAGGTACAATATATAAAACTGTGAAGTTACAAAATAAAAATTCCCAGTAATGCGATAGGTACTTATTACTATATTACTTGAGAATATCTGACATGTATAATAGCCATAGAATATGTGCATGATACTTAATAGATTTAAAATTTTTAATATCGTAACGCAACTTCCATTACATGTCACGACGCACAATTATAATACAGTGACCCACTCACGTCAGATCTGTCAGGTTACATAATACGCAGTAGACAAACGTTTTCCTAGGGAGGGGAGCAGCACACGCAATTATTTGGGGATACACACCCTGCACCCGATTCATTCATAACTTACAACGATGATATTATATCGATCGAATTTCATGGTATATAACATAATACCGTCGATGAAACCTGAGAATAAGGCAGTTCCCGCTGGATGGATCCCTTTTTGCTCCGATATAATAATAATAATAATAATAATAATATGGTTCACGACAGTATGGCGAATTCATATGTAATATTATGTATGTATTTCGTAATATGACTGCGTGACTGTGCGCGATGGGGGAGAGGTTGAGAAAATCTTGACGTACTCGATTCGAAGTTTGAGTAAAAGGAATGTCCTCTATAGGGGAAAACCCGATCGTATTGATAACGGGGTTTCGACCCTTAAAACGTTTACTGTCTACGACAACGACCCGTCATCAAATGCATTTCTGACGTTTTTCCGATTTCCATCTCGTTTTTCGGCCAAGTACACACTATATGTGTGTTATAAAAATATATAATATATCACTATGGAAATAGTTTTTTTTTTCATGCGCACTTTCGTGTTTTCTCATAAACCGGATGATAGTAATAATATTAATGTATCATTTCTAACGTTTAGAGAGAGAGAGACAGAGGGGGGTACAAAGACAGACGATGCGTATGGTTAACGTACGTTATTTATATATAATTTGATTTTCTTAGTTTTCCTGTAGGACCAACAAATATTTCCCGACCCCGTCATCGTATTTAATATGATACACTATCACTCTTTGCGTTAAATTTTTCTACATTTTAATTATAGTTCGTGCTAAGTCTAATCAGTAATTATAACTTACCAAACGCGGTGACAGCACTTGGCGTCGAATTCACTTGGAGCTATGATGCGGTTTAAAATTATACTATTGTTGTTGTGTCGTACACTCGTACCGTCGCGTTTCCCAGTTCCTCATTATTTTTATTCTCCTAAATTTAGGCATTCGTCGTTTCTATAACGTGTATTTAATACTCGCGGTTATCGTGCGACCGAAAGTACGATATTATAAATTATTAATATAATAATTTTCAAAGTAGTTCACAGAATATTATATTATTATATCAGACTCGAAACGAGATGTATAATAATTATACACCGGTTCTGTGCATTTGTTTTATTGAACAAATAAACGTTCGTGAAGTTGGCACCCCCTACTATTTCCGATCAACTCCAAAATGATGTCATTATTTTGCAACTATATTTTGGAAATTTGCAACAAGTCGTACAACTTACGGGATAATAAATAACGGACTGTTATAGGTACGTTATTTTATCTCATTTGGCAGTATTGTTACGTTTGCGCAGTATCGTTTCTACGAAAAATAAGGTCTACAAAAACTGTGTAGACGATACGACGTCCTAACGCCGTATACTGCGTGTCGGTATTATATAATAAAATAGTACCCTCCTCCCCCCCCCCCCCCAGTTATCCTAAGCTTGAATAACGGTTAACAAAAATTATACTTCGTCGAAATATCGCTCGAATTTATATCGTACCTTCATACGATTACGCGAGCACGTATAATCGTATATAATAATATTATTATATAGGTAGCTAGTATAATACTGCAGTAGCGTGCGAGTGCGATGTAATCTAACTGCGAAGGAAGCGGGGAATGATTGTTTCGGGTTCTAAATTATCGTCGAAAAGAGTAGATTTATTGCACTGCATTGCAACCAGAAAGTTTCGAAATGTTTTATGCAATTCTTATACATGGATACTGCACGTTTGGAACGCATTCCAAACTTCCCAGACGCAATAATATATCATGTGGCATGCGTAATGCCGTCGGGTAAAAATGTATAAAACCGGTAAAATATAATAATAATAGGTGGGTACGTATTAATGGAATACGAAAATTCATCCTAACACTTGTGGGTTTACGCGAAACACGAAAAACCGCTCGCTGGTTCGATCCAGCACAGCTGACACCGGTTGGCCGCACTGACGCGAAATACACGAATAATGTGTGCGAGCCTCAGCGAAAATTACCAGACAAATTTTATGGCGGATTTTCGTTATTCATTCTATTTCAGTATGACGTTTGGGCACGACACGTACGTTTGCTGGCCTGCGTGTGCGCGTATTTATGGTACACGTATTACATAATATGTAATAATTTTACGGCTACGCGTATCCGTTTGTAACGATAATAATATGATGTATTGATTTTCATAATAATATTGACGATTAGGTACCCGACAATAATAATAGTTATAATGATTGTCGATAGTGTGATATTATGTTTCGATAAACGAAAAGTAGAAAACGTATATCATTGTTTCCTGTCGAACGGTGCTGTTATATTTTACGCGTCGAGCTAATGTCGCGAAATAGAAATGCTGCAAGGACAACACCCGACGAAATCTCAGATAAGTAAGTACTCGTACTACCATAATAAATATTATAGTATCCGGCTGTATGTCGTACGCCTATTGCCCATGACATGGTACAACAACAATACCTCGTGAAATAATATCCGAGGAAAAATTTTCTGATCAAAATATTCATTATTTTTTGCGGCTTGTGGTTTTTTTCTCCAATGCGCAAAGAATAAAAATGTAAAAATTCACAGTATTTCAAAACCGAACGTTTGTATTATTTTCCTCGGAGCTTGCAGTAGTCATGTACGGCGGCCAACCGGAATAGGTCATATTAGAAGGTATTATGTGAAGTAAATCGTACTAGGTAGGTACAATATTGGGTTGCGTTGTGAGGGATGTAGTCATTAGTCATCCTGAGTATACGCCAATGCAGATCGACGGGGCTCGCTCTCGAATGGTCGTATTGTCCGTATTGTCCGTATTGAAATATTATATATTATGTTACTTTCTCGGTTACACATAATAAACCTAAAATGATGTGTGTGTATTTGTAGGTGAGTACAGGTAATTGGTACTATATAAGATGCATGATACGCTCAAGTGCGTTTTAGGATCCTCATTCCTCTTAAGCTAAATCATAATATACCATATTATAATCTCCAGCGTTTAAGACGAATGTTGTTTCGTATGGATAATACGAGTATTATTATAATATTACAATTAAGAGATCTAACAAATCGTTCGTAACTCGGTATAAAATACAATTTCATACGAAATTGGCGGACTCGCCACTATATTTGTTATATATCGTATTATTATGATTATATTGTAGATAGATAAATACGTTTCCGCAATAAAATTAGGTGACTTAAATCACTTACGTTATTTTTCAAAGAAAAATAACTGTTAAAAATCATATTTGTAACATGTACCTATTATTACTATTATTAATAGTATTGTTATTATTCATAAATTCAAGTGATTACAATATTAAATACAATTTAATTATAATCGCAATACTATAGGGCAGTTATATGTTTGCGAAATATAGAATAATCGATTTTCATGAAGTAATTGGTCACAACGATTTGGAAGTTTAATTTGGGATGAAATAGAGGGTTTTGGAAAATCAAATATTGTATGTTTAATATTGTTGGTATACGTACGGTTCACGAAAACCAGCATATTAAAACAAATACAAATAGCAACTTTAATAATAATAATAATAATAATATTGGTACTAACATGTTTTTATTTATTTATTTGGTATTAAACGGGCAAGGCCCAATTGCGCGATAATGAAAAAATACTAAATAGTATTAAAAATCGGTCTGGACAGGTAATAATGAAAATTCAATAAAATAATGTTTTAATTTTAAGAGTTTTTTTTGTACTACTTTATTTGAATACGACCTAAAATCCTTTGAGTCCCGTCGTTTACTAGACGCAAAAACTATATACAATACGCACCGTAGAGTCTAACACAATGTGGGTAGGAGTGTATCCTAGGGCATCACAATCACATATATGTACCTATATATAATATTACACGCGATGAGTGGGCGTATTCAGATGCTGCTTAGTGCTTCTGCCGATGCTGTAGGGAATAAAACGTCGTTTGGTCCGGACCACCGCCGTGTGATAAACTGTATACAAGGTGATTTGTCACCGGACACGCGCTGGTATCACCACTGCCGTTTTGTCACGATAATATATTATGAACGACGAGCTGCCCCGAGAATCGTCGTAGGCGGTAAACCATATGTAATATGTATATTGTATATATATATATATATAAGTTTACGGTTGTTAAAGTATTACATAGTTAGTGTCAGCTATTTGCGTCATAACATTATGAAATTACGTAGGTACAGGAAAGGCGTAATGGAGGGGGGGGGACCTTCTCGTCTTCCGCGAAAACAACCGTATTTTTACTCTGCCCGGTCGGGTGCTACGACGGACGATAATTAGCTATCCGATCGCTTTACGTGTCTTCGATGCAATCGCTAAAGGAGTTCAAAGTACATCATCATCTATGTCGATCAGATGACTTAACCGAGAGGACCGTACAGTCCGGAACTACTGTCTCATTAATATCTGTACCTACTCCAGTATACTATAATGTTCACCGAATACTCCGGACGTCAGCCCTTCTGTATATTATACATATATATTAATGAATGTACACGCATTTTCGAGGTAACGGTTTAGCCTGCGACGATAGTCGTCATGTAGACCCTATATATATCCACGAACGGAAAAAGTCGAAATCCAGCCATCGGAACAAATGCTTCGCGACACGCACTAAAAGTATTTTCGGGTCATTACGACATTGCAGCCCATGTCACTGTGAATTCGAGGGGCGTCGACGGAAATATTTTCCGTGATGGTTCCATATGGCCGTTAATAAATATAATTTTGTTCAGACTGAAAAACACCCTATATAAGACTATTATAGTTCTTTCGTTTAAGTATTCCCACATATTATTTTACTTATTTAAATAAATCCATAATGCTAATGGCTATATAGTAGTATTATAAACATGTACAAAAATATTTATTATACTTTTTTTTAAGCACAAATGACATCAATAAATAGATAACTAGTCCACGACTATTATTTCTTTCTAAATTATTTCTTGGACACTTCCATATTTTTTTCTGTGACGAAATTAATAATAACTAAAGAATTTTAAGTTAAAAAAAAAATTGTGTTACTATAATACGTGTCGAGTCTACTAGTGTACCCAGTAAGCATTATTATTGTTGTAAAATAAAAATATGACTACTGTAATAAATTCACTAAGTACCGTATATGCGATTTTCGGGCACGCTTTCTGTGGTGGTTTATACGACAAAGAGTTATTATTATTGCAATAACCTCTGCATAACAAAATAATAATTATTCTATTCCGTCGTATCATATTGTATATTTTTCTCTAGAATAAATTCGAAAATTATGATACCACACACGAATGAAAATATATACTTAATATGCGTAGGTATCTATATCAAGTATAATGTTAGTATTTGATTTATAGAGTTCAAATAACAGTAGATAATACGTATATTTGAATTCAACATTTTTATTTTTATTACGAAAATATTTTTTTTCTGTATAGTGTACATATTATACCATAATATACTGTTATTATAATAGTTATGAAAAAAATTAAAGCTGTTCTGTCACGCTTCAGACAAACTTGGACTCTACTATTACAATTTATTACCCGTCATTTACTTATTGTTGGCCACTGACTATTAAGATGTTATTCTTCAAAATTCTGTAGCGGTTGTGTACACAGAAATTTCCAAATAGTGGACGAAGGAATGGATTTTGAATAAAAACTAAAGATATAATCACAAATATATTTCATATATTTAATAAATTATAAAAAAAATGCAATGATAGGTACATAACATATTAGGTACTCTATACTATAAGGTCATGTCCTTAGATTCCTGGGAAAAATTGCCGTATACAAGCCGTTTTGAATTTCTTCATCTTTTCACCGTAATAATATACTATTTACATACAATAATATGTACTTTACATACAATAATAAAATCATATTCTTTAAGTACCTACTTGAAAAGAAGCCTTATATCTGCAATACTTTTGTAAATTGTACACGCAAAATTTAAGTCAATAGAAAAACCAAACGTAATATTAATATTACAACAGACTGTAATAACTCTCCAGCGTTTATAGTTATAATTATAACTATATAATGTTATGATTATTATTATTATTATTATTATTATTATTATAAGCAATGACAACCTTGAGTGGACGATGTACCTAATTGCAGCATATACTCAAGTGTTGTACATTGAAAAATAGAATTAGTCTTCAGTCTTCAGCCGCTCGCCGGATAGCGGCATACGTTATATGAACTAAATGTGAAATGATATTTTTTTTTAAAATGTATGTGTAAGTGCACACTGCACATATTAAACTAACAAAACTCAAGAAATTCGTTTTATTAATGTGATATTATTTTTCCGAGTATTCTATACGTATTTTCTACTGCGTCGTAGACGTAATTGCGACTCCATCGGTCGAATTTTCTTTTTGCGACACTTTTTTCCACATTTCTTTACAGCGCAAAATAGCGAAAATAATTTCCCGTTGAAGGTATTATAATGAACTATTGCAGTATAAATAATATACAAATATCACTTTGCTATATAAATAGTCACTAGCTGTAAAGTGCACGTGGTATATACCACGAACTTGTATGCTTTAAAGCGTAATGACATTAAACTTCATGGGCGCTAGTATCACTTTGTGTATATTGGTATAAGATAAATTGGTTGATATGTTTTCACTCGTAGTATTGAACTTGAAAGCGATGACAATTAATAATATACATAAAATTACAGATTTTATAAAACCAAATATAAATGGTCGTTACGTTGCAGAAATAATTGTTTTATAGGTAGTCGAAACGTTAAAATTCAAATATATATTGAGTATTTTCATATTTCTGTAGATCTTATTCTTTGCTTCTTTGCTTTGGAAAGTGAGAACTAATAACAAAATCGCTTATCCGCTTGTCGTATACATAAATGATAAAATACTTTTGATCCAGTTACCTATTTATAATATACATGTGTTACAGTCATAAATTTGAGCATTTTAAGTACTAATCTGAAAAAGTATATGAAGGATACAAACTCAAAATATCATTAATAGACACGTTCTCGCTTCATTATTGTGAATCAAAACTTCTGTCATTGTGTTAAGTGAAAATACTAAAACATATTATGTATTTAATCGTTTCGTGGAAGCAGTTGAAAAAAAAATAAGTGATGGGGACCATATTATATACCTACTCTCATTAAATATACAGCGTAGGTATAATAGTATATTAATATCATGTAAGACGTAGGTTAACAATAACCTCACATATTAAATTTGATAAAAAAATTAATATACATTTACCTAAGAATTCAAAACTCTTGAGAACTTGCAGGATTAGTAGAAAAACGTGTAAAATAAAACGAAAAGCTTTCCTAGAATTCGACTGGATCAAACTTGACCTCGCAATAGCTCTCGTGGTTGTTTATTATAATATAGTCGTTCGAAATTCTTCAGAAACTTCAAAAACCTATAATAATGGATGATACTCCATATTATTTACCTTTATATAGCATGGGTATCATAGGCGAGATTAGCTCCCCCCAGTTTTTCAATCATATTTTAGTTTGAAATATAAATTATCAAGGTCTTTGCTTCTAATTCAATTTTTTTCATTAAAATTCCCTAGTTGCGCCTGTAATGTTTGAACACCGGTTTCTATTTTCTAATTTATATATTATATGACTTACCTATATTGCATGAAATCTTACATAGTGACCCGTCTTAAGTCCATAACAGTACAATTTGTTTGCGAATAACATTTACTGTTACAAGCGGTGCTAAATGTAATAAAATAAGATGCATGATAGTACAAAATAATGTCTATCAGTATCAGTATCGTAATTCGTATAATAGTCATCGCATACAATATATGAATTAGGTACATATTAAAAAGTGTGATCTGAAATAATTATGGAACATAGGAGTATAAGTTTAATAGTAATTATATACCTTTTTGTACACCCACATTGTTCTATGCCATCTACACCAAATTGTATTCAAACATTCAAACACAGAACTAAACAGTCAACATTTCTTCGACGGTAGTTTCAAATTAGTTACCAGATTAATATTTGTGTAATTGAAATTATTATTAACGTAACAGTTTGTTTTTCATTTATGATAACATACATTTTGGACTTATTGTACCTTATGTATTTTCGTATAATTGTAATTCCTTGATAAGTTTAAGTAACAAAAGAATCTATGCTCGAATCAATTCGGTCGTCGAATTTATGTACCTATATTTTTTATTCAGATACAACCCTTAATATGAAAAAGAAACTAGAAGATCTGTTTTCATCATGAGAAGTTTTACAGTTTCCATAGTCGTTTTGCCATACCAAAAATCTAACTAACAGTAAAACTAAGTGTAAAAATAACCGACCGACGCCGAAAAATATTACCTATAATAATCACGATGGTAAAAATTAAATATCATCAAGATATTCGTTTATAATTTCTTTTATCTTTTTTTGAGAAGAGTCAATTGGTTTTTGGCTGTCGGGCCCCCGCAGCGGGCGATCGCCATCCTCGGTGGCGAGGCAGCACGCCGCGAGGTGATCTGCCGCTGCCGCGCGCGCCGGGCGTGCGGGTCACGTGACTGCTGGCGACGGAAAAGCTCGGCGGCGGGCGTCCCGGCGAACTGTGGTGATCGGGGGGGCCGCCGCCACAGCCCCGGCAGTCGATAAGGGGAACCCGGTGCCGTCGGACGTATCACCTCTGTTCTCGCACGCGCGCTTCACGGGTCTGTGTGTGTGTGTGTGTGTGTGTGTGTGTGTGTGTGGGTTTGTGGGTGTGTGCGAGCGCGCGTGTGTGTTTGTACAAGTCGGTGTGCGAGCAGCGAGCGTGCGCGCGCGCGCCCGCGTGTGTGTCTGTGTGCGTCGCTCCGCGTCTCGCGCGCCTCCTCGTTGAGCAGTCCGCCGCGTCCGTCGTCTCCGTCCGCGCGCGGTCCGTCTCTCGCTGCAAGTCTCCCCCAGACTTTTATATTGTTACATTAACGTTGTTGTTGTTATTATTATTATTATTATTATTATTGAAATCATACAATTTATTGTCGCAATCGTAGAACTCGCACATAGATCTCATATTTTATTTTTTTCCTCCGATTTTCGACGTACGGTTTTATACGTCTCAATATTAATACCGCCTCGTGTGTACCAAGACGTCCTCTTCGTTCTCTCCACACGCCGCTATCGCCATTCGCCGCCACCATAATAGACCATCCAGCCAACGAAAAACCTACCCATGTACAATTTTATTCGGCGAACCCATAAAGCGATAATATTGCTATCCTAATATTATAGAGTTATCACGTGAGAGACGCGATCATAACTATTTTATGCATCCTACATGATATATATGATATATTGACGCTGCACGTCGTCGTCGCATGCACTCCACAACAGACTGTTAGATACCGTTTCGCCGCCGAAGACGATTTAAATCTATTCGCGTGTTCGTCGTCTTCGATCTCGGTCGGCTAAAAAACGCACGACGTTACCCCACGATAATAGTGATAATATTATTATTATTGTTGTTGTTGTCGTCACCGTCGTAATATCGACTCAGCCACGCATTCACAGGCAGTCCACTTTCATGAATGGCATGGGCTGGAACACTGCACGTTGGCGACGGGTACGTGTGTGATGACATCCGCAGCGCGTGTCCATCGAACTCAAACAGCCAAACAAATATAATATATTATATATACTTACTTAAACTAATATTGTACCTATTGTATATTTTACCCGACCCCCCCCCCCTCTACTTAGTACTTATACTGAAGTGGTGTCATTTGAGGTGGGTAAATCCGTTGACGTTCGCCAGAGAAGTCTATGGTGCTGCTGCTGTGGTAGGATATATATTGCAGCGTCCAAGCGACACATTCCACGAGTGTTTTTTTTTTATTAAAAACGTCCCTCACTTAGTGCTATGCATTATAATATGTCATGGTAATACGACCCGTAGACTAGTCGGGAAATCGGCAATAGCTGGTTTTCCTACAAAGTCTGCTGCAGCGGCTGCGGCGAGCGAACACTGTTGCATAATGACGCCACTTAAATTATTCCGTCCGACTATTTGTATGAATTTTTCGACATCCCACCAAGTAGAACTTTCACCGCTGTAAGTATGGGTGGTATTTGTGATACTACATTGAGGTACATTTTGAAGTTTACAGTTAATGTTTATTAGATATTTTTTGATGAGAATTCTGGTCTTACTGCTCGTTAGAATAAACAGCATAATATGTAATATGTATCGTTTTTCGAATATGTTTTTGACTCTAACGTCTTCGCGTATTTATTGTGCGACATCTTGGCTCAGAGCCCTTTGAATCACGATCACCTACGTATATTATAATGTTTCTGTGTCTTTCTTCTTGAATGTACATGCATGAATATATATAATACATATATGTATAAACACACACACACACATTTATATAATAAACATAGTACGTACATACATAACGTATTCTATTTCTAGTCATCTTCCATCGTGCTGTTCCACGCTCCGCAATCATCGCAATCCGTCGCCATTGTATCATTATAGCCGTCATCATATTCGCACTTTAGATATTATAATACAATGTTTTAGGCATGAGCTAACATATTTTACCCATTCTATTATAATAAGGACAATTATTGTGGCCTTCGTCTCCTGTTTATGATACAAACATAATATTGTACACGTATTATGCCATCGTAAGTTTTGGTATTTCTAACTACGTTGCGTATACACTAATAGAGCTATGGTATTGGCATGCAATATATTATATTATTATTCACACGTGCACTTTATACCCATTCAAGTATATTACGTAAAAAAACAGTATAGGTAGGTAGTAGGTATATACCTAATAGAAACTATGCAAACAATAATAATAATAATAATCTGACCAATCTCTACGCTTTGCAGCACTCCTGACACGCGATCTCCACCCCAAAATGAGAACGGTTTTCCCCGACCTTGACTCCACTTTCCGATGGCAAAATTATTACTATTCGACGTGCATTTCAAACAACATGACTTATCGTATGCTCGTGGTTATTACTTATTAGTATCGTTATATCATTATATCGGTTACTACATATCGCATTAATCCCCAATATTTTGTTTATTATCATATACGTAAAATTGTATTAGAATTTTCTTCAGAAAACATTTTTTATGAGTTATAATTATGGACAGTTTCGTTACGTCATAACTTTTACCGCTTTTCAGATATCAACTGCAGTTGTATAATTTAATGGTTTGAGTATTGGCTGGATTCAAAATATTATTGCTGACGTTTATCCTAATTTCTATTAATATATTATATATTTTGCATGTGTCTTATCGGGGAGCGGCGTGCCTTTGGCCACTATAGGCTGTTGTTAGTTTGTTACCCTTACTATTATCATTTCGGCATCTCGGAACGCATAATATATTATACGCTTATAGACTCGCTGTCTAGTCTAAATGAGTTATCGATTGCGGCGAAGGAAAAAATAAATAAGCAGACGTAATTCGAAGGGCGGACGGAATTCGTTTCGACGAGTCGTGGCCAAGAAGATTATTTAATGAAATATTTTAATAGTGCCGGTGCACGGAGCTGAACCGAGCGCCGCCGCTTTTTCCTTAGCTATTCCCAGGATTCACTGTTGCTCGCGGACGGCCGAACGTATTTTTCGTTAACTCCTCGGCCGAGAGAAACAAACTACCGTTAAAAAGTCGAGTGTAGTGGTGAGTGAGGGGGCACTTAAACGTAAATGTTTACATTCTCCATACACCAGGGCGTAAAAAGCATCGATGTATTATTCGTTTAAAAATTTATTTTGTGACTAACATTTACTGTTCACTACCGTACCATAATACTGTTACGTCTTCGTCAGGTACTGCTGCAGCTTTGAGTTTTGATAATTCGTACACGTCTCTTTTATGTATTTTTCTGTTTTCTTGATATGGTACCTTCACCAAAGACAAAGCTACAAATATATTATACACTTTGTATGTATTCATACATATTCAAAAGATAATAATAATAATTAATATGATATATTTTCTTCGATTGTCCCTAATAATTATCGCAAACATGATTACTATGGAGTGATCATTTTACAGTATTTGAAGTAATTTTGACGTTTATTAAAGATAATCTACAGTTTTTGACATTTAATCGCAGGACCAATTTAATTATATTAAAATTTGAATTAATAGCAAAAAAATGTACACACATATCATATATATAGTATGTTTATGTGAACCTATAAAGTAGTACATTTAAACAAAAAACCATGATATGAAAAAAAATTATTTAAAAACATTTCGCTTACGTGGTTTTTTAATAACAGCTAAAAGTACTTAGAATAATTCTATACTGACAGCTTTACACAATAAATGTAATAGATTATTTTTCCACATTCTTTATTCACTTTGAAAATTGGGTATCTTATTTTAGTTACGTATAATATATAGGAAGCTTTTGGAAATATTTCAAAACACAATACTTTGTGTATTATAGGTATGTATATATTCAAAGAACACAAAAATGCACTTTTATAATGTCATGTCATTAATTTAAAAGTTTGTATGATGTACCTACATATGTAAGATAAGTTAAATAACGTAAAACTATGTTTATTTGAAAAGTTATACAATCATTTTGTATGTTGAGATATATTGTTATTTATATTTTGTGACATCATAAAATAAATTTATCCAATTCTTATTCTCTATAACCGTAACTAAATATCTCTGGCTGTATAAATTATTTCAATATCGAAAAAAGTAAAAACTTTTATAACTATATAACCATTCATTTGTCTTTCTGAATACGTTTAAATTAGTCTTCCTATAATTACCAAAATGAATAAAAGAAAGTACACCATTTAAAATATATTTCATCTCATAAACTATATTACCGGTCTATAATAACTTAAATGTTTTACTTTCAATCACAAATTATGACATTGAATTCAATGACCACATTTACACATAGTTTCAAAAAATTAAAAAATGCATTGGTAAGAATAATGGTTAATTAAATAGAAATTATACAGTTAAATAATTGTATTTATAACACTGGCTATTTTAGCAAAATTGACATTGATCTATTATGTTTTGTACTTGGTCTTACATAGTAAACAGTGTCTCTATTGTTAGAACGAGAAATTTTCGGATTTGTGTTAGGTATTTAGTAAGGATATGTGCTTTACTGTTAGACCTACTTCACGCGATTCACGTATCACGTAGAGTAAATTCTACAGATATTTGAAACTACGGGCTAGTATGTAGTAAGAGTGTACCATAAATAGTTTATTCCGTGTTTATTTGTGATACAACACCATTTTTGTCTAACATCGATATGCTCTTTTTGTTACCTTTGTCTTTCGTGTAGTTCGTATAATATATGTTAAGGTCACAGACGTTGATTTATAATTTGATAAAGACATCAGTTCAAATTTAATTATTGTACGCTACAGAGCCGAGATACTCGATAACTTATGGACGGAGAGACGTCTCTCAGAAAGTTCTACATACAGCTGAGTGTATATGTATACCATTGAATGAGTGAAATACTAAAACCTATAGAAATACTCTGATGTATTTGTAATTTCCGTTAAAGTTGATTATAATATGTATAATAAGTTTGCTTGAAGTTTCGACAGTAGTCTGCGCAGATATCAAATTGTCAATACACACTATAACATATTATACGAAATAATCTATAATCAATAAATCACTGTCGAAGCTCGCCGACCGCGCGTACAAATTTATTTTGACATGAAGATAAGGGAGGAGAATTTCAAAAATATTGTAACATAAATTTGCAAACGAAATGGTCAAATTTCTATACTATAAAGCCATAAAATATAATATATATATATAAACGTAATAAGTCGAGCAGGGTTCGTATAAGCTCAACTTGTATGTACTACGCCGTGCCGTTTGGGGCCGTGTATACAAACATTTTCGCTTTCTTCTTTTCATTATATACGATTGCACTGCGGTTTTGCACGCTCGTAATAATTTTTTTTTTTTGTTAATTTCAATTTTTTATAATCTTTCCACACGTTTTTAATTTAAAAAGAAAAATATCCGTGTCCATCGGTTACTTGTAGAAAACTCGATTTTATCGAATAATGCATCGGATGACAGGAACATTACATAAGCACTCGATAAATCGGTTAATACAGCCCCCAATACATATTGCGTTACAAGACTCTCAGTTCAAAAACGTTCTAATGATTGAAAAGATATAATTCTGAAGTGTTAAAATCATTGGGAAATACATGCGTTTTTGTCACTGATGCAACAACGAGGCACGGATAAGGTTAGGTCAATTTGATAAACCAGCTAAACTTTTTTTTTCATTCATTTGATAACGAATTTTTTTGGAGGATTCGGTGTTGGTTAAATAATTGGAAGATGATACAAAAAAATGTTAATCTCGAGAAGTATATTCCGAGAAGTAGAAACAAAACTGTTGAGTTAAAACATCAATTTTCTAAATAAATAATTTGATTGTTTGATATACCGGAACATCTTAAATCTAAAATGTCCTGTTAGTAATTTTATCATAGAAATATAGAATATTATATTTTTATTACATTTTATTGTATTGATAGCACCTATTATATTCGTCTTTAAATTCAATATGATGTCGTTCACCCTGCTAAGAATATGTCCTCCGCAAAATAGCAGTGACCCGTTTTAAGGGTAAAATATATATTACGTGTGTACGTGTATCAGAGAAAAACATCCTTGGCCTATATTATGTAATATTGTGTTTGTGTAGTGTAAGCTAGCGTATCAACCATATACGAAATCAACCAACACTGTCTACTCGTTTTGGGTAAAAGCAATAAATCGTTAAATATAATATACTCATAGAGTTCACAGAAATATAAACACCACTGCGTGAACATTACAGAGCGTTAAAAAGACACTCGAGTGAGTTTGTCCCTATACGTGTGGATTTATCCGACCGGAGCAAACTTCTTGTTGGTTTTACGACGACTCTGCTATGTGTACTCCACCGCCATTGCAGGAACGGTTTTCTATTATTTTCTCTATTACCTTATCTTTCAATACCTATTTTGGTTATCAATTTCTATTTGCGTCTCAGTACTCGTGAGAACAATAATATATGTTTATCGAATAGGTATATTCGTAGAACACTTCACAATAATATTCTGTTAGCTTTGGCTGCTACAGCCGCATTGTATATTATATTTAGATGCACACATCGCGGATACTATCTTTTTGTTGAAGTTCATATTATGCTTCACTATACAAGCTACTTTTCCGGCTTTTTATCCCGACTACAAAAAAATTTTGTGAAACGTACTGGTACAAATCTAAGATTATCTATTGAGGTTTTGTCGTATATAATATATAGTAGACTTAACCATTTTAAAAGTTATTTTTTTTATGTATAATATATATGTTTGTCGTTTTACAATCTACATGTTATTATTTTCTCAAACTTAATTTAAAAAGGCTGTTTTTTTCGTCGTGAGACTGCTGATAAATCGACCAGGTTTGATTAAATAAAAATCCGTCAACGGTGAGTGGTAACGGAATACTCGCTAAACTAAATTTCACGGAGGCCAAAAATGTAGTAATGGAATAAAGAGGCTGAAAATTTAACGATTGCTCCTTTTTCTTTTTAATTAAATTTTTCTAGTCTTGATGGATTTTTTTTTTGGCATCCAGTGGACGTCTTTTATATATATTATTACAAGTACATAAGGTCGTTTATAGTTGGATGGTAGACAGAACAGTCTCATTCTCTCGTCGTCATTTATCTCTTTCTGTACATCTCTTTCACTCTCTCTCTCTCTCTCTCTCTCTCTCTCTCTCTCTCTCTCTATGTCTGATCGTACTTATAGCCTCTCGAAGCCCACATAAAGCATCTCGTCGTAATCTTCTAAAGCCTCCACCCCATCAGTCCGTTACGAAAAACGTACAGTTATACGTGAGGTATAGGCAGGTACATGCACCACTCATTTTCTACGATTTTGGAGGGTATCGCTCGCGTGAGACGTGCATACCTGACCTAACCTACCATACAGAGCAGTTACCGGTGCGTGCAATAATTTTCGTTCAACTGATTTTACGGTTATTATAACTTATAATACTTGCCCATTAGTAAATAGAGGTGCCTACTACCTACTTATTTGTCGTTATTATAGATAGCCCTAAGCGAGATTGTCAGTGTGGAAACATGAGATGACGTATGAGACAGAGTAAGATACGACGTCGATTACGCGATATCATATTATAATAGATACTATATTATTTCTCAGGGTTTTACGAGCAGGAAATTGAACGCTCGGCAAACTATATGACGTAGCACGATGGCGTAAACCTAATCCACGAGACATGTGACGCCAGGGCTACAAAATATTATCGCGTCACTCGTCATCATGTTTTCAAAAATGTCTTGTCGAGCATTTATATTGTCGTATATGTAGTTCAATGTAAATCTCAACGGCCAACATTATCCATTGCATATTTATCTGTTAACGAATACGATTTATCTGCCTGCCTCACGATGCAATAATTTAAATACCTATACTAAAATATATAGGTACAAAGTATTATTATTATTTTGCACTTTCCACGCTTTCGTAGGTGTAAGTTTGCAGCAACCGTCTTCCGAATCGATAGGTTATTGTTTGAACACTTTCAGCTGCATAACAAGTATCCAATATTTACCAAACATTTAGTGGCAATGTTCCAATAAAGGTGCACAATAAATATCCTGAAGAAAAAATATTTTGATACTTTCAACGAGTAATCCGTTCTAGTGGATTGAAAATAAATAAAAACTCTAATTTTGCAGTCACAATGAAACCGTGTCGACTTCCAACATTGACGGCTGAATTGGAAATATTGTCTAAATAAGTGGGCGTGCAAAACTAATTAATTTTATTTTGAAGATAAATAAATGTCACTCGATAAATTATTGAAGAGCTATACAGTACTTCATCAATACATTAGCTATATATACATATATATTTATTTATATGTATTATAGGTTTACCTATTACATTTTTTATTAAAATGCTACAGGATAGTATTATACTTACCTAAAGCATTCTGCGGTGAATATAATATAGGTTATATGGTATCAATTCGTGATATGTGCAATCAATTATTAATGATTGGCTTAACTTTAACTGCACGAAAATAGAAACTTAAAAATAATAATATTGTTGTAAGGAAAATATAATATAATACGAGTAGATACCTCTATATCTTTATCGTTATGGCCGAGATTTAAAATATTGAATAGAGTATAGACTGTAGTGTTTTTAATAATTTTTAATCGTTAACAGATACTTATATTATTATGTACAAAATAATTTTGCATATTTAATAACAACAACAACGCACTTGAGTAACGATTTGGGTTCAATTTATATAGTATTTCATATCCAACAAAGAGTATTTAAATTATATACAATTATTTTAATATCATAATCGGAAAATATATCATTAATCTTTATTTAATTGAGCGATAATTTATGTGCTAACATTTCTGCGTAGTTATTATAATGCTGCCCCTTTCCACTGAGTTTACTTTACACGCGTTAATTAGTGGTTTAATATGAAACATAAACACTAGTTTCATTTTCCGAAATTGGTCTTATTATAGTGGCCTAACAAGTTAGGTGTAAACCTCAAGTAGAATAATGGACTCGGTAGTTTTAAATTGTAAATAGTAGAATACAATTGTGAAAATAACACTTTTAAAGTAATGGCCATGGTTGCCAAAAAAATTTAAATCGACTTAAAAAAAAAAAAATAGATGTATTGGTTTACATACGATTAATAAAGATCTGTGAAAACAAAAAATCTTATGAAATAATTATACCTTTTAAATGTTGTTTCGTACAGCTTATGAGTTATGATAAAAACGTTATTCAAGTTCTATACTTTAATGATATTCCATAAAAATACAAATGTACATGCTTGTATTTATACAAGCACAATACAAATTAAAAACTTTTATTTGCCTACATTAGCTTCACTATATCAGAAGATCATTAGTTTGTTCGCCGATATTATAGTGCAAGATCACACATGAACCATCTGACACCTAAATATAATTAAAAATATCCACTAAATATTTAAATCTATCATTAATAAATGATGGTTATAATATTAATACCATTCTTCAGCTTATATTATATATAATATAATATTGCTTATATTATTATATAATATACTATAAAATATAAATATGGATAAATAGAAGAAACGTAGAAAACATGTATAAGATTTAATACTATAATTTAAATATTACCACTATTAAAATTTGTTTCTTTTTAAAACTAGTTAGCAAAATTCTATTTAATTTCAAGAATTTAAGTTTTTATTTTATTATATTTAATTAATTCATACCTAACGGATGAATATTTTGTTTAATTTTTTTGTAAAATACGTACCTACATATATTTTAAAATGGAAAACGAATAAAAATATTCGAAATAAATTATACACATTTTATTCTTTTTTTGTTTACTAATACATTGCCATCAGCGATATGGGCAATTGGGCTTACAAATAATTTAAATCAATAACATATTATTATGAGTACTTATCCTAAATATTAATTTAAAATTTTGGTTTGAAGATTGGCAGCTGTCATGAATTGGATAATTTTGGCTATGCGTTGAAGGTAATTGTGGAGTATTTCGGCAAGAGATTCGGACAGGTTGTGACTAATTCTGATGTTGTGGTAATTCGGCATTCAGTAAAAATGTGACTTGGACACCACAGGCTGTGCATATTGGAGGTTTTTATTTGGCCATTAAGAAACTGTAGGAGATTTTACTATGTCCGATTCTGAGTCTTGATAGGATAAATTCATATTGTCTGGGTATTTGGATAAGGAATATCCAACTGTCGGTATTATGTTTGATGTGATTTAGTTTAGTGGAGTAGGATGTCAACATTTTATTCTATTTGTGGTAGATACACATACGTATTTTAAAAATTTACTTAGTGATTCGATTTTAAATATTGTGTATCACTTTTTCGTCGTATGTTTTAAAGTTGATATTATAATAATGATTATGGTTTTTATTTTTTAAAATTATAGATTTATGCTGTTTTTATTATGTATAATGAATGTAGAAATATATTTTTTAAATCGAATACTACTCATTTTAGCTATAAATGTATGGTAAACTTTAACTATATTATTTCGTTACACAACTTCCATGCAAGTTTCAACATTTCATCTAGGGCATAGTCTAATTTTCAACAACTTACTCTTAGCCCTTGAGACTGTCATCTTATTTATAATGAATATTTTAACATGATAAAATACAGTACATTGTACTTGACTTTTATACAGTAAGATCGTGGTCATTTAAATTGTATTATAATAATTATATTATAAATCATCTAGTTGAAACTAGCAGAGTTAAATTTCCAAGCGTCAAAATTCAAAAGAATAATATTCTCTTTTCGTTTAAGCTGCTAGAACTAAAAGATGAAAACAGTTATTTTTGTTATGATTGAATAAATTACTGAATGTCTTTGGGTTCATAACTATTAAACAGTACTCTAGCAATTAATGGAATGTATTAAGTGAAATATGGACTCACTAGCAATTGTTTCACGTCAGAGATCTATATTGCATATTATTAAAAAAATGTTCACGGCGGTTATACAGTAAATAGTGAGCTTAAAAACACAATAAGGGAATAATTTGGCGTTTTTAAAAATATTTTTTTTTTATATAATAATATGTAGATTTAATTATTGATTCTCTGTAATATAAACTTCCAAACAACCATTTAGGCAAATTATTCGAAGAATTATCAAAAACTAAAAGATTATAATTGAACACCATTTACAAGTTTCTATTTAGCCGGTAAAATCTAAATTTAATCTTTCGGTTCTCATCCATATAGCTTTGAAACCAATAGATGCTAAATATATGATAAAATAAATTGGTTATAACCAAAAAGTTCTATATCATATTCATTGCGTCAACTTTACAATAATAATAAATTAATATAATTAACCATTTTACATTTATCAAAAAAATAAAAAATTTCTATAGATAAAAGAACCATCATATTATTTTAGTTCTAACATCACGTCCTCTTTTGTTTAACCAAATTTTGTTTCCCGGAAAACTCGCATTTAATTCAGAACAAAAAAGTTCTAACTAAGTGAAAACATATATTCACAACCAAAAAGTTTTTCTGTAGAACTTTTTAGTCCTTAATGGTCATTTTTTAAATTATTTATTCATTTTTTTATTATATTTGATAACTAAACGTTTAGACAGGCATTGAGTCAATACATAATTTAAAAACAATACAAAGCTTTTTTAGTTTTGCTTATAATAATCCTAAATTACAAAACTTAACTACCTACGAAATGTGTTAACTTTTAGATTTGGAAATCATTAAAAATCATTTATTATTATATATAGAATAGTTTGAAGTTTAAAATTATTTCTCTCTTGTATAATTATAAATAATTATAAACCTTTGATATTTTGAAATAACCCCAATTTGTATGATGACTTCATGAGTCCCTGGTATGATGTACTCAGGTGAAAACAACATAAGTAGCAAAGTCTAATTTGAAAAAAGGTGTTCTGTTGTTCACTACTAGGTTGCAAGTGGGTCACTGAAATGAATGGTGTTGAATTTGAATCTAATGGTATAATAATATCATTATATACGAAAAACAAATTTGAGCAGAGACCAGTCTGCCAGCTGCCTTATATTTTTAAATTACAACAAAATAACCAGTGTTGTGCTAATGTTTATTTTAGATAAAAAATACTGTATTCAGATAAATGTATCTATACATAACCCGCAAAACTCCATAAACAATTTAATAACTTTTAATTGTCAAGTTTTTCCCGACGCTTTTGAAAATTCCTGGGAATTTTTCATTTTCAACTCTCTAAAGTACATCATTTTATTATTTCAAACACATCATTGTAAAAACAATACATGCATCGAGCGTTAAGAATCTAAAATGTAGTATAATTTATTTGAATATCTTATGTCTTGACACAGTACAGATTGTGTTTTTCTACGGAAAACGACAATATTACTATACAACCATAAATAGTTTATTTATTCTATTATATTTATTAACAGATCCGAGAAGTTATAGAACAGTAACATGTATACGTGTGATATAAACAATAAGTAATATAAATCGCATTATCTACAAATATATTACATAATATATATGTTTACACGTCATAAAATAACAAAAATTAATAGAAATGAAAAGATTACTACTATCATAGTAAACCTTATATTTCTATAAGAATTGTTTGATATTTTCTTGTATGCATTGTTCTGATATGTTCCGTTCAATGATAGTTCGACAAGCTGTACAGTAGTATTTTTTATTCAAAGTTTTCTCAATATCAATTAAAAAAAATAATAACGCTGATATTAAGAATATTTGAGGTAACGTCATATTATCAAATGTACGATTGTCAGATAACGATCCGCATGTCATTTATATGACTCTAGTGCAAACAAATACATTAATTGATTAATAGAGAAACCTACCATAACATTATTAATGAAACTTATGCATATTTTGTAATTTTGAAAAACTGTTGTAATATTGTATTCTCCTAATACACTTTTTTCTTTTATAGGTACGTCATAATACATATATACCTTATATTATTACCAAAAGTATTAATTATTCGTTAGTTCATTACATTTCTGAAATGTTGCAATTATATTAATACATTTGAAAAAAAAAACATTTTGTTCGCTATACTCCTAGCTACCAGTTGCATACCGCTTTGATGCTTTCTATGTATAGATTATTCAAGTTGTTGAAAACTTTAAATAACATTTTAACTTAGAACTATTTTGCCATTCCCCATATGCGGTACTAATGCGTCTAAACTTTGTTTTTTATGACTTCTCCGAAAATGCTTAGTCATTTATGATCGTTTGGAGTTTTTTTTCACATGTATTTTTTTCCATTCTCGCCGAACTGGGAGAAGTAAAACATTGGCTGTGGTAGAATCGAAAAAACCTTTTATTGTGTGGACCGCACAAAAGCAACCGATGTCGAAAAGTTACGGTTTCTCCAGACCAAGAGATATACACACACACCACACACACACACACACACACACACACACACATATATATATAAATCTGAGTGAATCTCTAAATGGAGCCCATTCGTTTGTACGTTAGTTATGACGTCAATTCCAAAGAGTTAGACGTATTAAAAAAATTATACGCACTCACATATTACACTCGAAAGAAAGAAAATCGTATTAGAAACTGTTTTATGGGTAGAAATAACTTGTACAAAAATAGATGCCAATGCGGTATATTATATATTATTTTTTTAACTAAACTCAATTTTCGACTTTTATTTTTACTCATTTAATGTTTCCATAGTATTATACGCAAACACCGTTGGTTTCTTGTGTATGACAATGACAATTTCAGAGCGGAAGTAAATATAAACCAATCCCTAACACCTACACGCATTTCTATTTTACACTGTTAGTACGTAGGGGTTACTCCTTCGACGTTTGCGTTCGCGTTCATTATATTGTAATATAATTCCTACCACATAAAATATGTATACATAAATCATCATAATTTAAAATGAGTTTTGTGATAGACTATTGAAAATAAAAACAACGAAGACGATTATATCCGTCCATAAACTTCTATACCATAATATTGTACTTAACATTTCATTTTTTGTCAAAAACTGATCGATTTTCGTGTTTAAATATGTTTAGAAAGATCTGTTCGCATCCAAGCTAGAAGCGACCGAATCGAACGCACGAGATAGGAAACTATCGTCGTCGTCCAGTGGCAGCATGAAATCTAAATGGTTAAAGGCCATCAAGAGCCTGAAGACCACCAGTGGGCCTACCAACAACAATACGACACAAAAGGATGAAAAGTGAGTGGTTTTATAACAATTTATTAAAATATATGTATAATAGATATCCGTGTAATATAATAAGCAACTTAAGTTTTTATTTGACCAAATAATAGTAGGCACGTTTTAGATTTCTATAACTTTTTAATATATACATATACCTACATTATGTCTTATCATAACGATTATTAAATTATTTTCTATTTTTTTCTCAATTGATTCGTATTTTTTATAGGAAATAATAATGTATATTAGTGTTGGATATTACATTTTATTTACTATTTTACCATAATTTACAATAATTTATGTTATATTCTCAATTAACGTAGCTAACAGGAAAATTGTAAGATATTGTACAAAAGTAGGATCATGAAATATCAATTAACAATCTCATCGGTCGGTTAAAATCTTTTATATTTATTTTATTATTATAATTATTATTATTATTACTAAAATTATGGTAGAATTTGATGATTAACATTTACAGGTACCTATTCTGACGAAATTTATTATAATTAGCTTGGACACTAAGTCACAAACTTTGTTATACATATAGAAATAGCTATATATTATGTGTATATATACAAAATTATCCATTTAAAATACTACACTCATTTTTTAAGTCAATTTTTTGTGATTTTGGAAAAACCATCATTTTTATATAGTGAAGTAATTAATACACTGCATTTGTATAAACTATAAATAAAATCTAAGTTTGTTGTTGTTATAATATTTTTAGGTTTGTTTATTATTTTTAAAAAATTTTTTTGTATGTCAAAAATGCCGTAAAATTGGTTAAAAAAATACTCTTTACTCATTTGTTGATATTTAGTTGCCATTGAAACTGTACTTAACATGAAATCGTCAAGAAAATAATCGGTGACGATTAATCGTTATTATTGTATTTATTTTTTGATTTCCATGGCAACTGTAATGATAAAAAAAAATGTTTAACTAGTCCAAAACCATAATATAATAATATATGTAAAAACCAAACAAGTTTTGTAAAAAATAAGAATTATACATTATTTTATGAATACTTGAAAAATACAAAAGTACAACAATTGACTTAAAATTAGTGTAGCTATTCAAATATGGACCACACCGTATATAATATGTCGATTCGCTATTATTTTTATATAATATGGTGTCATTCGTTATGTAACATAACACTGTATAGAGTTTATTTTATGTATACATAGGACTGATGAGATTGGGCGTCTAGATAGATTAACGTTTAGTCAGATAAGTAGTCGATCGTGTAGCCTACTGCAGCTAATGAGCTTACAACTCGAATTCATATGCACATATATATAATATAATATATACTCACGGTTCTTGTCGCGCAAGCGCAGTAGTCGAATTCCTGTATACGTCCCATGAGCTTAAGTAGATAGGCCGGCAAACATAATACATTTGCGGAAACAAGATGATAATATTACGACGTTACAAAGGCGTTTCCCGGGAATGCTAGAATTATTACACTGTTAATAAAATAAAATCATATTTTTTATCTATGTAACACGGTGCAATAATTATTGTCATCTTAGATTGTATAATATACCATCGTCTTAAAACCAAAAATAAAGATTTATATCGACAAACCGTTTTTGAAATACACTTAGGTATCACTTATTGTACGGTTGAGTCAATTAATAGATCTCTGAGTTAGTATATAAATTGATCATAAAACGATGTTATTTAAGTCGTATTATGGATTCCAACAGTTATCTATAGGCTGACAGTAATGTCTCCATGACTCGACTCCGTTTTCAGGTACCATACCTATATAATTGCAGGTATTACATTACGGTTTCCTTCCCGATCGTATACGTTAAGACAATAACATTTTTTTACTTCATTACGATGTAACTGTAGCAGTCATTATCCATATTATATCACGCAAACCATTGAAATAGATATAATGCTGTTCACGCGTATAATTCTGTACTGCTTAAACACCAGCTGTCACACATGCGCCCACGAGTCGTGCTAAGAGTTCTCGAGAAATCGAGATAACTCGTGAACGTGCATTTATAATAACTGTGCAATTACACTCAATTCCAGTAGTATACAATTTTATTCATATCCTTTTAAGTATCATATTTCTCTTCAAAATTGATAATTATATGATAAAATATGCAAAACCTATAATTGTTACGTTTTATCACATAATAATATAAAATAAAGGTGTGTACAAAATTAAATCTATTTGATTAAATTACTGCCAGTGTCATCGAACGTGTTAACCATGCTTAAAGCCTAGGATAAAACAAAAAAGTATTGTAAATGTATGTATAGGTATATATTTTATTATTACAATTTAAAATATCATGCCCGTTTAAGACTCGTATAGTTATTTTATGTCCAACAAGCAAATATACTATACACATACTTGTTTTACATTTTTCTCAAAAACCATAATATTTAGAAATATGTAGTCTTTACTAAAGGATAAAAAGAGGGTGATTTTGCTTGGTGCATCACTTTGTGAACAATTTTTACCATAATAATAATGAATTTTAGTTATTTACCTAACATATTAATTTCATGAGCGTTTTCGGTGAAATGTTTTTTGAAAATTACACATTTTAGTTCATTGTCAAAAATAAAAATAACTATGCTTGTAAAGAAATATTTATCCCCCAAGAGTACAGGAAATTAATTTTCGGAACTAAATCGTAAAACTCAGTCATAAAATATGTCTTATCATTCCTATAGGTACTTAAAAAGTTACAATGGCTTACATAAAGAAAAATATATCCTTTTAAATTAATTTTGTTGTGTATACATGTATGTATTTGATCAATTGGTAAAAATTATCAATTACTTTATTAAATTACTATGACGTAACAAAAACTATTTTTTCTGAAAAAAATGTATTAATTACTTTTACTGTGAATTAAGCCCGAATAGAGTTTTATTTGTTTTATAAGGAATGATAAAATATAGGTATACTTTGGTTGATATAATATGATATATGTGAATAAAAAAAATATCACCATGATATGATTTTCATAAGAAAAATTATAACACAAACAATTTCCCTGAATGCATATTACACCATTCTTTTTAAAAACATTTCTCGAATTTGATGTTAAAAATGTAACAATAATTAAATAGTTAATATTTTTTTAATCATTTTACACTATATACACAGTGTCGAATATACTCTTTCCGGGACACGTAGTTATTTTTATGGGAATATGAATTCGAGTTGTAGTTTAATTAACCAACTTAGTATCATTGTTTAATATATTATTGTATATTAATTTAGTTGTTTTTTTATTCAGCTTTACTAACATAATGTTTTGTGTGTTTTTTTCATTTTTTTGTTTGGCTGTTTGATGTGTGCTCTCGCCAAATAAAAAAAAAATAATTATACTTATACCTCGGTAAAAAAAAAAAGGAAACACCAAATGTACCACGCGGTATCGACCATAATTGCAATGAGGTAATTGTTTTATTATTATTGTTTGTATTTTATACTATTACTATTATTATGATCACATGTACATTACAGGATATTATATTGAATGCATATAATATTTATAAGGTACTGTCGGACCGGTGACATCATTATAATTATCTATCTATACATTCTTTAAACTTTTGTATTTTTTACATAACGTCGTTGAAGTAAACCAAAAATTACATTATGAAGGTCTTTTGGTAATTTTTTTGTTGGTGTATTTTAAGGAATATGAAGACGCTAGCAAAAAGTATATAGTTCTAAAACGAAACAAAATATTTCGGATCGATCACACGTGGCTTTCAAAGGTCTCGGTCATTATTTATGTATACCATTGACGTGCACGTTCTGGTGTGGACGTTATACATAACGATTTCCCCTCGAGACGCTCCTGGTCATGGGTATATAATATAATAAGAACAAAAACAAACCGCAAAGTTTAAAATATATTAATAACCTGAGCTAAATTTAATAAAACCCGTTTTTGCAGGGCGTTTGTTTTTATTTTGCCTGTTTTATAATCGTTAATAATACATAATATGACAATAATATAGATCATGTCCGGCAGTTTCCAAATTATAATTGTTGGTGTATACTGTATAGTGTATACAACACAAGTGTCTTCGTTCCGTTTAAAAGTCGCGTAAAATTATTATAAATATATATAAACATTTACCCATCGATCGTGTAAAATAAAAAATTTACATTTCGTTTGCGTTTTAGTGGCATTAACCAAAGAGACATTATGTAGCGGTGACATTTAGTATCGGAAATATCTGAATAATGTATGTCCACACCGAACTTTAACCGAGGCGTTGTTGACAAAATGTCAACAGCGAATATATATACGCGTGTGTCCACGTATTCGAAATTTAATATTTATTAGAAAATAATATCACTCACCGAGTTGGTCACAATTACAGTTTCAATGAAGGGCGGACATTCCCGGGGCTGTCAAATAATATAATATGTATAATTTATATTATATATTTATATATATTTTAAGCCATTGTAGTTCAGTACATTTTTTTAGAATATTTTTTCTGCACGCTTTTTTCCTTTATTCTTTCTTTGCGAAGTATTTAATATTTCAATATTATATTTGTTCGTAGAGATGTAGTAATACTCAAAAATCATTCATTGAAAATCATAATAATATGTCTCACAACTATCATATTCAAAGCCCGTTTGACAGCTAAAAACTAATTATTTATAAAGATTTTTATTTTATTACTGAATTAATTTTTACGTAATTATTACGGTAAATTTACTATAAAAATCAACATTTCTAGACAATTGAGATAGGTATTTACTGTTATTAAAATTTTGACACATAAGTAAGTACTTCCGAAAACTCAACAGTATCTTCTCTATAAGTTGTTTTTTACTACGAAATTCTGAAAGTGACAACGTATTTATTTAAACTTTGAACAATTCTAGTTAAAATCAAGCAAAACCAGTCAGACAAAATTAATTGTATATATTGTTATTTATGTCTCTGTAACATGCTTTACCTAATCGTTAGATCAGATGACTTACTTTTTAGCCTAATAGTCAAATCAGATTCTATGGTACCCCTTGATCACTTACTATATTCTCAGAATGTGTAGATTTCTCGACTTCCTGGGTAGACTTATTAAAAAGTAGAAACATTGATTGAACTAAAATATATGTTTTTGTATGTACTTTATGTATCTACACTTCGGTATTATATACATTTTTTTTTTATGTATATTTATTATATACATTTTATAAATTTATTTCATACCTGCTTCTATAATACTGGTATGTATAATGTATTATATATTATGTTATATGCATAAAAATATTGCAAAATTAATATTTTTATTTATTTAAATGTCAGTTTAAAAAAAACCAGATTAATAATTTCTGTGGCATTATCGTAAAGATGTAATATATCATTCAGTGGCAATATCACTTAGTCCGAACCGGGATAAATAAATAATTCGGTCGAGCGATATATTATATTAATTCATGCTTATATGTATGAACGTGGGATGTAACGTATGAGTATCCAACGGAAATACCTTTTGCCTCCCTTTTGGCCTGCTGCAGATTGATGGGAGGGAAAACGAATTCTGACACGGCAAAAGGAAAATTACAACATAATATGCACATAATATTATATGTATAGGTTAAGGCCATTATAATAAATATCTAAGGGGACGCTTTAAAGTTTACCATTTCACTCAACAATATTCACCTTTATAATATAGTTATTTTATTCAATTCTCAAAAATATAGATTCTAAAAAATGTGAAAATCATAAATAATTATTTGTATTGTTTGAGATGATATTAGTTCATATAAAATATAGTCATTAGACAGGAAATATAAAATGTATTGTTTAAATTTGAATACTGAAAAATTTTTGTAAAATATTATAGACATAATAAAATATAAAAGTCATCTGATAAATAATAAGGCATCAGTAACCATTTTCGTGACCAATATAAAAAAACTATATAACTGTAATCTATAAATAAACTTAATTATTATAGTATATTATTATTTAACTAGGATTAAAAAAAAGTCTCAATTATTATTTACGTGTCACTCAACGAAAGACTATTTAAGACCAATGCAGTAAGTTTGTGATCAGTTACGACGTTTTTAATATTACATTTATTTTTCAATAAGACAAAATATAAAATATTTTGTAATACAGTGTCTACCTAATACAAAAGTACATTTAAGTAATATTTTGTTTACATCTGAAATCATCCAGCTGTAGATTATTTTTCCTAACCAAATGACACTCCGACCTTCGAGATAATGAGTCAAGCAAAGGTTGTCATTAACGACTGAGCATTATAAACATTAAATCCAAGATAAATAATATTATTATACAGTCACACACCTTATGTCTTAGTATGCATTCTGTCCTGAACTATATATAAACATGTATTATATAATGCATACATATATATATATATGTCTTTATTGAGATTTTTTTGAAATCCCTAATTTTGATCCCCCGTAACAAGGTTTTGTTATTTCATGCACTAACGCCGAATAGTTTTGGTAAATTCGAACAGAATCAAAAGTAATTTACTTCGTTCCGGCAGCGGTCGAATCCCAACTTTATGAATATGAAATACATCATTATAAATCGAGAATCGTTAAGACACAGATATAAAGCATGTAAATATATATGTGTACTGTGTACACAATGGGAAAGCGTACGACAAACAAATATAGAATATACGTAGGTACAGACCGTAAACAATCTTACAAATATGAAATAATGATCTTCGCACATTTCTCCGTTCTATTATGAACACCCCTGTAAATTTGCTCTCAAAATATGTCCAAATGAACATTATTGTCGAAACCTGAATCACCTTTCGTTTAGCCGCGATTGTATAGTATACAATAATATTATCACTGTACACACAGCCTGCGCGCGTTTTAACCCAACTTCATTAAACATTTAATTACTTTACCGGGAGAAGCTACTCGTCCATAATATTATCTTGACGAGACGTATGTAATTTAAAAAACAGTCAAAATAATGTTGAATTTATTCAGTTACATAAATATCGTTCTAGTTTAAAATTAAACAAACATACATTTAAAACATCAAATACGCGTTATTCGAAATTTGTCACGTTTCATAATGTGTGTGGGTATTCAAAGTCAACAAAAATAAAAAGCCAATATATATTATAATTTATACAAGTAAATAATATAATTATAAATTCATATATCTCTGTATTAAATTTCAAAATAAACCGTTACATTTATTTTGAAAAACCATATTATAAGTTGTTATAAACATGAAGTTTTATTATATTTTTAGTTAGCTCTAGTTGAGTACATATTATATTAATAAAATACGACTATTGTTCTTGAATTTACACTATAATATTTAGGTAATTATAGTTAATTTGATTATTATGGAACTATATAAGTAAGTAACTTTAAGTAATACTTCCTTATGTTACAAGTGTGTATAATGCGCTTTTAGTTCAAAAATTAAACAGTCGACGTGGTAATACTCATACAATTCGGTTGTATTTGCAAATTAATAGACATTTATGTTGGTCGACTTTTTAACTAAAACTATTTCTTTTTCCGTTAAATAGTAAATAAATTGCAACTGAAAGTTTTTCCATCTGTCAATGTCGTCTATCCACTCTCTCTTGTTTCACGATTAATCACCAAACGTAGTACTACACGCTAGCTTTTTCTAGAAGCTATATGCTTCTTTACTTCAAACCAATTTCAAATGTTGGCTGGGTTTTATTTTTATTTCCAGAAAATCAAATGTTAAAAGTCATTAGTTACATTGTAAACATCTAAATTATATATGTCCACAGTATCTGAAATCAGAACACACTACACATATTAAGGTAACTATAATCATAGTCTTAAAAATGAATTATATAACTTCAATGCTATGTATTTTATTTGTTTTGGTCAAAATGTATTAGTTTTACAATAACAATTATAATATAGTTAAATATTTGTTAATAGGTACTTGAAATTCTGAACATAATATTCATTCCATATATTTTTTTGATTTTCTAATTAACTGTTCTTTTTTTCTCCAAAATTTGGTGGATGTTGATTAGTCTCTGGGAAGTTATCAGTGAAAGTTAATTTCAATACCAATTTGATTATTATTTTGGAAGACAAATTATTTTTAGATTATGACTGTTGATAACTGATGTCATTGAATAAAAATATATTTTATATTAACTTTAATAAATATTAATAACAAGAAACAAACAAATTATTGACAAAGATTTATTATTAAAATTATATTTAACAATATTTAACTAGAATTATTAAAAAAAAAAATAATACATATTTAACATTTTGAATGTGAGGCATTTATTTTATCTATTTTGCCTTATGCATAATATTTAACATTGTTTTAATGCATCATATTATTCCCAGCCCTTGTGATTATAGTATATACTATATTTCATGGTACATCGTATAGGCATGTTACATATTATAATACACCTCATATTTAATTGATTTATACCTCCATCAAAAAATTATCAATTGAAAATAAACCATCAAGAGTAGTGTCACGTTATACTATATTGAAACCACGAAACCTTTGAATGTTTAAAAAATATATTGTTGTAATATTAAATTCATAACAACAATACAAAATTCGATTCAATGACTTACTACAAGAAAAAAATAACAATAATGAAATTATCTTTGACGCCACCACACGCCATTGCACGTCGTCCGGTCTCTTCACGTGTGGTGCAGGTTATTTTCACCTTACGGTCGCGGCGTGGCGGAGATTTTCTCCGATTTTCACCGTCACTTGAACCCACCGCCCGTACCTTTCGCACTGTGTGACCTTGATCGGGAAATTCGGAATAACAACCATCGCCACCCCTCACTCACCGCTAGGTGCTGCAGCGATATTTCCACCATTTCCCTTCTACCAGTTCTCACACACCTGCACCAATACCACTGAGTCCCTGGACAACCCCCGTACATCACCCTAAATCCTTTCTTAGCTCTTAGTTTTGGTGTGTACAAGTTTTTTTTTTTAATACGATACGCATTTATATCCTATCTACCGAAATTGACTGAGGATTGCGTAATATATTTATAATAAATAATTTTTAGAAACGAATAAAAAACCCATCATGAGATACATTGTTTGTAGATATACATAATATTTAATAGTAAATACTAATACAATTGTGACGTAACATCGAATTTGCGTAACATTATAATATTGTAACGTGAGTTCTTAATTTATCGTGTTTTTTTTTCTTCGTAGCCGACATTTGTTTTTTTCAATTCTATGTGTTCAACCAATTTCGTCTTATTATTCTCAAACATATTTCAAAGTTTGCGAGGTTTTAAACATAAAAGTACTTGAAGGTTCACCATATTGCTAGACCTATTCACTAGTATCTACAAATTTACCGAATACATGATGATAAGGGCAGAGGACTTATAGCATTTGCATATTTGTTTAGCATTAGCACTATCACAAAAATAGAAGAGTATGAAACAAATACGTTTCATCCTGAAACAAAGCTAGTTTTAAAATTTTATTTTGCATATAAATGCATATTTCGAGTTTTTTGTTTTTAGTGCGTATTTCTTCAATTTTATACGTTAAGATGCATATTTTCAATAATTTATCATTTTTTCAATATTTTTACCGTCGACGTTTTTATTTAATATAAATATTTAATATACAACCCAAATAATGTTGAATTTCAAATTATTTCAAATTAATATGGTTGTTGACTGTTCCCACACAAATGTTTTTCCTAGAGACACGTCTCGAGGATTGCCTATTAGGTTTATTTTCCGGTTATTAATTTTATTTATGTACAAATAATATTTTTCACTGCATAAGATATTATCAATACGGACCACGGGAACGTCGGCCACAGACATCGTAATTTAAATAAAATATCTTATTTTTTAATGCATATTTTGTACATTTTATGCATATTTGGTGATTTTTTAGAGCTACAAGTCCTCTGCCCTAATAATGATCATTGTTTTAGTGCTTTGATATTCATTTTAAAACCGTTACCGTACAGTCGAATACATCACACCTCGAAATATAAATTTAAGAATAATAATTTGACGTTTAAAAAATACCTAGGTATATGAAAAATTATTAAAAATTTGGTCTTTATTTGGTATTCAACAGTTTTTAAAAGTTACCAAACTCAAGAGACGTTATCGGTGCGCCGTTTTCCGAAAATGTTATGCGTAGAAAATTCATACTGGCTTTTGTGACTAACAGCGCTATGTGTATAAATATTATGGTTAACGAGCACCGACGTGTGTACCACCGCCAATGGATTTACATCCTAACATATTATATAAAATGATTTGACGTGTAAAACGATCCACGTCAAAGTTTTATTCATTCTTCTCAAATATAGTATTATTGTTGCTACCACAATACGAGCCCTCTTCTCGGAATACGCTTTTCACAGTTTGGTTAATAATATTAATAATATGTTACATCAGACTCATACTGTTCTATATAGCTGTATCCATTATTAAGTCATTATATTACGATTTCTGCTGTCCAATTATTCGATGGTTATAGAATGATTATATAACGATCCCTATGTGCACTACGATTTCAACGGAGTTGGATGGTTCAGATTTCGGAAACCCTAAATAATGCGCACCGCGGCGATTAAATATAATAACACGCAACGATTTAAGATAAGGATAACCGATAACACTTTACATTACACATTAAATTAAAATAATCCTTAACCCTCGCGTGTGGTCATACGTGACTCGCAATAAATATTGAGGGTGGGTTTGCAGTTCTCTAATTAAAATTTTTATAATTTCGATGTCATGAACATTTTGGAATACGTCATCACTGACGTCACGATTAGGTTTATAACTATAGCTGGTTTTAAAATACCGTCAAACATCTTAATTCTATTAAAGTATCAATTGTATGAGTTATACAATATTCAATAATAAGCAAACCATTATAGTAATTCACTTTAGGTAGCTAATAATATTTTTAAAAATATTTTCTACCAGACAATGCAAAAAAATCGTGATTCGTTTTCTTATTGTAACACATTTATGTTTTTATTTTGTTTTCGCACAGTTAAAATAAAGTACAACTCGTTGTTACAACTATTTATTCGTAATAGGCTATGGCCTGAGTTGGTTCGTTACAAGCGTGTTGTCGTTTAAAATTTGACGTTAATGAATAGTGCTTAAACCAGATTTCGAACTGAACTCAATTATTATAGAAAACGACCAATATACATTATTAGACCATTTAAAATATCATTGTCTGCAAATGTTAGTGATACATAATTTACAACGAATAGTTCATGAATTGTGTTCAATTTGTTGTTATACTCCGAGTCTATGTGAATATTTTACCATTCCAATAGTTTAATTTACTTAATGCGTTTTGTTCGAGCATAATAATTTACCTGACACCACTTAATGATTTAATTTGTAGTGGTTGTAGTTAGACGGTGGTATTTCATCAGAACGTTGAGAATATACTATATATGTGTATATTTAAGACGTATATAACTATAATCACACTTTACACTTTTATAAATACTAAAATTGTATTACTTCTATTTTTTGAATGCCTTAAAAGTTCAATTAACTCACGGATACAAACAAATTGTCTATAAATATTAAATTTGCTCAAACGAGCATTGATTTTATAAATAAAAATATATGATATTTTCATATGACGATATTATTTATTAATTATTTTTTACGTGATAATAAAATACCAACATTTTTAACTCGTTGTTAAACTATTTTTTTTCTCGATAGATCCGATATGAGATCAAAGGTTGAGAAATTTTAAACCCTAACACGATGTAATTTTAAGTATGTTATTCCATACCTTTATCAGTGTAGGATCAATGGTGTCGAATAACGTTCAAAGGGCTGCTGAAAATGACACCTATAAAAATGATGATGATATGTAATACCGTATTGCGCAGTTTGAAATCAACATACAGAAAATATACGAAACAACGTGTTAACTAACTTATATACCGTGTGATTCTTGTTACACTATGTACTCGTTGTGTTGGAATGTGTATTACGATTTATGGAATTTTATATTTGTAAAAATTAGGTTAAACACTCAAACCGAACAGCTTATATTTCGTTATTATTTTTTCAATATTATTTTGTTCATAGCCCTCTTAAGTTTTGATTTTGTGACGGCAGCATAAATTAAATATATTAAAATATAGGTATTCACAATTTAAAAATCAAAATATGGTTTTGAGTTTTTGACAATATTAAACTTTAATATAAAATTAAATATTTAGTGAAAACTAAATTACAAATAATATTAATGAAAATAAAAATAAAAATAAGAGAAAAATATAAATATTAGTAGTGCGTGTGCCTAAAATGTTTGTAAAATTTAAGTTTTCAATAGAAGTTAACGCTTCAAAATATAGATTGTTCAGTGTTTAAGTAATGTCTCTAGTCTCTATATGCTACAATATACTTTCAATATGTATTCATAATTTATTTACATTAAAAATATAATACTTTAGTATAGCAGGAGTTTCCTTTTATAACACATTAATACTTAATCACTATTTTTTTATTAAGTATGTTTCGTCCTTGTAATTTTTGGCATGTTTATAATATTTGACAATAAGGTTTTTCCTACCATATTTATCACACTTCAGTTATTTTTTAACAAAAATCTTATAGTAAATTACGCTTTTAATATTTCAGAACGATAATTATTGAGTGTTTTCTTAAATTCTAGTAGCTGTACGAATTCGACTATTTATTCGATTTAACCATCTATATAATAATATTAATAATGGTAGTTATTATTAAGATTATTTCTTTTATTATCGTCAGTGTAAAATAATAAGTAATGCTCCTCAGTTATGTGTTTATTATTTAAATTGAATGCGCCTCAATTGTATCCAAAAATGTTCTGTATAATAATGCAAATTTCAAAAGCCCAAAAGCTCTCTTGGAATACAAATGCTTTTGGACCCATTATGCGTAGGAGAAACATTTTATTTTCTCAACATCCTTGTGAATTATTTTCTTTACCAAGGGTATTTCGAAAGAAAAAAAATAGCACTTCACGAAAAGTAAGACCAGTACTGATTTAATAATAATAGTTTCAAAAGACCTATGATATTGTTAAGTTAACCTTTCAATTTGAATTCACTAATCAAAACTCAATAACTACGACTGTCATTATTTATTACTTAATAATTTAATAACAATTACAAACTATATGCTTATTAAAATAATTTACAAAATAAAACAAGACATTAATTTCCGTTTTTTTTTAAATTTCTATGGGCTGATAAAAAATATATGAGTACCAACTAACAAATTGAAATCGGTGAAATTAAACAAACGTATGCCACTTTACAGTAGTTATAATAATTATAGTTTTAAATTCATGTAATTTTATGAAATATTTTTTAGTTATTAATTCCATTAGTTTATGCAATACACATATTATAATGTGAATGTATGACAATTGTTTCAATTGATTTATCTGTATGACATATATTTATCAGCAAAAATGCTTTTGTTAGAATATCTGATTTATTGAGATTTTAAATGATATTGTTATGTTAATTACTGATTTTCGAGTATTGTATACTTGTACGACAATTATTATCAATGTAATTAATTTTATATAGTATACATATTATAACTATAAGGTATACGGTTAGGTTAAACCACTTAAACCATAGTTATAAAGTTTTAATGAAACATAACATATTGATATGTAATACTTTTAGTTAACATTTAATCATTAAGTATTTGAGTTTTAATGAAAATTGTAAATTGTCTACTGTCCAGTAAATCGTATACGAGAATTCCAAACTAAAATATCTTAAATTAAACTCAAGTTACGCAAATCCATAACAATACTTTCACCCCTACGCTACAGGTGCCTTGTTTTTTAGAACAAATAACCTGAGTAGTGAAACTGTCGGCTTTTAAAATCTTACGTATGACAGATTTAAAATATACGATTTGTTACAATATTCGTGCTGTTAATTCACCACATGGTCACTTGAGAAAATATAATTTTTCTTTCATGTATGCACACGAAATCAAAAGAGTCAAGACCTCAACTCGGATAAACATTTAAGCCCCGCAAAAGATTAAATAACGCTTCTCGTCGTCAGTATATATGACGCGATTTTCGATATACGACATAACGACATCCGTCAGTCGCCTCGTAAACTTCGGTCTATAGGGGGATTGAGTGTAGAGGATTGTTTAATTTAATGTATTGAAAATATTTGAACGGAAAAAAATAATACAATTCCGGACATGGTCCAACGTGGTGTTGTGTTGTTGTACAAATACAATGATGATGATGATAATGATGCCGATGTGAGTCGCAAGCGAAAAAAGTAATCACTGGTATTGTCGACTGTCGTCAAATAATATATTGTCGCCCGCATTCGATTCCCCCGATACGCGTGCCATTATAATAATATTGTTATTCCAAGGGGTCAACGAGATCGCATCGTACGTCCTTTGTGGGACGGTCGGATGTATAGCGTATATTATATTATTATGTATAAACACTCTTCTACGCGGTATTGTTATTATACTACCCTTTGACGACGGCGGTTTACCCGTACTATTATTATAATAAACATATATATGTATATGCACTCCTGCGATGCCCCGAAGTGCATCAGTGAAATGGCTGCGGTGGCCCGTTAAAATATAAGAAGCATACTTACGCTGATCGCGCGAAGGCTGATCCTTTTGACTCTATGATATTATGATATTATAAAATCGCATCCGGTGACAAAAAAAATAAATATATACCTATATAATATATATAGGTATAAAATATAATAAAAATAATACGCATTTAAACGAATATAATATAATATTTTTTATATAACATATACGCGGCAGCTATACAGCAGCTGCTGTTGTATACCTACAAGACTAGGTACTCTTATAATTGTTCACTCATAATTATCTAATTGTATAATAATATGTATAAATGTGTGTATGTAGGAAAACCGGACGTGACGGAAACCCACAATTCTCGGCCAACACTGAAACGGCGCACCAGTTCCAGGAGTACACGTATAAGAAAATTACACCATGCGATTTTTGTTCACAGGTCCTTAGAGGTAAGTCTCATCTAATTTAAATTAAATAACCTTTTTTTATACATTATTACGGCAGCGATAATTATTATCTATACATTATTTTTGAAATAGTCTAGCCAACGTTCGAAAGCTCGATGTATGATTATATATTGTTATTGTTTGTATGCTGATTCGACCTGATGAAATCTTATAATGTGATTGATACATCTAATGGTCAGTCGTAATAGAAGTGAAAATAGGGGCGGTAAAACTATGAGGCAAATCGAATACTCAGTGCCTGAGTACCACCTGCTTGTGGTACTTCTGCATACTTTTGTACTTCTCCCCCTCCACACCTATACGAAATAGGTTTAATCGATTGACATATTTTAGTTTCCATCTGAATCATTAAAATAATATTGTGTTATGCAATATACCGTAACGGTATAAGCGTGCTCACACGCGCTGATACCTGGGTGGTGTACCTGAATTGCCTATCCGGAACGCCGTGTTACTGTAGTTTTGTTAGGATACAAACATTAAAATGTATTTCAAAAAATAACGCATTTGCTTGAGATGGTTGAAAAATGGATCCTACATTCATAGTGTCATACGCTGGGATTATGGTTAAAAAATGTATTCGTTGTGTATTTTGTTTACCCGGTCGTCGTCACTCGTCAATAATAATATGTTTACCATTATCACGAGCATAATATACAGTTACATGTCATTAATTAAAAAATCCTATTTTACTCATCACTTATACCTTATCGGTGTTAGGTAAAATATAATAACGCCAAATCTTATTCGATTGAAATATTTCCAGGTCCAGTAATAATATGTCCGGCGGTAATTATTCATTATTTTGTAGGCCTTGTGTACTATACTATTATATTTATAGGTACTTTAAAATATAATAACGTAAGACCGCGAAGTGTTTTATACTCGTGCAGTAGCTATATTTTCACAGTTTAAATACGTTCCAAATATTTATATGCTGTATAATATTACCAAATATAATATTCAAGAGTTACAACTTGATATCATACACTAATAGCTTAACATGACTTGTATAATATTGGTCGTGTGCACAACGCTGTGGTACAACCTGCAGGATGAATCAACTTTGATCGTTCTCGATAAGATTTCATATTCAATAGTTTTATGGCAGGATCTTCAAAGTGAGATCAAAATCACACGCTCAAAACGAGTTTTATCGCCTTAAGATGATTTGCCTTAGGTATATGACGGGATAAATTAAGTATATGATATACAGTTTCACTTGAATATTTCGTAACGTTATGACTAAAGCAAAACTATTATGAGGGCTGTGTGAGTGGTCAACATTATATTATGCAGCTGAATGTTTTTATGTTCAATAATAAAATAATCACATGCAATTAAAATCACCAATGTTCAAATTACGTTTATAATTTCGTACAACTGCGAGCATGTCATATTTCGTGCGTAGATCCATTATATTTAATATCCGTTCGCCTGAAAATTGTATGTGTATAGTGTCAGTTGGGTATATATATATTGTTTTTAAATAATAGTACATCCCCAAAAATAAAACCATTTCTATATCGGCCTTGCAGCAGTTTTAGTCCTACACACATTGCTGATTTCAAACAACAGGTTATTTTTTTTTTCATTTGTCGGTACCGATTTGGTGAACACGCTTCAAAAAATATTATGCCATAAAATGATTAAACTCAATGGCATCAATATAGATTCAATAATTATATATTACCTATATATACTGACCGTTGTCCATTCTGCATGGTATCATGGATATTAGGTCGTAGCTGTCGACTGCACCGGTATCGCGAATCTACATCGAAAACAATACATTGTTTAATAATATAATATAATATAGTCGATTCACGTTGAAAAAAAATTATGTTTCGAGTTCAATGTCCAAGTTTGACATCGGGAAATGTCATGAGAAAAAAACCTCCGTTAAGAACCAAAATACTGTATACGAGCAATAATAATATATTATATAATACGTTCTGACGTTTCCGTCGGTTTTATTATACTAGCTATAGTATAAATTACATTTTTTACACCCTTTTCGGTCGCCACTGTTTTAAGACCGATTCCGAGAAAAAATAAAAGTACGTGATTATACTTCTTATACATTATGTGGCGAATTCATCGATTTCTCTACGGAAAAATAAAAAACGTGACTTCTATAGGAATTCTGTTTTCTCGCATCGACGACAGCGTATTTTGTCGGCACGGCGAGTCGTTCGTGTTTTTTTTTCATCATCACATCTTAAAAAATTACGACAGTGATGTTCAAGACGTATTATAGTAGTACCACGTAGTAAATAATAATATTTAAACAATATCTGTAAATACAATCAAACAATCGCATGTTTATGCGATTCTGTAGACGTATAGTATTTACACCGTTCGACTAAAACGAAACATTTTATAAAAACCTAATCTTCTAATCTATATAAATGTTCAACCTACTCAAACGTTTGAAGGTCTATCATTAAAATTTTGAAATGGAAATAATGTTAAAATGCCAGTTATATTATTCTATAATAACTATCGGAAAACTTATTTAGAAGCGCCAAGATCCTTCAGCACAGTCAATAAATACGCCAAACATAATATAAACAAAGCGTTGTTTTATAAATACTATATTATTATTGCATGGTATACACTTTTTGTAAATATATATAAATTTAATAGTGGTTTTGGTGGAAATAATGTTATTGCGCGATATTTACCTCCAATATATATATATTATGCGTTCCGAATTATATAGCAACGTTTTCCATTCGGTTCACGTATTCGACTCGGCGGCGGGCGGCAGTGGCGGCATTGGAAGCCCTAATCGAATCCAATTTGTATATCGTCCTCCGCGGCCGTCGAGACCTGCGCCTGGAAGCCCCGAAAATCTAATTTTGTTTACACACTCACCGCCTTGCCCGCCCTTCACCACGCCGTCAGGTGCGTAAACGTAGAAGTCTGGTGATGTGTGTATGCTTGGCATGTCGGTGAGTATGGGGGTGAGGTAAAAGAATCCTCGTGTCGTATTTTTTCTTAACGTGGTTACTGATGGTTTGCGGAGGAAGAGTAAAAGCGGCGTGAGTGAGCATATATACAGGGTGTTCCAAATTTCATGTGACAGCAGATTTCAGTATGATATATTTAAATTAGGGGAAAATGACCTATGTGAAAACTGTTTTGAATCATATAATCTAAATTAATTTGATATTAAATATTTTTTTTATTAATTAGGATGGGGAGGTTTGAGGGTCAACTTTTAAAATTCAAATGGGAACCTATATTTTTGAAATATGATTCCTGCACAGTTTAATTTTTAATGAATTTTGACGGTTCATTTACATTTATGTGATAATAATTGAAGGAGCTATCGACATCTGAATATTGGTGTTAATTTATAAAATGTCAACAGTGAATAATACTAAAAGTGCTTCCGTTGTACGATCCGGGTATCGAATTATCAATTTATTACAGTATACAGTAGTCAGTTCAAAGTACAGTATACCGTTTGATATTATAACTATCATATAATTTTATCAATAATATATGATATTATATTTTATAACCTTAAAATTATTTGATGTTTACCAATCAAAAATCAAAATGCATAAATCATAGGCATCATATAAATATAATATAATAATATACAATTTATAATAATTATACATATGTCTATA